>NW_023270320.1:12733932-12802814 GCF_011800145.1 Mirounga leonina | reverse complement strand
TCCTTCCTTCCTTCCTTCCTTCCTTCCTTCCTTCCTTCCTTCCTTCCTTCCTTCCTTCCTTCCCTCCTTCCTCTGACAGGTTTCAGTATATGGCTGTCCCAGCTTCATTAAAAAATGAGATTTTTTTCTTTAGTTATATTTTTTACCATTTTTATTGTTTTAAAAAATAGTTTAACTTGGGGCGCCTGGGTGGCTCAGTTGGTTAGGCGACTGCCTTCGGCTCAGGTCGTGATCCTGGAGTCCTGGGATCAAGTCCCGCATCGGGCTCCCTGCTCGGCGGGGAGTCTGCTTCTCCCTCTGACCCTCCCCCTCTCATGCTCTCTTTCTCTCATTCTCACTCTCAAATAAATAAATAAAATCTTTAAAAAAAATAGTTTAACTTATTTCTGAGTCAATTGCAGTAATTTATATCTGTGTAGAAATTATTAGTTTGATCAAAGTCATCACATTTATCATTAAAAAATGTTCATGCCTTGTAAGTGAAAAATTTTCCTTTATCTGTGATTGTATTTAATTTCTAATTCATTATATTTTCACTTTCTTCCTTTTTTTCTTGGTTAGATTTGCCTGTGGTTTGTGTCTTTTATTGTGTTTTTTTATTGGTCTTTTCAAACAACAGACTTGGTATTTATCAATTGTAATTCTTTTTAATTTTATAAATAATTGATTTCTGATTTACCATAACTAATTTCTATTTCCTTCTTTTATTTGGTTAATTTTGTGCTTTTTTTATAGTTTCCTCAATTAATTTCTTTATTTTTATTTAAAAAAGTAATAATAAAAATAAAGTCCCAAATCTTAACTCTAGCACTTTGGGGTTATTTTTTATGCTTTTAATACATATTATTATGTAACTATTTAATTTAGTTATATAATATTTAATATATTATTATATCATAATATTATAATTGGTACAGATGGCATCATAATTCTTATTTCCTCTTATATCCAAGGATTACTTAGGAGACTGATTTTAAATTTGCAGGGCGTTTGATTTTTTTAAATGTCTGTCTCCTTTATTTCTCATTTTACGAGTGTGGCAGGCACTGCTAGTAGGCTGTCTAATGTCTGTTTCTTCCATTTTTCTCTAGAAACTGAACTCGAGTTTTGCTGAGGGCAGCAAAGTACCCCACCAAAATGACTCAATTTCTGGTCTACCTGACAGCTAGTCATGGTGTAGTAAGATGTAGGCACAAGTTCCCAGAGACAGAGTTGCTTCCGGAACAAAAAGGCAGACTTCACCAGGAGAACCCCTTTTGCCTCTTTGCCCTTTTCCTTTCCTCCTCACTGAAATGCAGATTTGATGTTTGGAGGTACAGCAAAAGACAAGCCTAACAATGAACTTCCACATGCTAAGAATGGCAGAGAAGAAAGAAAGAATTTGGGTCCCTGATGGCATTGTTGACAAGTTGCACCAGCTTGGGACTTCTGGTTAGGTAAGTTCAGGTAACAATCTATGGCTGCGATGGTTGTGTTTCCCGTTATGAGCACCTGGATGCATTGCTGATGAACACACAAAACTCTGGTCAGAGAACATGGCTTGCTTTCTTGTCTAATTTCTTGTAACTATGATATGCTAACTGCTAGGACGTATAGACTGCCTAATGTAAATCATAGTGTCCCACTGTCTTTGTTTAGGAATGAGCATGGAACTTAGTTCTGACCAATGAGACAATGGGGGAAGTCTGTTGGGTTAAGGCTGCTTCTGGACAAGTTCCCCCCCCACCTTTTTTTGGTGTAGATGTTGGTGTGTGGGGATGTGAGGCCTAGAGCTGTTGAAGCCATCTGGTTGACTTGAGGGGATTAGCTGTGGGGCTTGAACTCATGACTCTAGGATCAAGCCCTAAGCTGAGATCAAGAGTTGGACACTTAACCAACTGAGCCACCCAGGTGCCCCCATTACATACCTTTTCTCATTTAAATCATACAACAACCCTATGACTTAGATACTATTATTATTGATTCTACTTTATAGGTGAGAAAAATAAGTCTTAGAAAGGCTACATAATTCCATAGGTTGCCAGTTTAAGCAGAGCCAGGATTTGGATCTAGGCTTGAGTGACTTTTAGGCCAGGCTAACCCACTACGATACAGCCCCCCACAGACCAGGCTAAATCATTATGATACAGCGCCCCCACATTCTTTTCTTTCTTTCATTTCCACATTCCTCTGAGTTTATCAAGCTAGACTTCCAATTTTCTCCATTCTTTCCTGATCTTGGATTTCTCCCATTTCTTAGCTACAACGTCCTTCTGAATTATAGAGATAATACAATGGTATTTCAAAGTTACTATATGTTTCTTGCAGGAAAATCATTTCATAAAGGGATATATACTTCCCATTCCCCATGCTAGTCCACTTCTTTATTTTTATTTTTATTATTTTAAAGCTTTATTTATTTATCTTAAAGAGAGAGAGAGAGTGTGTCTGTGAGTGGGGGGGAGAGGCAGAAGGACAGAACCCCCAAGCAGATTCCCTGGACTTGATCCCATGACCCGGGCATTATGACCTGAGCCGAAACCAAGAGTCAGAAGCTCAATGACTGAGCCACCCAGGTGACCCATGTCTACTTCTTTTAAACAATGAGTCTGGTGATTTCCCTTTTTAGCTTAATCTCACAGGTAAATTTGCCTGTAATTTCCAGTGTTAGAATTGGAGGTCCAGAGATGATGTTAGTCTTTGTTTTAATCTTTCAGTCCCAGGAAAAAGGGAAAGAGGCTACCTATGTTTTCTATGGTTTTATATTGCCAATTTAATTTCTAATTAATTAAAAAGCACCAAGATAGCCATAGCCCAAGGCAGTTGAATGGCCCAGAACTTCATAGCAGAGACAAGCTATTTCTTTTCCATGTTTATTGTGGCAGCAAAAGTCAGCAGAGGCCATGCCTCTTGTACTAATTTGCCTGGCCACCCTCATTAGGAGCCTACCATGGCAATGACCCAACTTGGCACATAAGTGAGACAGCCACCAAGGCTCTCTCCTCTGTGCGTTGATCCACATTGCATTATCTGAAGTTGCTTATGGGATCAAGCTTTGTGTCCTTGTCACCATCAGCTCTCTGACTCGGAGGATGTTGTATGCACTTAATTAGAGCCTGTTGAAAGTAGAGTAGAAGCTAGAGCCAAACTCAGACATCAGATAGGGAACTTAGATGTTGTATGTAATATTTTCCAGAAGTTGCTGACTCTCTTCCTTTTCACCTCTCAAGGGCTGGCCTTTGCTGTTCTCCAGAGCAATACAAAAATTATTAGGTCATTGTGTCTCTGATTCTTCTGCCCTCAGCCTTGTGCCCTGGATCTTTTATACCCCCTTTTCTAAGAATCTTACTTAGGTGATCTTCTGTCCTCCCTCAAGAAAACTACACCCATTCTGCAGGAGGAGATCTTCATTCTTGGTCCCTATCTGGGTCCATTGTGCTTCTCCATGAGTTTATGAGAAAAGACGTTGCTGTTTGCCTCTGCACACGTTTTCAGGCAGGAGAATGGGCTGGAGTCCAGGGAAGGTGGGAAGGTGAACAGTGGTTCAATTCTAGTATAATTTTCCTATCAGTGGAACTGCTAGACAATCAACTAATCAACTGTCTAGAAGGCAATTTTTTAAATACACAACACAGTCTAATACCATATAAATAAAAGAATATGGGTGAAATGGGTAAATGTGGTCAAAAGGCACAAACTTCCAATTATAGAATAAATAAGTCCTGGGGATGTAATGATGTAACATACAGCATGAGGACAAGACAAGAAGAAGAAGAAGGAGAAGGAGGAGAAGAAGAAGAAAGAAAGAAAGAAAGAAAAGAAAAGAAAAGGAAAGAATATTTTTCTTATTAGCAGGACTTGGCTCTGCCCTCGGGAAGGATAGTTCCCACTATTGAGTTGAAGTATATTGGTCTAATCTTGTTTTTCATGAGTGCTGAGGCATTAATCTCCTTTGCTATCTTCAACTTTTCCTCTGTTTACAAGTGAAGCTATCCATTTTTATTTCTGTTATGTTCATCCATTCATTCAATTATTTATTTGTTCAATAGATATTTATTGGATATACTGTTGGACTGGACCAGGTACTGGGAATTTAGTGATATGCAAAATCCAGTTCCTAACAAATATATACATAATTTTGATAGGTGCAATGAAGTAAGGAAATGGGTTGCATATCTTCTTTGGTGAGCTTTCTGTGCAGATCTTTGGCTTCTTTTTAAAATTGGATTGTTCATTTTCATATTGTTGAGTTTTATGAATTTTGTATATATTTTGGATAATAGTCCTTTGTCAGATGTCTTTTGCAAATACTTCTCTAAGTCTGGGGCTTATCTTCTCATTCTCTTGACTTTGTCTTTCACAGAGCAGATTTTTTTTTTTTTCCTGTGCGATGATTTATTTTGATAGAATAGTATTATCCAAAGCCTTTGGGTAAGAGCTTTAGTTAATTACACTTCGGTACAATAATTTTTTTTTTTCCACTGTATTCTTCTTCTTTTTTTTTTAACATATAATGTATTATTTGTTTCAGGGGTATAGACTTACACAATTCACAGCGCTCACCATAGCACATACCCTCCCCAATGTCCATCATCCAGCCACCCCATCCCTCCCACCCTTCTCCACTCCAGCAACCCTCAGTTTGTTTCCTGAGATTAAGAGTCTCTTATGATTTGTCTCCCTCTCTTGTTTCGTCTTGTTTCATTTTTCCCTCCCTTCCCCTATGATACTCTGTCTTGTTTCTCAAATTCCACATATCTGTGAGATCATATGATAATTGTCTTTCTCTGACTTTTTTCGCTTAGCATAATATCCTCTAGTTCCATCCACGTTGTTGCAAATGGCAAGATTTCTTTTTTTTTTTAAAGATTTTATTTATTTATTTGAGAGAGAGACACAGCGAGAGGGGGAACACAAGCAAGGGGAGTGGGAGAGGGAGAAGCAGGCTTCCCGCGGAGCAGGGAGCTGGATATGGGGCTCGATCCCAGGACCCTGGGATCATGACCTGAGCCGAAGGCAGACACTTAATGACTGAGCCACCCAGGTGCCCCAAGATCTCATTTTCTAGTATATGTGCTGCCGAAGCGAGTACCCAAGATTTCATTTTTTGACGACTAAATAATATTCGATTGTATATACATACCACATCTTCTTTATCCATTCATCTATCAATGGACATCTGGGTTCTTTCCATAGTTTGGCTATTGTGGACATTGCTGCTATAAACATTGGGGTGCCTGTGCCCCTTTGGATCACTGCATTTGCATCTTTGGGGTAAATACCCAGTAGTGCAATTCCTGGGTCATCGGGTAGCTCTATTTACAACTTTTTTTTTTAAATTATTTTATTGTGGGACGCCTGGGTGGCTCAGTTGGTTAAGCGTCTGCCTTCGGCTTAGGTCGTGATCCCAGGGTCCTGGGATCGAGTCCCGCGTCGGGCTCCCTGCTCCGCAGGGAGCCTGCTTCTCCCTCTGCCTCTCTCTCTCTCTCTGTCTCTCATGAATAAATAAATAAAATCTTTAAAATTTTTTATTGTTATGTTAATCACCATACATTACATCATTAGTTTTAGATGCAGTGTTCCATGATTCATTATTTGTGCATAACACCCAGTGCTCCATGCAGAACGTGCCCTCTTTAATACCCATCACCAGGCTAACCCATCCTCCCACCCCCCTTCTCTCTAGACCCTCAGTTTGTTTTTCAGAGTCCATCGTCTCTCATGGTTCATCTCCCCTCCGATTTCCCCCCTTCATTCTTCCCCTCCTGCTATCTTCTTCTTCTTCTTTTTTTCCTTAACATATATTGCATTATTTGTTTCAGAGGTACAGATCTGAGATTCAACAGTCTTGCACAATTAACAGCGCTTACCAGAGCACATACCCTCCCCAGTGTCTATCACCCAGTCACCCCATCCCTCCCACCCCATCCCCCACTCCAGCAACCCTCAGTTTGTTTCCTGAGATTAAGAATTCCTCATATCAGTGAGGTCATATGATACATGTCTTTCTCTGTTTGACTTATTTCGTTCAGCATAATACCCTCCAGTTCCATCCACGTCGTTGCAAATGGCAAGATCTCATTCCTTTTGATGGCTGCATAATATTCCATTGTATATATATACCACTTCTTCTTTATCCATTCATCTGCCAATGGACATCTTGGCTCTTTCCATAGTTGGGCTATTGTGGACATTGCTGCTATAAACATCGGGGTGCATGTACCCTTTCTGATCCCTACATTTGTATCTTTGGGGTAAATACCCTGTAGCGCAATTGCTGGATCATATGGTAGCTCTACTTTCAACTTTTTGAGGAACCTCCATACTGTTTTCCAGAGTGGCTGCACCAGCTTGCATTCCCACCAACAGTGTAGGAGGGTTCCCCTTTCTCTGCATCCCTGCCAACATCTGTTGTTTCCTGACTTGTTAATTTTAGCCATTCTGACTGGTGTGAGGTGGTATCTCATTGAGGTTTTGATTTGGATTTCCCTGATGCCCAGTGATGTTGAGCCCTTTTTCGTGTGTCTGTTGGCCAATTGGATGTCTTCTTTGCAGGAATGTCTGTGCATGTCTTCTGCCCATTTCTTGATTGGATTATTTGTTCTTTAGGTGTTGAGCTTGATAAGTTCTTTATAGATTTTGGATACTAGCCCTTTATCTGATATGTCATTTGCAAATTTTTTTCCCATTCTGTTGGTTGTCTTTTGGTTTTGTTGACTGTTTCCTTTGCTGTGCAAAAGCTTTTTATCTTGATGAAGTCCCAATAGTTCATTTTGCCCTTGCTTCCATTGCCTTTGGCAATGTTTCTAGGAAGAAATTGCTGCGGCTGAGGTTGACGAGGTTGCTGCCTGTGTTCTCCTCTAGGATTTTGATAGACTCCTGTCTCACATTGAGGTCTTTCATCCATTTTGAGTCTATTTTTGTGTGTGGTGTAAGGAAATGGTCCAGTTTCATTCTTCTGCATGTGGCTATCCAATTTTCCCAACACCATTTGTTAAAGAGACTCTTTTTTTCCATTGGACAGTCTTTCCTGCTTTGTCAAAGATGAGTTGACCATAGAGTTGAGGGTCCATTTCTGGGCTCTCTATTCTGTTCCATTGATCTATGTGTTTGTTTTTGTGCCAGTACCATGCTGTCTTGATGATTACAGCTTTGTAATAAATCTTGAAGTCCGGAATTGTGATGCCACCAACTTTGCTTTTCTTTTTCAACATTCCTCTGGTTATTCAGGGTATTTTCTGGTTCCATACAAATTTTAGGACAATTTGTTCCATTTCTTTGAAAAAAGTTGATGGTATTTTGAGAGGGATTGCATTGAATGTGTAGATTGCTCTAGGTAGCATAGACATTTTCACAATATTTGTTCTTCCAATCCATGAGCCTGGAACATTTTCCTATTTCTTTTTGTCTTCCTCAATTTCTTTCGTGAGTATTCTATAGTTTTCTGAGTGCAGATTCTTTGCCTCTTTGGATAGATTTATTCCTAGGTATCTTATGGTTTTGGGTGCAATTGTAAATGGGATCGACTCTGTAATTTCTCTTTCTTCTGTCTTGTTGTTGGTGTATAGAAATGCAACCAATTTCTGTGCATTGATTTTCTATCCTGCCACTTTACTGAATTCCTGTATGAGTTCTAGCAGTTTTGGGGTGGAGTCTTTTGGGTTTTCCACATAAAGTATCATATCATCTGCAAAGAGTGTGAGTTTGACTTCTTCTTTGCTGATTTGGATAACTTTTATTTCTTTTTGTTGTCTGATTGCTGAGACTAGGACTTCTAGGTACTATGTTGAATAGCAGTGGTGATAGTGGACATCCCTGCCGTGTTCTTGACCTTAGAGGAAAAACTCTCAGTTTTTCCCCATTGAGGATGATATTTGCTGTGGGTTTTTCATAGATGGCTTTCATGATATTGAGGTATGTACCCTCTATCCCTACACTGTGAAGAGTTTTGATCAAGAAAGGATGCTGTACTTTGTCAAATGCTTTTTCTGCATCTATTGAGAGTATCATACGGTTCTTGTTCTTTCTTTTGTTAATGTATTGTATCACACTGATTCATTCACAGATGTTGAGCCAACCTTGCAGCCCGGGAATAAATCCCACTTGGTCATGGTGAATAATCCTTTTAATGTACTGCTGGATCCTATTGGCTAGTATTTTGGTGAGAATTTTTGCATCCATGTTCATTGGGGATATTGGTCTGTAATTCTCCTTTTTTGATGGGGTCTTTGTCTGGTTTTGGGATCAAGGTAATGCTGGCCTCATAAAATGTGTTTGGAAGTTTTCCTCCATTTCTATTTTTTTGGAACAGTTTCAGAAGAATAGGTATTAATTCTTCTTTAAATGTTTGGTAGAATTCCCCTAGGAAGCCATCTGACCCTGTGCTCTTGTTTCCTGGTGGATTTTTGATTACTGCTTCAATTTCCTTAGTGGTTATGGGTCTGTTCAGGTTTTCTATTTCTTCCTGGTTCAGGATTGGTAATTTATAATCTCTAGGAATGGATCCATTTCTTCCAGACTATCTAATTTGCTAGAGCAGAATTTTTTAATTTTAATGAAGTCCAACCTAGCAGTTATTTTTTTCATGGATTACAACTTTTTTGTTGTATCTAAAAATTCATCATTTGGAGCACCTGGGTGGCTCAGTCAGTTAAGCATCTGCCTTAGTCTCAGGTAATGATCCCAGGGTCCTGGGATCAAGCCCCACGTCAGGCTCCCTGCTCAGTGGGGAGTCTGCTTCTCCCTCTCCTCCCTGCTTGTGCTCTCTCTCACTATCTTTGTCTCTCTCTCTCTCTCACATAAATAAATAAATAAAATCTTTAAAAAAAAAAGAAAAAGTCATCATCAAATACAAGGCTATCTTGATTTTCTTCTATGTTATCTTCTAGGAATTTTATAGTTTTGTGTTTTACATTTAGGTTTATAATCCATTGGGATTAATTTTTGTGAAGGGTGTAAAGTCTGTGTCTAGATTCATTTATTTGCATATAGATGTCCAGTTGTTCCAGCACTATTGGTTGAAAAGATGACATTTTCTCCATTGTATTGCTTTTGTTCCTTTGTCAAAGATAAATTGACTATATTTATTGGGTCTATTTCTGGGCTCTCTATTCTGTTGCATCAATGTATTTGCCTATTATTTCACCAATACCACACTGTCTTGATTGATTTGTCTTGAGATGGCGTTGAGTGGTACTGAAGCTTTATAGTAAGTCTTCAAGTCAGGTAGCATAGGTACTCCAACTTTATTCTTCTCTTTCACTATTGTATTGGCTAATCTGTGTCTTTTGCCTTTCCATAGAAAATTTAGAATCAGTTTGTCAATATTAACAAAGTAACTTTCTGGGATATTGATTGGGATTGCATTGAATATATAGATCAAGTTGGGAAGAACTGATATCTTGACAATATTAAGTCTTTCTATCCATGAACATGGAGCATCTCTCCACTTATTTAGTTTTTGTTTTTTTTTTTTAAGATTGAAGTATAGTTGATATACAATATTAAATTGGTTTCAGGTATACAACATAGTGCTTCAGCAATTATGCACATTATGAAATGCTCACCATGATAAGTGTAGTTACTATGTGTCACCATACAAAATTATTGCAATATTATTGACTATATAGCATACAGCATTGACAATGCTGTACTTTTCATCCTCATGACTTACTTATTTTATTTTATTTTATTTTATTTTTATTTTTTTTTTATTTGATAGAGAGAGACACAGCAAGAGAGGGAACACAAGCAGGGGGAGGGGGAGAAGCAGGCTTCCCACTGAGCAGGGAGCCCGATGCGGGGCTCGATCCCAGGACCCTGGGATCATGACCTAGGCTGAAGGCAGATGCTTAACCGACTGCGCCACCCAGGTGCCCCTGACTTACTTATTTTATAACTGAAGTTTGTACTTCTTAATCCTCTTCACCTATTTTGCCCATCCCCCCCACCCCTGTCAACCACTGGTTTGTTTTTTGTATTTATGAGTCTGTTTCTATTTTTCTTGTTAGTTGGTTTGTTTTGTTTTTTTTTTAGATTCCCCCATAAGTGAAATCATATGGTATTTGTCATTCTCTGTCTGACTTATTTTGCTTAGCATAATACCTTGTAGGTCCATTCATGTTGTTGGAAATGGCAAGATCTAATTTTTTGGGGGGTGAGTAATATCCCATTGTACATGTATACTACATCTTCTTTATCCATTCATCTATCAGAGGACACTTACGTTGCTTCCATATCTTGGCTATTGTAAATAAAACCGCAATAAACATGGTGACTCATATATCTTTCTGAATTACTGTTTTCATTTTTTGGAGGTAAATACCCAGAAGTGAGATTACTGGATTGTATTTTAAATTTTTTGAGAAACCTCCATACTGTTTTCCATAGTGGCTACATCAATTAACATTCTCACCAAAAGTGCACAAGTATTCCCTTTTCTCCACATCCTTGCCCACACTTGTTATTTCTTATCTTTTTAGTAAGAACCATTCTGATTCATGTGAGGTGATATCTCATTGATTTTCATTTCCCTGATGATTAGTGATATTGAACATTTTTTCATATGTTTTCAGCCATCTATATGTCTTCTTTGGAAAAATGTCTATTAATTTCTCTTTGTTCATTTTTAAATCAGATTATTTGTTGTTGTTTTTTTTGGTGCTGAGTTGCATGAGTTCTTTATATATTTTGTTAACTAACCACTTATCAGGCAAATAATTTGCAAATATCTTCTCCCATTCACTAGGTTGCCTGTTTGTTTTGTTGATGTTTCCTTTGCTTTGCAAAAGCTTTTTAGTTTGATGCAGTCCCAATTGTTTTTGCTTTTGTTTCTTTTGCCTGAAGAGACAGATCCAGAAAAATATGTTAAGTCCCATGTCCAGGAGGCTATGTTTTCTTTTAGGAGTTTTATGGTTTCAGGTCTTACATTTAGGTCTTTAATTCATTTTGAATTTATTTTTATGTATGGTGTAAGAAAGTGTACCAGTTTCATTCTTTTGTGTGTAGCTGTCCAATTTCCCCAGCATTATTTGTTAGAGACTGTCTTTTCTTCATTATATATTCTGTCTCCTTTGTCATAGATTAATTGACCATATAAGCGTGGGCTTATTTCTAGATACTATTCTGTTCTATTTGTCTATGTGTCTGTTTTTGTACCAGTATCATACAGACTTGATTACTATAGCTTTGCAGTATAATTTGAAATCAAGGAGCATGATAGTACCAGCTTTGTTCTTCTTTCTCAAGATTGCTTTGGCTATTTGGTGTCTTTTTTAGTTCTATATAAGTTTTAGGATTACTTGTTTCTAGTTCTGTGAAAAATACTATTGATATTTTGATAGGGATTGCACTGAATCTGTAGATTGCTCTGGGTAGTTTGCACATATTTAGTTCTTCTTTGATTTCTTTCATCATAGTTTGTAATTTTCCTCACATAGATATTATACATATTTGTTAGATTTATATCTATGTATTTCATTTTTTTGCATGCTAATGTAGATTATTTCAAATTCCACTATTTGTTCATTGATGGTCTAAAGGAAACTGATAGGTTTTTGTATTTTAATCTTGTATCTTGCAATCTTGCTATGACCTCTAATTAGTTCCAGGAACAGTCCCCCCCCCCCTTTTTTTTGGTCTATTCTTTTGGATTTTTTTCATGGACAATTATTTCATTTACAAAGACAGTTTTATTTCTTCTTCTCCAATCTGTACACCTTTTACTTTCTTTTCTTGTTTTATCGCATTAGCTAGCCTTTTCAGTATGATATTGGAATGGAGTGGTGCGGGGACATAATTGACTTTTTCCTGATCTTAGTAGCAGAGTTTCTAGTTTCTCACAATTAAGTATAATGTTAATTGTAGGTTTTTTATATAGATGTTATTTATCAAGTTGAGGAAGTTCCCCTCTATTCTTAGTGGCTAAAAGTTATATCATGTATGAGTGTTGGGTTTTGCGTTTTCTGTACCTATTGATATGATCATGTGATTTTTCTTCTTCAGTCTTTTGATGTGATGGATTACAAATGTTGAGCCAGCCTTGCATACCTGGAATAAATTTCACTTGGTAATTGTGTATAATTCTTTTTATGCATTGTTGGATTTAATTTGTTAATATGTTATTGAGGATTTTTGCAACAATGTTCATGAGATATTGGTCTGTAGTCTTGTAATGTCCTTGTCTGGTTTTGGTATATTAGTAATGTTAATCCCATAGAATGAGTCAGGAAGTATCCCCTGTGTTTCTATTTTCTGGAAGAAATTGTAGAGAACTGATAAAATTTCAGAGAACTGGCATAATTTCTTCCTTTGAATGTTTGGTATAATTCATGAGTAAACCCATCTAGGCCTTAATTGCCTTTGAAAATTCATGTTGTAGTTTACCTGGTTCTTGGTATGACAACTGACTTTTTAAATTGTCTCCTAAAAAAGAAACCCTCATGCACCACTGGTGAGAATGCAAACTGGTGCAGCCACTGTGGAAAACAGTATGGAGGTTCCTCAAAAAATTAAAATTAGAATTACCATATGATCCAGTAATTCTACTGCTGGGTATTTACCCAAAGAATATGAAAACACTAATTCAAAAAACTATATGTATCCTTATGTTTATTACAATAAACAAAATGTGGAAGCAACCCAAGTGTCCCTCTATAGATGAATGGATAAAAAAGATGTGGTACACACACACACCATGGAATATTACTCAGCCATAGAAAAGAATGAAATCTTGCCATCTGCAACAACATGGTTGGGTCTAGAGGGTATAATGCTGAGCAAAATAAGTCAGTCAGAGAAAGACAAATACCGTATGATTTCACACATATGTGGAATTTAAGAAACAAAACAAATGAACAAAGAAAATAAGAGACAAAAAAACAAACTCCTTTAAATATAGAGAACAAACTGGTGGTTATCAGAGAGGAGGTGGGTGGGGTATCGATGACATAGGTGAGGGCAATTAAGAGTACACTTACAGTAATGAGCACTGAGTAATGTATAAAATTGTTGAATCTCTGTATTGTACACCTGAACTAATATAACACTGATGTTAATTTTACAATTAACATTAAGTTAAATTAAATAAAAAATTATTAAATTTTTATTAAAAAATTATCTTCTGAACATGGATTCAGAATCCTAATTATATTATATAATTATATCATAATCATAATTATATTATGAGACTCAGAATGCTATTTAATTTTCTTTTTACCAGGCAGGCCCCTACTGAAGTGTAGCTGGAAGGCCAAGTAGGTGTGTTAAGCTTTCTGTCTGGAGCCCCATTGACACCACCCCAGAGAATCAGTGCTTCCTTCTAGACAGGGAGAGGGGAAGTTCAACTTTTCTCCTTGGTCCTCACTGATACCTTCCTGGTCAAAGTGGGGCACTGACTTATACCACCTTATTGTTTCCAAGTGGGAGTGTAAGATCAGCTCCCCACTGGGCCCTCCTGCCACCAGGGAGAGGAAGAAGGTGAGTGGAGTGTTGACTAACGCACCTGACATGACTTCATTTTCCCTAGTTTGTTGGAAGGATGGAGACCATGGTTCTCACTGGGTCCTGAAGACACTGGGGGTGAGAGGGCAAGAACTTTGCATGGCATCATTCAGTCTTGTTACTGTCAGGTTGAGTTGAAGGCATAGCTCCCCTGGACTTGGCTGATGCTCTCCTGGAAGCGGGGTCAGGGCATCATTTGCTTCCTCCAGGGGGTGATGGAAGATCAGCTCCTTACTTGGCTCAGCTGATACCAACACCACTTTATGCCTGCTTCTGAGAAGTGGGGTAGTAGTGGGATGGAAGATGGAATTCCTACCAGTCCCTTTGAGATCACAGGGAGATGGGGATGGCCGTAGTTTTTCCTTTTGGTGTTTGGCTGGAGTACAGCAGGTGTTACCAAAAAGATTTTCTATTATTGGGTCACCCTTTCCTCAGTCCTTTGGCTAGGACAAATGGACTTTTCTTGAGCTTTCTTCACCTGTGCCTGCGGGTGATTCCAGGTTGGAGGCTTTTGCAGCACTGTGTCCAGGATTTAAGCTTGCCAACAAGGAAACACAATGTGATGGTCAGTTTTGTTAACTTGACTGGATCAAGGGATGCCCAGGTAGCTGGTAAAACAAATTTTCTGAGTGTGTCTATTAGAGTTTTTCTGGGAGAGATTAGCATTTGAACAGGTAAACTGAGTAAAGTAGATTGCTCTCACCAATGTGAGTAGACCATCATCCAATCCACTGAGGGCCTGAATAGAACAAAAAGGAGAAGGAAGCGTGAATTTGCTCTCTGCTTGACCTGAACATCCGTCTTCTTCTCCCCTTGCACATTGGTGCTCCTAATTCTCAGGCCTTCAGACTCTGCAGACTAGGACTTATAGCATTAGCTCCCTGGTTCTTAGGCCTTTGGTTTGGATTGGAACTCTATCAGCTGGACTTTCTGGGCCAGTGGCTTGTAGATGGCAGACTGTGGAACTGCTCAACCTCCATAATCATGTGAGCCAGTCCCTCATAATAAATCTCTTTCTGTGTATATACTATCAGTTCTATTGCTCTGTAGAGCCTGGACTAATGCATCCAGGGAATTCACCACTGTCTTTTCCTAAGTCTTGAGGTCCCTGGGCATTCCACTTTTTTCTTTCCATTTTTCAGGGTTTTCCAGTGCTTTTTGGTTGTATCCAGAACTTTTAAGTTAAAGGGAAAACCACAGATAAGGAGGAACTACTGTAAGTTAGAATTATTTTAAGATAATTTGTCACCATATGCATTGAATAAACTTTAATTTTAACTGACTTTTGTACCGTTAGAAATTTATTACAATAAATTCATTACAATATTTAAATTTATAAATCTTGTTAAAGATTACTAGTGCCTGGATCTCATTTTTTTCCCCCTTAAATGTATTTGGTAAACTTTAGGTTCATGTTGCTATATATGTATAATTTTCTTCAAATCAAGCCTGGACCAAAGAAACTTTTGCTTTAGTTCTACTCATACTTTTTTTTTTTTTTTTTAAGATTTTATTTATTTATTTGACAGAGAAAGACACAGCGAGAGAGGGAACACAAACGGGGAGTGGGAGAGGGAGAAGCAGACTCCCTGCCGAGCAGGGAGCCTGATGCGGGACTCGATCCCGGGACTCCAGGATCATGACCTGAGCTGAAGGCAGTCGCTTAACCAACTGAGCCACCCAGGCACCCCTACTCATACTTGTTCCAACTATTTAGACTTTATTGTTCTAATTGTATATTATGATGGAGAAATACTTGAGAGGCCTTGATTTCTTCATTTTCTTTTATTTTTTATTTTTATTTTTTTAAAGATTTTATTTATTTATTTGAGAGAGAGAGAATGAGAGAGAGTACATGAGAGGGGGGAGGGTCAGAGGGAGAAGCAGACTCCCAGTCGAGCAGGGAGCCCGATGCGGGACTCGATCCAGGGACTCCAGGATCATGACCTGAGCCGAAGGCAGTCGCTTAACCAACTGAGCCACCCAGGTGCCCTCTTCATTTTCTTTTAAAATTCTTTTCATGATATTGTTTGTGTTAGAACTTTTGGAAAGATACAGACTTCTATCTGGGCTGTTCCCACCAGCCACAAGGATGTGACAAGCATCGCTTTTCTCTGGGGAAGAGAATATTCCTGTAGACCTTTGCTCCTCCTTAGGGAGGATGATTAAAACAGAGGCAGAGAGCACTTGGTCGTGCCTAGAAGCAAGAGCCATGCCTTGGTTATGCTGTTGGGTGAGTACAATTGTCTTTTCCAGCTCCTGTGATATCCTATTTCTTCAACTCCACTTGTACCTTCATGCATCCTAACAGAAAAAGCAATTCAGCTACATAGGGGAAAATCAGACTGGCCTCTGCTCTTCCCCCAACTTCCCTATGTTCAATGACAGAAGACAATGGAACAATGGCCACAAAATTCTGGGGTAAAGAAATTTTGACCCAAGAGTATTATAGCCAGTGAAGATGTCCTTTAGCTAAAGACTTCTGGTCTGTGTTACCTCATATAAATCATGCAAGAGTTGTAATACTCATTAAAATTTCTTGGCCAATGAATTTAGAAAAATAAGAGTTGAATCAAAATAAAAACGTAAGAATAGAGACACTGATAAAATGTGAAATACATTAAATCCACTTAAACATAGATCTCATACTAAAACTTACAAGAATCATGGTTACAGAATACAAAGTAAATGTTATAAGCCTGAACAGCATGAAATAATAGTATAACTGAGAAAAATCAAGGAGTTGGGAGAAGGGATATGGGAGAACATGTTCTTTTGTTAGTTAATTATGTCTAAAATTGAAGCATGTAAGAAAAAAAACTAATGAAAACTTTTCTTCAATGTTTTTTCTTATCCTTAGAAGGATATTTTAAGAAATAATATCTCCTGTGAAGAAAGAACACTGAGTCAATGTTCACAATTTTCCTTCAGTTAAATTCAAGTGAAATTAAATTCAATACATTTTATTAAAAGTGGTCTGATCCCATTTAAGTAGATGTCATTTATTCTATCTACCTATTTATCTGTCATCTGTCTATTCATTCATCCATCCATTGATACCTATGCACAGACAAATGCCCCTTTTGGAGGAGGGATGAGAGAAGATGCCCTTTTCTTTTCTTCTCTTTTCCTTTCCTTTCCTTTCCTTTCCTTTCCTTTCCTTTCCATTCCTTTCTTTTCTTTTCTCTTTTCTTTCTTTTCTTTTTCCTTTCCTTTCCCTCCACTTTCCTCTCCTCCCCTTCCTTCACCTCCCCTCATTTCCTCTCCTTTTCTTTTTTAAAGATTTTATATATTTATTTGTGAGGGGTGGGTGGGGGTGGGGTGGGGAGAGAGGAGCAGAGGGACTGGGACAAACAGACTCCGGGCTTGCCGGGGAACTTGATCCGGGGCTTGATCCCAGGACCCTGAGATCATGACCTGAGCCAAAATCAAGAGTCCGATGCTTAACTGACTGAGCCACCCAGGTGTTCCTGAGAGCGTTCTTTTCTAACCTTAACTTGCAAGGGCTTCTATGGGGTCAGTTGGACAGCTTTGAAACGTGTTCTCCACAGCGGGGAGATACGGAGGACTGGGGTCTGACAGCTGTATAGGAAATCCAGAGTGAGAGAAAGACTAATAGCTGGTCTGGTGGCAGAGCCAGGAGAGGCACTTGGTGTCCTAGAGCAGCCTAATGTCCTAGAGTTTGTCAGGGTAGCACATGTGTGATAATTTCCTGTGGACACATGTGGACCAAGTTGGGGGCGGGGAGACCAGGTGTGGGGTCTTTTGAGAGCCTGTCCCAGAGGGCTGACAGGCAGGGTGAGGGACACTCAGCATTCGGAGGGTGGTACTGCATATCTGGATGCCCAGGAGTTGTTAACAGTCCATTGGGTCATGGAAACTTCAGGGAACTTCTAAGAGCTCATGGAAAGCACCACTGCAATCCGTGTGAAATTTCCAGCCAGATCCATCTGGGAATACTAGCCAGTCAAGCAAGAAGCCCTTATTTCCTCCCTTGCTGTCACCTGTTTTGACCCAGGAAGCTTCTGAAACTATAGCTTCCCCCTGGGGAAGGAGGCAAGCTTGGAGAGAACAGAGGGCAGAAGAACCACACACCGCCTTCCCCACTTCTGAACAGAAGCCAGCAAAGTTAATGTAACACTAAATTAAGTTCTGGAACTTTCATTGTTATGTGGGACTTGTTACCTTAATTTTTGATTTGCGCTATTTTATGAGTGAAAGTGACTGCAGGATGTTTTGTTTTCTTCCTGGAGTTCAGAAGAGTCATTGCACCTGCACTCCACCAGCTTTTTGCCACAGGTGCCCAGGGCTTTCATGCTGCCTT
This sequence comes from Mirounga leonina, assembly GCF_011800145.1. Taxonomy (NCBI): domain Eukaryota; kingdom Metazoa; phylum Chordata; class Mammalia; order Carnivora; family Phocidae; genus Mirounga; species Mirounga leonina. Next base: position 12,785,011 of record NW_023270320.1, on the reverse strand, counting down.
GCCTTAGAATGCTCTCCATCCAGTGAAACTTTTGCTGACTCTTCTGTACTCTCTTAGCACCTTAGTTATGTTATTGGTTTAGCACAACATAAACCTTATGTAGAATTTCACCAAAGTCCATGCTGAGCAAAACCGGGGTAATTTGCTCACACTAGCACCCAACCAGTTCTCTCTTTTTTTTTTTTTTTTTTTTTAAGATTTTTTATTTATTTATCTGAGAGAGAGAATGGGAGACAGAGAGCATGAGAGGGAGGAGGATCAGAGGGAGAAGCAGACTCCCTGCCGAGCAGGGAGCCTGATGCGGGACTCGATCCCGGCACTCCAGGATCATGACCTGAGCCGAAGGCAGTTGCTTAACCAACTGAGCCACCCAGGCGCCCCCCAGTTCTCTCTTTTGCATCTATGTTAGTCTCTCTGTGCTCCCGCAAAAAGTAGAAAAATATATCACTTCAAAACTTGATGGAAAAGAAAATTAAATTCTTAGCCCCAGGGCCTCTGAAATCATGCACCGTCATCTTCACCATCCCAGCAGGATCCGCACTCTGTAAGACTGGCATTTAGGAAACAGGAGCACAGCTGAAGTGATGATTTTTTATTTACCCTTCCTTCCTGTGACAGACTGCAATGCATCAATTTATTCCTGCATTTTCTGTGGAGCTTTGCCTTCCTGTGATATGGTACTTTGCTCTATTCTGAGAGCCCGTTCCTGCCAAGTGATGTCTGCCAGAGGATACATAATACTGCACAAAATGGAACAGGTTACAGAAACAGGTCTTATAAAATTTCAGAACCTTGTTGAAGTGGAGGTCACTAAATTGGAGACACCATGACTCTGAAATCCAAGGGTCCCAGAGTGTTGATGAAACTGGGGTTGTGCTTTGTATAGTATGATATGATGGCTGGGGAATGACGGCCTAAGTGAACCTATTTTTTATGTCCAAGGTACAAGCAACGGTACTATCATCTAACACTAAATAAAAAGAAGGATATGCCACATTTAGAGATGATGATGTCATCCCTGGTTGAGGACGACTTGGTGATGGTTATTAGAAACAGAGTTTGGTTAGAGGAAAGGGAATTATGGAATAATGGAGTGTTTTCTCCCAGCAACCCCCAGTAAAAACTTAGAGCATATTCTTGGCTACATGGTTCAACCTTATAAATTTCTTAAAGAAATTTCCAGTCTATGGGGCGCCTGGGTGGCTCAGTCGGTTAAGCGTCTGCCTTTGGCTCAGGTCATGATCCCAGGGTCCTGGGATCGAGCCCCGCATCGGGCTCCCTGCTCAGCGGGGAGCCTGCTTCTCCCTCTCTGCTGCTCCCCCTGCTTGTGCTCTATCCCTCTCTCTCTCAGATAAATAATAAAACCTTAAAAAAAAATTAAAAAAAAAAAGAAATTTCCAGTCTAAGTACATGCAAAAAAATTCCAATAGCCTCCAAAAAGGAAGGAGGATCTTCTAATACCAAAATAAAAAACAAAACCAAAAACAAAATGAAAAAACCTCTCCAGAAGTGACCTCAGGGTACAGCTTGGCATAAATAATTAATAGTTAAGTGACTGCCAAATACCTATGACATGTCTTAGTAACTTTTTTTTAAAAAGATTTTTTATTTGTTTATTTGAGAGAAAGACACAAGGGGAGGGGAGGGTGGGTTGGGAGGGCAGGGGAGGGGGAAGGGGCAGAGGGAGGCAGAGGGAGAGGGGAGGGGCAGAAGGAGAGGGAGAAGCAGAGCAGGACCCTGGGATCATCACCTGAGCCAAAGGCAGAGGCTTAACTGACTGAGCCACTCAAGCACCCTGTCTTCATAACTTTTATTTATTTGTTTATTTATTTATTTATTTATTTTTAAATTTATATGAGAGAGAGCCGGGGAGAGAAAAAGAGGCAGGGGGAGTGGGAGAGGGAGAAGCAGACTCCCTGCTAAGCAGGGACCCCAACGTGGGGCCTCGATTCCAGGACCCTGGGATCATGACCTGAACCAGAGGCAGAGGCTTAACCGACTGAGCCACCCTGGTGTCCCTCTTAGTAACTTTTAATCATCATAAGGATCCTTCATATTTTCTAGGCTTTTATAGGCTGAACTCCAAACAATAAAACTAAGAGGGAGAAATAATCCTGTAGCACAACACAAGGGTTATACTTTCTAACATCTTCCAATGTGAATATGGTTCAGGTTACTTGAGTTTTAGCTAAATCTGTGTAAGAATGACTTTTTAAAAAATTAATTTGAGAATTAGCTATATTGTAAGTCAAAAAAACAAGTTTCCAATACCAGGACATCAGGAGAGCCTGAATGGTTTGCTCAGAGACCTGTGAAAAAGAGGAAAGATCCAAGTCTCAAAGCAGTACACTTTCAGAATAAACTTGTGCTTAACATTCTGATGGGATCATTCAGTGCAATACAGAGAAGGATTTTCTATTAGGGCACGTAGAGAATCTAAGAGATGCATTTATTCGGCTCTTCAACATTTGGAAAGCTGCATTTTCTCCCACAAATGGTGTAGTCTTGTGTAGGCAAAACATTTTGAGAAAATGTTCTTATATATGAACTTTCAAAGCTATTTTCTGAACTGTTAAGCATTTTTGTTTTGCATCGAGCACTTTGTTATAAAGAGCAAATCATTTGGAAAACAGATGATTCCTTTGCATAGTTTTACTTTTAGTGCGAATTAAAAAGATGGCTTTCAGCTTTCATGACTCAGGTATTATGGGGTGTCACTCTTCCCGGCTTTGTCTCTCACCCATTTTCCTTATTATTCTTGGGGAGGGTTTGTTTCATTGGATGATTTGTATCTTTCTGTAGAGTATTTGTTGAAACTGACAGGAAGGAAGCTTTACTGTGTTTTCCTCTAGGATGTGCTCGGGGGTAGAATAATGTTTTATTCTCCAAATATAAAACCAGCCTTGGTAGGTGGGAGAGGGACATACCATCTCTACCAGGAAATTACTTGCAGTGCCAACTTAATCTTAGAATCATGAAGATGAAAGAATCTTGAAGTGTCTCCTAATCTGACTCCCGTCTTTAGGTAGGACACTATGTAAGCAGTCTTCCCCTTCTTAATCTTATTTTGCTTCTTTTCTCCTTTTTCCCTTTCTCCTCCTTATTGGCATCCATCTACTCTCTTCTTCCATTTTGTTGCCCCATTCCCCTCTTCGTGGAACCTTTCAGTCTCTTTCCAGATAACCCCTGAGTTAGTTCAAGGGAGTGGTCCCTGCTCAGAGGTCACAAGATTTCTACCTGGAGCAGGTAGGAATAAGTCCAAAGGAATTTATGGATTGACCCATGCTCTAGTCTAATTTCAGTTCAGGAACCAAATCTCATGTACTTATCCTGGTGTCATAAGGAAATCCCAAAAGTTTGTGGTGTGAATGAGGATCAGGCTGGGACCCAAAGCCTCTTTGGAAGAAGCTCACCTGGCCACCCACACCACCCCTGACATTTCTGGGTATGTATTTCTATTAGTTCACTTCAGAAGTTTGTCACATCAGCCCTCAGGGCTTGTTCTTTATTGGATCAATTGTTTCTATCTTAGTGCAGCCAAATATAGTACCTCCAGGAATTAGTACTCTAAACCAACCCCCACATTTTTAAATTGTTAGTGGTTTCTGAGGACTAATTTCTTAGAGCTTTTCTGTCTTAGAATGACATTTCAGTACATAAACACGCTGCACAGAGATTCCCATTCTCCTAGATGTTGGGAGTGTTGCCAGAAGACAGTCATCAGACTTCAGCTTCCTGTGGAAATTACCCACACTGTTCTTGGGGGTGGTCTCTTCTATTGACCAGTTTCTAGGGGAATAAAAGGCCAGGCCGCCTTGCTGCAATGCAAACCAACTCTGAAGGGTCATCCCAACTCCACTGAGTCCCATGGGTATGGCTGGGACCTTGGTTGAGGCTGCATCATAGCTCAGCTTCTCTCTGTTCAGTTCTGCTCCACCCCCACCCCCCCCCTTCCTCTGGGGTTGAGTCCAAGAGCTTTCACTGATAAGCTTACTGTATACTCATCTCTGGTTCAGAGTCTGCTTCCAGGGAAACCAACTGTAAAAATTCTCCTTCTCTAGTCTTAAAAGGGAAGACAATTGCAAACAAAAATGAAAAAACAAAAATTCTTTCGTAAGTTATTAATGTAACAATACTTTATACATCTTTCTTTAGTTGGGCTACAAAAATGAGTAGGCAGGAGACCCTAAACAGCTGGGTAGAAGAACAGAGATTTAAACTTTCTTACCAAAAAGAAATTTCTGGAATGGACCCAACACCAAAAGAGCAACATTGGAAGCAGCTATCTACAGGGCTGAGGGCACAGACTAGACAGATTGCCTTAGTTTGAATTCTTGCTCTGCCATTTACTGTGTCTCCATGTCACACTTCCCTCATTTGTAAAATGAGAATAATAGTACTTACCCTATGTTGTGAGAGACTGAATATACAAATGAACAGTGGCCAAATCATATATAAAAATAGAACTCTGACCCACGATCCATAGCAACTGGCCCAGGAAACCAACCCATTTTCTATAGGAAACAGCCCAGGAAACCAGCCTACTATCTATAGGTCAGACTTGTGGGAAATCAGACCAGTCTTTCTAGCAACTAATGCAGGAAGCCAAACAATAACCCTGTAACAAGTGGTGGAAAACAGCCAGGACTTGATTAATAACTGAGAGCTTCCCTAGTTTTTGTCTGTTCTCAGCTTAGGACCAACCAGAAAAAGCCAAATATGTCCCCTAGCCAATTACATAGGATGCCCTGCTTCCAGTTAGTTTTCCTACAGCTTCCTCCTGCCAACAGCCTCCAGCCATGGCATATTTGAGGCTGTCCCCTTCTTCTACTATAAAGCTTTCCTACTCTTCTGTCTTCAAGTTCCTGCCAAATGCAAGTGATAGCGGCTGACTCCCTTGGTATATATAGCAAGCTCTGGCAAAATAGCCTCTCCTTGTTCTCATTTGGGTGGTCTTTCTTTGTTTACTTCACAGTTATTGTGGAGATGCAACAGACGCCTGATTTGCATGACCTGCTGCCATAGACCCCAGCCTTCAACCAAGTGCAGTGCCCAGTGACCCCTTGAGTCTTGCTGCTGGAGGCTTGTTGAGTCCATGAGGATATGGTCAGTCAGTACAGAGTCTGAACTCTGCTGTGTTGAGTTCCTTGACTATTTGTTCTCAGTTTGGTACTGGGTTTTGTTATTGGTTCCCATTTTGGGGGACATCACTGGTAGAGACAAGCCATTCCTTTTCATCATCACTTTTTGCTGTCTTTTGCATTGCTGTTTTGTGTTATGCTGTCTCAAAGTCATAGAAAAGGAGAATCATGGGGTAGAACATGGGCCCTGTAAGCCTGTTGTTTGAATCTGCCTCACAGACTTCGTGGTTCTGAGTGGACTAGCATCCATTTGGACAAACTTTGCTGTGAGTCACCAATAAAACTGGATGAGGTTTTCCTTACATGTTAGTTTGGTTTGCTAACTCCCCAGTGGGCAGTGTTTTTTGATTGGTGGGCAGAGGCCTACAAACAAAATTCTGAGTCAGAAATTCCTTCACTAAAAGATTCTTTGGTCAATGATAATGAACAATTGGGTAAATTAAACAAGAGCAAGGTAGACTAATTTCTCTGGTAAACCCTCTCCTTCCTGTCCTTCAGTTGCCTCTCAATATCCAGCTCTCTGTCTTTCCCCTTATACTTCTGATTTCTCTCCTTCTAAACCTCTTGTTGACACTTTTGCAGTGCAAGTTTTAAGCTCCTTGCTTGACCTTGTAGTTCCTCATGCAGTGTAGATATTACTACCAACTGAGAACACAGAACAATTTTCAGTCAGCCAATTAACCTTTTATGAGATTCTATTACTCCTCACAATTCTACACCACCATAACACCCTGAATCCTGCCATTCTCCTACATCTACCAGAAGAAGAGGAGCCTCATGATCATCTTGCCTTGGGGAACTTGCTGTACCTTGCTGTACCTCAGGTTTATTAGAGACTCTTACTGAAAAAATAACCTAATATATTTTTTAAAGATTTTATTTATTTATTTGAGAGAGAGCGAGAGAATGCGCACAACTAGCAGGCAGAGGGAGGGAGAGAAGCAGACTCCCTGCTGAGCAGGGAGCCCAATGCTGGGCTTGATCCTAGGACCCTTGATCATGACCTGAGCTGAAGGCAGATGCTTAACCGACTAAGCCACCCAGGTACTCCAATACTAACCTAATACCATTTGCTGATGAATCATACTTCAAACTGAAATTTGAAGTTATCAAGCAGGATATGCAATCACTAATCTAAGAATACAGTCCTTGATCTGAAGTAAAATTGGCCCAGATGAAAGAATTTATTGCACTCACTAGAGCTTGTCAGCTATCCAAAGATCAGAGAGCAAACATATGTACTAATAGCAGGTGTGCTGTTGGAGTAGTCCATGCCTTTGAGATGCTTTAGAAACAAAGATGGTTTCTCATCTCTGCTAGAACTCCTATTAAAAATAGACAGCAAGTTAAAGAACTTCTAGATGCACTCCCATATACCAGACAGGTGGCAATTATAAAGGTTGGGACCCATGTGAACAGATAATATGGAAGCTAATGGAAATGTTCTAGTAGAAGATCACTATACCAAATAAGCTGCTTTAACCAAAATTATGATCCTCTCTAAACCCTCAAAGGATAAATATCTTAAGGGATTCAAAGAGGCCATTATGAAATATCAGCCTGTAGCCCCTGATTTTGAAAAGGAAGATTAGAAAAAATCTGTTGTACCCTTCACTCAGATAATCTCTGGTGTTCTCAAGATGGCTGCTTGGTAGCACCAAATGATTTTAAATGGATATTAGCTAAGTTTTTCCATGAAACTCCTCATCATAGACTAGACAAATCAGTTAGTGTCTTCAATCAACATTGATACGGAAACTTTAAAAAGATGACAGAGTATTTTTGGGTCATGTGTCTCCTGTCAACAACATAATCCTGAAAAAATTGCAAATGTGGGACATAGTAAGGAATCAAAACCTCAAGGTCCCTTTGAACACCCTCAGATGGATTTTATCCAACTTCTACTCTCCATGGTATTTGAATATGTTTTAGTTATTATATGTCTATTTCCAGAAATGAGGCATTTTCTTGCCAAAAAGTTATAGTCCTTACAATTGTTAAAAAGCTGCTGGATTTTGAGTTTCCAACTTAAGGCATTCATACTTTCATATCAAGTGATTGAGGCACACACTTTATGGGAACCATTATAAAAGAACTCAGTAAGGCTTTACGCCTTGCCCAAAAACTACATTGTCCTTACCACTGACAGTCTCAATCTGGAAAGACTGAAAGGACCAATGGCATCCTTAAAATCAGTGAAACTTCCAGAAACTCTTTAGGCTGTATTCCCATCAGTCCTTATGGCCATGCAGTCTACTCTCTCAGGGACACATTTGTTATCCACCTATGAATTAGTAACTGGAAAGTCTGTGTATTTAGGATTTCACCTCCAAAACTAGGCTTTGCCCTACTGCATGTGGATGTGGCAAAATATTGTGAGAGATTCATGTCCTATACCAGGTTCTATCACCAACAGTTTAAGGCTACCTTTCCCACAACATTTCCCTAAATAGTCTTTTCATGATTTTTAACCAGGAGATTTCAACTATTGGAAGAGACCTCAGAGAAAAACTGCTCTTGAAACTTGTTGGAAGGGACCCTATCAAGCACCATTAACAACAAAGACAGCTGTGAAACTCCAGGGAGTTAATCCTTGGGTTCACGTTTCACAACTAAAACAGAAATTCAGAACTCCACACAATTGGAAGTCTACTCAATAGGGTAAGTCAAAATGAGGATTCCGGAAACAATTGATCTTCAGAAATAGACAGCTGACCCAGCATCTTTAGAACAAGTAGATGACAATGGATATTGGACAGCTTCTGCCCAAGGGGTTGGACCAAGACCCCTATCTAATTGGTGTTTTGTTTATCTGCTTGCTTATAATAATTCTTCTTTTATATAGGCCTTTTGTTCTTTTCCACTCATAATGACCTTTTTTTTCTCTTCTCCCCTCCTTATTATAATTGCTAGGTCAGTACACACTCATACCAACACCATTCTTAGATTATCCAAACAGTAACCACTGCCCTCAATCTTACTGACTCCTGGATACACTGTCCATCACCAGACCCTGTGATAAAAGCTCTGGACAATCCTGGTTTCATCAAATGAGACCACAGGAATTTACAGCTGATAGCATTTCCACTTGTACCTACATGGACAACCGACCTTAAATTAACATGGGACTTTGCTAATATTTATTTGCCCCAGATAAAGAACCAATAGTTATGACCTATTGGTCAGACCCTAGGTAATTCTAAATTTGAATTCAACAAACTTCATTGGGCAATGGGCCAAATACTTACAACCTGGAAGAGACTGATAGAGATCCAAGTATGTGACTCAACTAATGGGAGGTCTTGGTTCCAAGCTCATATCATGAATGACTCATTTTCCCCCTGTATATCCATGTACCCCTACTGGATACTACTTCCTTTGTGGCCAGGACACCTGGTCTTGTTTGCCTTTAGATTAGCACCTCATACACTTTAGGAATAGTATTCTGAGACTTTTCTGTACACAGAGATCCAAACTCTCTAAGTCACCAAGTTTGGATTCAGATCTGAGCTTCAAAATGAGGTCACTCTTGATTATTCAGGCATACTACCTCAGGGAATTACTGACTCATTGTTTATATAAATAATCAGAGCAGTGTTCCAATTGGTGGGAATCACACAAATAGAAAAGACTGTAAGTAAACCTATCGCTAATTCTCGCAGAAGTCATTAAAGACACCATCTCTGCCCTAGATAGAATACAGATCAGTCTCGACTCACTGGTATGTGTCATGATGAGTGATTGCATTGCTCTCAATTTCTTGTTGAATAGTCACGGTGATATCTGTGCCATTGCTAATATTTTTTGTTGTACTTCGATCAATGAAACAGGCAAGGTGGAAAAGGGTATATATTACCTTGAGGAATAAACTCTTTCGCTTTCTATGGCTGATCCTATGGCCTATGGGATTTATTGGCCTTGATTGAGCTTGGGGTTCCTGGTTTCAAAGCAGCTTATAGGGACTATTGTTCTTGCTTTTGTCATAGGGGTCATGATGCTTGGTCCATTGCATTCTATCCAGACTCTTAAATGCTTCTGTGCAGCTTCTCTCTCACACATGATCACCATGATATAATAACAAAAAAGGTCAAGAAGATCTTGCAATAGAGTTGACTGTGAAGGTAAATGGACAATGGGAGTAATGAAGAGATTGGTGGTGACAGGGGGTTTACAAGGAGTAGGTATGATTCCAGTTTAGTTTCAATAAGTGGCTCTGAAATTTCTTTTCACTTTCTGTCATATCCCTGTGCTATGATATTAGTGGAAGTGGGTTCCTGATTTTGTCCCCTATGGTCTGGGTAGCAGAAAATCTGGCTTAATTAGAAGTGTAGGGCTGTGGGCGCCTGGGTGGCTCAGTTGTTAAGCATCTGCCTTCGGCTCAGGTCATGATCCCAGGGTCCTGGGATCGAGTCCCACATCGGGCTCCCTGCTCTGCAGGAAGCCTGCTTCTCCCTCTCCCACTCCCCCTGCTTGTGTTCCTGCTCTCGCTATGTCTCTCTCTGTCAAAAAAATAAATAAAATCTTAAAAAAAAAAAAAAGAAGTGTAGGGCTGTGTACAGACACTGCTGGAAATGGAGGAGGATGCCTGTAGTGGCTGACTTGGGGCTCTGGTAGATTGGCCTTGGTTTTACATTATCACGATCCTAGGAAAGCGGACAGTGGGGGTCAAAGTGTTCCTAGATGGTCCCAGGATAGGCTTCTAGTGTCCTCCTAATTTCCCTGGATCCTGAGGTCCTTAGTTCTGATAACTGGGACCCTGCATCACCAAGGAGGGTACACCTTAGTGCCTTTCTGGAATTCAGGGTCCTGTCCTGGGCCTCAGAGTATGTGGTGGTCCTGAGCTATACTCGGGCTTATTTTCCCAAAACTACCCAGCAGAAAATAGGCGTCTTCTTGCAACAAGCCTGGCCTATTGCCAATAATCTTGGTTTAATGTTACCCCTAGGCCATGTTTGGCTTTGGCACTTCTATTTTGAAAAAAAAGGGGAGAAGACCTAGTGGACTTCATTGCACACTGGTTGTAGAAGAACTTAATGTCTTTATTTTTTATCTGTTTTTTTTTTGGAGGAGAACTTCATGTCTTACACAAGCAACCCAACAGTAGGCCAGCTAGCACCAAGGTTAGACTCTGATGTGAAGGCATTAGGACTTGGTCTTTGGTCTGTGTGGTCAACAAGATGGCTCTTTGGGAAAGGGAGACCAATCCTTCATTGAAGGGAGATTAATTAATTGAAGAAAAGAACTTGAATAGTATCTAAACATGTAATAGTTGAAGTGAAAGGGTGTAGGGAGAGGAAATTTCTAATGGGAGAGGGATTGGAAAGAGGTACTTAGAAGTAGCTTAGAAGGGTGACAGTTGGCTTGAAAGCTGTGGAATCAGGGCTGGGGTTTGACAGGAAGGAGGCTAGGCTCCAAGATGCCAAATGTCTCTGAGAACCACCATCCATTGGGAATGAGCCTTTCTTCAGAGAGACCTATTGGAGTGTCTACCGATGTAGAATCAGTAAGTGATTCCTTAAAAGAAAGCTTTGTGGTGAATTAGAAGAGACATTTTAAGAGAAAAGAAACTGCAATGACAGCTGACAGCAAAGTTGGAGACAGAAGGACCATTTAATATAACAGGTGACTCTGAGTCATCCAGAATGCCTAAGAATAGCATGCAGAACACTGGGAAAGTATATAAACTCCATACTAAAGTTGTTTGTCTATTTAGAAAGATATTTCAGAATTAGGTGCATATTCGTTAGGCTTCTCCAGGGAAACAGAACCAGTAGAAACAGAACTATATATATATATTCATTCTTTCCTTCCTTCCTTCCTTCCTTCCTTCCTTCCTTCCTTCCTTCCTTCTTCTTTTCTTTCTCTTTCTTTCTTTCTCTCTTTCTTTCTCTCTCTCTTTCTCTCTTTCTCTCTCTTTCTCTCTTTCTTTCTCTCTCTCTTTATCTCTCTTTCTTTCTCTCTTTCTCTCTCTCTCTCTTTCTCTCTCTCTCTCTTTCTCTCTCTCTCTTTCTCTCTTTCTTTCTTTCTCTCTCTCTCTTTCTCTCTCTTTCTCTCTCTCTCTTTCTCTCTTTCTTTCTTTCTCTCTCTCTCTTTCTTTCTTCTTTCTTTCTCTCTTTCTTCTTTCTTTCTTTCTTTCTTTCTTTCTTTCTTTCTTTCTTTCTTTCTTTCTTCTTTCTTTCTTTCTTTCTTTCTCTCTTTCTTTTCTTTTCTTTCTTTCTTTCTTGGAATTGGTTCATGCAATTATGGAGACCAAGAAGTCCCACAGTCTGCCATCTGCAAGCTGGAGAACAAGGAAAGTTGGTGTAGTCCAAAGGCCTGAGGACTAGAGTTGCCAATGGTGTTTAAATCTTGGAGTCTTAAGGCCTGAGAACCAGGAGCTCTGAAGAAGATGGATGACCCAGTTCAAGAAGAGAAGAAGGAATTCTCATTTCCTTCATCTTTTTGTTCCATTTGGGCCTCCAGTGATTGGATATTGCCTACCCACATTGGTGAGGACAGATCTCTTTACTCAGTCTACTGATTGAAATGCTAGTCTCTTCTGTAAACACCCTCACAGACATACCCAGAAATAATATTTTATCAGCTACCTGGACAGTGAGGCCAGTCAAGTGGACCCATAACATTTACTACCATAAATTGGTTTATAACAAATCTGTGCTGATCAAGATGTGTTAAATTATAAAGGAGTATTATAAAGGATTTGGTAGAGCTGCTTATTACATCTTTCAAAGCAAGCTGCTGTCACAGTGTCACAAAAAGTTCAGTGTAAACCATCCTATGAGGACTTAAATGATGTGGTCCTGGTATTTCTTTGATTGTCAGGAAAGAATGGTCTTTTTATTGTTGAGCAATTACCCATAAAATCATGCTTTGAAACTGCTTTTGATCAGCATTGGATGGCAGCATTGTGAGATTATACTCCTTCAGGAAGTCTGGATGGATGATATTCTGTATTAGATAGTTGATTTGGGTGTAGCCAAATGTCATGGGTAGAAAACTGTTAAGTTTTTCTTTCATGAATGAGGCACAGATTTTATTTTATTTATTCTATTTTATTTTTATAAAATAAAAAAGTAGGAGCTTTTCCAACACCAAATCAAATGGGATAATGAATTCTAAGTTTTTATGCAAGATAGAATGGTCATGGTGCCCTTAGGCTTCCCAATATAAACAGAAGGGAAAAAAGGCATCTAAATTTAGTAGTATTAGTTTTGGGTGAATCCTTCAAGTAAAAGTGGTTGTATTATACCCCTCAGTAACCAAAGAACTCACAATGTAGGGTTTCTAGGCAATGAAGTATTAGACGACATTTACCAAAACCTCAGATTTTGATTTTGAATAGTTGATCTTGAATAGTACCTTCAGAGAGCAATTAGTTAGTGGAGCCAGATGTATGTTATTGCCACTCCTGGTCTGTGGTGTTAAAGCCCCACAATTCACCAGAAGAGTATTCATTTTCCTCTCCATTTTTAAAAAACACAGGTGTTTGTAGTGATGTTTTAACACCTGAAACAAAATAAAAATCATAAAATCTGAATTTATTGCTTGCTTAAGAGACTCTTCGTGAATCAAAGGGTTACTCTTTGAAAAAGACTATACTTCTCCTGTTAAAACTGTTGGACTAATTTTAAGAATTGGGTTCTTCCACTAGAAATGGTTGTTTAATAATTTTTAAGGAGGGTACTCTTTCTTTGGCATTCTATTAAAATGATTATAAAATAAAGAACAATGAAATAGTATATAAAGTAGAATATTTGACAAGGCCTTGTTGCTTCTCACCCTAATTTCTATTTTTGATCCTTTTAACTACTCCTTTTGTTATTTACCTCATATTTCTTTTTTTAAAGATTTATTTATTTATTTGAGAGACAGTGAGTGTGCATGCGTGCATGTGCGTGAGAGTGGGGGGAGGGGCAGAGGGAGAGAATTTCAAGCAGACTCCCCACTGAGCATGGAGCCTGATGTGGGTTTCTATCCCACAACTCTGAGATTATGACCTGAACTGAAATCAAGGACGCTTAACCAACTGAGCCACCCAGGTTCCCCTTTATGATCATATTTCTAAATAGCATATTTATATCACTATTTGTTGACTCCCCCTCCCCCAAATTTCCACTTGTTAGATGAGTACTTAATACTTTTATACCTCCCACCCCTCCACACATATAACATCCCATCCTACTAATATTATCACATATATGATAAATCAGTATTTAAATTTATTTTGACTGCATACATATCCACAGATGAACATGTAGTATACTATAATTTTGTTTACTTTTTTATACAATTTTAGGTTTTCTATGTGTTAAATATAGTATTTATTTTAAAATTGTTAGCTTTTTAAATTTATTATTATTTTTATTTATTTGAGAGAGAGAGCATGCGAGTGGGAGGAGGGGCAAAGAGGGAGGGAGATGGAGACAGAACCTAAGCAGACTTCACACTGAGCATGGAGCCTGATGTGGAGCCTCATGACCTGAGCTGAAACCAAGAATCTGTTGCCCAACTGACTGAGCCACCCAGGTGCCCCTCTAGCTTTTTTATTGACCTATTTAGCTTAGTCCCAAACTGTATCTGTCAGAACTATAAATTTCATCACAATACACTCTAACACATAGGTCACTTTTTCTTTTCTTTTCTCCCTTTCCTTTCCTTCCTTCCTTCCAATCTCTTTCTGTCCCTCCGTCCCTCCCTCCATCCCTCCCTTCTGTCCTCCCTCTGTCCCTCCCTCCCTCTCCCTCTAGATCCCCCCACCTTCTCTATCTCTCTTTCTCCCCCCACCCAACCCTGACCCTTGGTGACTTTCTGTAGCTCTGATTTGTGCCCCAATATGGATAGATTCTCTCCAAGAGGGTTTCTTTTTTTTTTTTTTAATTTTTTTATTCTTATATTATCCCCATACATTGCATCATTAGTTTTAGATGTGGTGTTCCATGATTCATTGTTTGTGCATAACACCCAGTGCTCCATGCAGAATGTGCCCTCCTCAATACCCATCACCAGGCTAACCCATCCTCCCACCCCCCTCCCCTCTAGAACCCTCAGTTTGTTTTTCAGAGTCCATTGTCTCTCATGGTTCGTCTACCCCTCCGATTTCCCCCCCTTCATTCTTCCCCTCCTGCTACCTTCTTCTTCTTTTTTTTTTTTTCTTAACATACATTGCATTATTTGTTTCAGAGGTACAGATCTGAGATTCAACAGTCTTGCACAATTCACAGCGCTTACCAGAGCACATACCCTCCCCAGTGTCTATCACCCAGTCACCCCACCCCCCACTCCAGCAACCCTCAGTTTGTTTCCTGCGTCTCCAAGAGGGTTTCTGAATATTGGTTTTCCTTTTACTATCATCCTAGAAATTCTTTTGCCTCTTTCTTGTGTTGGATTACATGCCTTCTTCTTTCTTAGTTTATTCCTATACCTGGTCAAGCGCATTCTCCAAAAACTTCTAGAAAAAGGGTTCATGTCAGGTTAATTTTTTGAGATCCTGCATATTTGAACATGTTTTCATTCTACTCTTATACTTCAGTGGTTTCAACTATGTATTAATCTGTTCATGACACCATAACAGAATACTACAAACTGGGTGGCTTAAACCGCAGACATTTATTTTCTCACAATTCTGGAGGCTAGAAGTCTGAGATCAAGGTTCCAGCTGATTCCGTTTTTGGTGAGAACCCTTCCTGGCTTGCAGAGAGTCGCCTCCTCACTATGTCCTCATATGGTCTTTCTTTGGTAAGTATGGAAAGAGAGCAAGAGAGCTCTCTAGTGTCCCATCTTATAAGGACACCAATCCTTTCAGATCAGCCCCACCTTGTGACCTCATTTAACTTTAATTACTTCCTTAGAGTCTCTATCTTTAAATATAGTTACATTGGGGATAAGAGCTTCAACATATGAATTTTGAGGGTTCACAAACATTTAGTTCATAGCAAACTATATGTATGTTTTTTCTATATTAGAAATATTTTTTTCCAGGGCACCTGAGTGGCTCAGTCAGTTAAGTGTCTGCCTTTGGCTCAGGTCATGATCTCAGGGTCTTGAGATTGAGCCCCTCATAGGGCTCCACACTTAGTGGGGAGTCTGCTTGTCCCATTCCCTCTGTGATCTCTCTCTCTCAAATAAATAAAGTCTAAAAAAAAAAAAAAGAAATATTTTTTCCTAAGAATTTTGAGGGCAATTTTCCATTATCTTCTAGCTTTCAGTGTTGTTGAGAAGTCTGAAATAATTTTTTTAGCTTTTTTTTTTTTAAAGACTTAAACTTTTGAGAGAGAGGGAGAGCAAGAAAGAGAGAGAGATCGAGTGGGAGGGGCAGAGGTTGAGGGAGAGAGAATCCTAAACAGACGCCACACTGAGCATGGAGTCCAACACAGGCCTCAGTCTCACCACCCTGAGATCACAAACTGAGTCGAAGTCAAGAGTCGGACACCCAACTGACTACACCGCACAGGGACCCCTGAAATCATTTTCATTACTGAAATGTTTTTCTTTCCGGAAGCTTTTAAGATCTTCTCTTTATCCTTAGGCTTCTGAAATTTCATGATGATATGTTTTCTTTCATTGTGTTGGGCCCTCAGAGATCTTTTCAATGAGAAATTCTGGAATATTAAAACATTTTTTCTTAGATAATTTCTTCTCTCTTTCTTAAAAAGAGATTCTGTTTTTCTGATTTATATCTGATCTGTTCATTTTCTTACTAAGTTTTATTTCCCATATAATTTCTTTTTATTTTTATTCCCAATCTGTCTATTGAATTTTGGTATTTGTGTATGTAGCCGTGATGCAAGGCAATGTAGGTATATTGTTCTTCCTACTACAGGAAGGCAACTACTTCTGATTGTATTTAATAAGAATGAAAAAAATTGCTAAATGCACACTAATTGCCAGGGGCTATGCTAATTTGCTCCAGTGCTGATACCACATCTGAATTATATAGTGATTGGCATCACTATTTGCTATTGTTTGTGATAATCTAGTCATCTTTATGCTCTATCTGGCTTTTGCGTTGGGCAAACACAAATGTTAAATGGTGTGTAAAAAATACCATCCCTGGTCTCTAAAGTAGTCAAATTGATAGAAACAGAAAGAAGAATGGTGATTGTCAGGGGCTGGGGGAAGGGGAAATGGAGAGTTTTTTAATGGGTATAGTGTGTTAGTTTTGCAAGATGAAAAGGTTCTGGAGATCTTTTACACAAGAATGTGAATACACTTAACACTACTGAACTGTACACTTAAAGATAGGTAAGATGTAAGTTATATGTTATGTGTTTTTTTTTACCACAGTTTTTAAAAAAGTAAAAAAAAAATCCATGAATTATCATCTCTGCATTTCTTAAATTTTTGATGGTGGTGGTACTGGTTGCTGCAGTTACCTCAGGGATGTTGTATTGTATGTGGTTTACTATCTTGGAAAGGGTTGAGGTAGTTCCAGAGGCTTCCATTCTGCCCTGCCTACCCAAATAGCCCTTACATCAAAGACCAGGGAACCAAGGTAGAGATTCTACCAGTTACTAAATGTATCTATTCCCACTCTACATTCTGGGATTATAGATAGAATGGGTCTCTGGTCCCATTTGGACCCACTGGGTGATCCATTTGGGCCAAGACTCCATTCATCTCCTGACCTTAAGCCTCCACTCTGACTGGTAGACCATGGTACTGGTAGACCATACCACTCTGACTGGTAGACCAAAGATCCATATTGGATCTTTGGAGAATAGGGTCACTTCAGAGCAATATCTAGTAACTCCAAAATATCTGGTGTTTCACCTTCCCCAGTGTCCAGTTATTCTCTTAACTGGCTGTTGGCATCTCTGGGAAAGCCTTGAAGGATGATTTATGGATAGATATCTGTGACTGCATTGCAGGATTCTTCCCTAAAGTTCTTGCTCAGCCAAAGAGTTCTCAGTCTGTGAACTGGTTTAGGTGTGGGAACTAGTTAAGAGGCTGTGAAATCCTCACTATAGCAATTAGAGTTAGGTGTCTGCCCAGCAGACCTGGAATTTTTCCACCTATAAATGCCAAGCAGCATCCTTTGTAGACTGCCACTTTATTTCTGGGGATTTCATGATCTTACAGAGTCCTGTGTGTCTGAACCTTCTCATAGCAACTTGGTCCTTATAGCTTATTGTGGTGATTGTGTCTACCTTGTCTGTGCTGGTGAGGGCTACCACATGTCTCTATTTGGGGATCCCATTATTTCCACTGAAACCAAGAGTGTAGTTCCCTTGCAGCATCCCTCCCTATTGTTGGTAGAGGACAGCCACCACAGAGCTTTTCAAAGTTGCTAGTTACCATCCTTCCTCACCAATGAATACCTTCCCCTCTCATTAATAAATATCTTAATTTCCTAATGTCTTGGTGAAGGGAGTGTCCTCAGTTCCTTCTAGAGGGTAGATTCAGTTAGGGGTGGCTGAATAGGTTGCTTAAAATAGATCTGGTCCAACATTTTCATCTTGTTGAGATTTTGGATTCCTTCTTCTACAGTAAGCCAGAGAATTTTTGGGATTTTAACCTCATCAGCTGCTTATTACTGTTGAGTCCAGGCTTCGGTTAACCAGCCCAGTAGAATGTTAACACCACTCCTGGACTCTGAAGCCAATTTATTCAATTCTAATTCCTGCATAAGTGTACCCATGTCAATAAATCAGTCCAATCAAGCTTTATGTTTCAGTTTCTCTGGTGTCACACTCTTCAAATCACTCATGTATGTGCTTTTCAGAATCCTGTGACAGATGTTTCACTCCTTTGGCTTGGCTCTGTTAGTATCGAACTCCCATTATGAACTTGGAGGCAAGAAAATGTTGATGGGCTAGGTCCTGAGGAGAATAAGCATCCATTTTTGAAGCAACTACTCCAGTTACAGTCACTGAAATATTTTTCTCTCCCAGAAGGTTGCATCCCTCAGATGGAGAGTGGGGAAGGGTTGGCTCTACTTTTAAGGTAGGTTCAGAAAGATCTGGGGTTTCAAAGTTTTCAGCCTCATTTCTAACTGCCCAAACGACCCTCCTCCCACATCTCAGGTTCTCACTTCTTCACCACCAGCCAATACCCCTATGTTGGTGAAGAGACATGGTGGAGCTGAATATTTAATAGGTTTTACAACTTACATCTCGTAAAATTAGGCCTGCTCTTGGTCCTCAGCCATATCTTCTGTGTGTTGGTAAGATAAGGGACTCATTAAATTCTGCCATAGCATCTTCCTGATTTTCCATTGGTGTTTTGAGTTGGATGGTCACAAACTCCAATTTTTTGTTTTCTGTGTATATGTTCTCTAGTGCTATCAGAAGCCAGTGGGTTCCCCAATCTTTATAATCAACCCCCAAATTTTGATAAGCACAATTATTATCATAGCAGTGATATGTCCAGACATAGTCTTTCTCAGCAACTTGCCTTCTACCTGTAGTATATCCCATGCCCTGTAATAATTTGAGTAATTGTGATGCCAGCCATACCATGGATTACTTGAATCCCATTTTGTCATTTTTTAAAAATTTTATTTCATTATGTTCTGTTAGTCACCATACATTACATCATTTGTTTTTGATGTAGTGTTCCATGATTCATTGTTTGCATATTAACACCCAGTACTCCATTCTATACCTGCCCTCCTTAATACCCATCACTGGGCTAACCCATCCCCCCACCCGCCTCCCCTCTGACACCCTCAGTTTGTTTCTCAGAGTCCATAGTCTCTCATGGTTCATCTCCCCCTCCAATTTCCCCCCCTTCATTTTTCCCTTCCTGCTATCTTCTTCTTCTTTTTAAACATATAATGTATTATTTGTTTCAGGGGTACAGTTCTGTGATTCACCAGTCTTACACAATTCACAGTGCTCACCATAGCACATACCCTCCCCAATGCCTATCACCAGCCACCCCATCCCTCCCACCCCCCACCACTCCAGCAACCCTCAGTTTGTTTCCTGAGATTAAGGATTCCTCATATCAGTGAGATCATATAATACTTGTCTTTCTCTGATTGACTTATTTTGTTTAGCATAATACCCTCTAGTTCCATCCACGTCTTTGCAAATGGCAAGATTTTGTTTTCTTTTTGATGGCTGCATAATATTCCATTGTGTATATGTATACACACACACACACACACCACATCTTCTTTATCCACTTGAATCCCATTTTGTCTTAACAGAAAAATTATCTGTGAACTTTTCAGATTATAGAATTCCATTCTAAGGTCTTCTTTCTAGGACCACTCTAGGCACCAATTGCTACATCAATCAGGGTCTTGTCAGAAAACAAATATACTCAAAGTAGTTATTTTGAGGAGGATTTGATAAGGGACTATTTATAAAGATACAGGTAAGGTTTAAGGAAACCAACAGAAGATAATGTAGTACTGTGGGTTAGTAATTGTGGGGAGATGATACTACTCTGGTCTGAAAAGGCAAAGGGCAGAAGTGGTTACTGGAATCTGGAGAGGAAATCTCTGTGGAGGAAGCTTCCAGATAGAGGTTGTGGCCTTTGGGAAGAGGAGGCAGACCACCCAAAGCAAACTGGACGGGAGGAAATTGATGGGGAATGTAGAGAATAAATCCTGAAACCTCTTTTCCTTCTTTCCTCTGATCCCTTCCCAGTGCCTTCCACTGGCCAAATCCAAATAGAAGTCAACAAGCAAAGGATCCCATTGCTGTAGCATCTTCTAGTAAACCTCCTTGGGCTCACAGTGAAGGGAGAAAGGTTGACAGTACATGAAAGAGGGCGAAGAGCAGATACTCAGCATAGGGGCTAACTCTAACATAGTCTACAATTCTGGCTTGCCTGGAGGAAATCGGTCAAGTTTCTCTCAGATCTGTGATATGTATGCGCTATTCTCTATCATCTAGTTTAGTGAATGTATATAAACCTTACAAGGAGTTTTCTATTTAGGTTGATATATGTCTTCTTGAAGAAAGTCCTATTAGAAAGTGGCAGTCCCATTTCTTGTGAGTTCCAGATAAAACCTCACTTATTCCACTTTTAATGTAGAAATAATTAACTTCCAATGTAAAAATAATCTTTTATTCTTCCAAATATTAAAAAATCACAAATAAAAAGAATTACTTTGATTTTATAGCCCAGGAGTTTCTTAATGTTCAATAACAGAAATGCAACTAAGCAAATTTTAAAAATCTAATTGGATTTAGTAATTGTTTCTAGCAAGTAGAAGGGAGCTCCAAAGGGCTACGGGAAAGGAAAGGTTTTTAAAGGTAGAGAGGGAGGGGAAAAATGGAAATTATTAGCCAAGAATCCATTATTTTAGGCAAGGTGGCCCTCCTAATGGGATTGGAAGGGCCTATCAGTAAATTTCCTAGTGCTAACCAGGAAGTCCACATGCTGACTAGTTAAAGGTGACATTCCTAGGGGATCAAAACTGCAGTTAGGTTAGGTAGCTTGGTTTGTTAACTTGAGGCTTTACCTAAGTGATGCCATTTTGGATCTGTAGGTTTTTTTTTTTTTTTAAACATCGGTTAGGAGGTGATGGGGCTAGAGAGAAGAGACACATTTTGCTTTGACTGTTAGGCTTTTGACACTGTACTGAGGGAAGCTGGCTGTAATGGTGCCCAAGCTTCTCCCTGGGGAGAATAGTTGTATGGTAGTGGTTTAACCAAGAGAGGGAATGCTGGAGGTGTTGGAGGACTGGGTGGAGACTCAGTTGTGTGTAGGCTGAGTTTAGAGGCACTTCTGGGACATACTGGTCATGCTGTAGAGACAGGCTTCGCAACACAGGGGAGAAGATTTTGGGAATTCAGGAGAGAGTTCCAACCTAGAGATGCAGATTTGGGTTTGGGGTTATTCCCATGACTTGGATAGAGGTGGTGATAATTCTAATCCTCTTTGGAAACGTTCTAGCAATAAGACAAACCAGAAAAATCATGAATCTCAGGGGAGGGGGGATAATGTTCTACTGCTCAGGAGCCAAAAGGGGTTGGAAAAGTATACTTTGGGAGGATACCAGGGGCACATTCAACTGGCTCACAGTTTTGTCTTGGGCTGGTTCAGGTGGTGGTTCCTGAGTATATGAAGTCTCAGGGGCACTGAGCTGCCCCCGCAGCCGGGTTCAGAGTGACTCATTCTCTGTGACAGCTGGGTGTTGAGGAAGTGCCGGCCACCTGCCTCCCTCCAGGGCTGTAATCAGCTCAGGCTTTTTTGCCTTTTGTCATGTTAAATGGTGCCTGCCTGTGCCTGACTTCCATGAGGCTTGCACTTAATCTGCAAGAGAGAGAAAAGAAAGGATGACTCACTTCCCTTTTCTAGGCTGCTCTTATAGAACCCAAGCTTTCTTCAGCAGACCCCAGGGGAACCCCTCCAGGATCAGTATGAAATTTATCTTTATTCCTGAATTACTCCTTTCAAACTAGTTCCCATTTCCTGGAGAGAAGCAGCCCTCTGCCTGCTTAGTGCTTGATTTTGGGGGGCCCTGTATGGATTTCTCCTGTTTGCTAGGGCTCTTCCTATGTGGTGTAGCATATAGCTCTCCCAGATCTTGGTAAGTAGCCAAATTTCACATCTTTCAAACTCACCAGTTGTTTGATAGACTGTTTATATCAATCCACCCTCCAAATGCTCTCAGGGTAATGGCCATGAGGAATGGAATGAGAAGAGAATCTGTCCGCTGAACAAACATCCATTTCAGTGCCCACTCAAGGTCACCAGAAGGTTCACTTCCCAAGGGCTTTGGGACTTATCTTTCTGTGGATGTTCACTTCGGTCTCTGAGTTGATTTACTAGAAGAGCCTTTACCAGATGTGATGCTGAAAGGCCATCTGCTCTAAGGTTTAACGTGCTCTGTGCCTCACGGAACTGGAATTCATGATCTGTAACAATACTTGGTTTGAGGTCACCTTCAGCTACCCTGTGGTGTGTAGATTCAGAGCAGCTGACCAGTGAAAGCAATAGCTCTGTCCCTTCGGAGGTGATCTAAAACAGAAATAGCTTTAAAGGATGTTTACAGTGAAAAAGGCTTAAGTTGGACAGACTTCCTAAGGAGCTTATTTTTGAGAGGTCACAGAAAGAAATGAGTGGGGAATCCAGAACCTTCCTTTTTCTTCTTGCAGCAAGAAGGTGGTGATCTTTTCTTCAGGCCATTCACAGCTTCCCTGTAGCTCAGAAGGGCTGGTATTTCTGCTAGTGGAGTGTTGTTCTGATAGAGCTGTCCAGAGGAAGGTCCTCTTGTACCTTTAGTTGCAAGAAGTAGAGTTGCTATATATTTTCTTATACCCCAAATCCCTCAACATTTTCTCTGAAATGATTGCCAGCCACTGGCAGATGATAGAAGTGGATTTTCCTTTGTTGTCAGAAGCTCTGGTTCATGATTAGTCACTATGTTTTTAGGTAATAAAGGCAGACTTGAATTTAATAAGATATCTGAAATAACCATGAAAATTTACCAAAGATGTAAATTAGGGGCATGACTATATCCTAAATTATGGGTCTCTGTTTTTTTTTTTCTTTTTTTTAAGTTTCTCTTGTGAGACTCCCTAAAATGGCTTAATTATTTGAAATTTGATTTACACACATTCAGATATATCTAACATATAGACAAAGAGTTACTTCAATTTTGATACTCATCTTGTTAAAAGAAAAAGTGTGTGCTTTTAAGCTAAAAAAAAAGTGGTCCAACTATTTCTTGATTGTAAGGGTATCAGTATTCAAACATTAACTTCATTGTTTTATGCCCAATTGTTTGATGTCTAAAATGCAAATTTTTAAAATAAGATTTTTATTTATTTATTTGAGAGAGAGAGAGAGAGAGAGACAGGCTGAGCGGGGTGGGGGGTGAGGGGGTGGGGGGCAGGGGAAAGGGAGAAACAGATGCCCTGCTGAGCAAGGAGCCCAACTTGGGGCTTGATCCCAGGACCTCAAGATCATGACCTGAGCCAAAGGCAGACGCTTAACCGGCTGAGCCACCCAGGCACCCCTAAAACGCAAGTTTTATGTTAACTAACTTGTTAGCTAACAAGTTGTAAATGAAATTACTTTTCCTAGGTTCCTCCTACAATAATAGTTCAAACTATGGTGTTTTTTTCATAAGCAGTCTTAAAGATCCAACTTCTGGTGTACGGTCGACTTACCAGGAAGCAGCTGGAGTAAAGCACTGGGTGTATTCACCCTGATCTGCACTGGGTGAGGGCGAGTGGCTGGCAGAGCCTGTGGATATCTGCGTATCAGTCATGGAACCCATGGAAAGAACCCAGCTATATGAAGGCACCTGGCAGAACAGAGATCATGCTTGTCTTTCCCATCTCTTGACAGTCCCTTCTCTGCAACTAAATGGGAAATAAGGAGTGTTGAGTTTGTGGCTGGATCTGCTGTTTGGTAGAAGTTGGTAGAGACTTACTCCTCTGTGTATTTTGGCTATCTCCACATGGTTGTGTGACTCTTGATGTTCAGGCTTGTTGCTCTCAGGAGCTATCAGAGTATGTTCCACATTTTCCCTTTTCCTGTCTCACAGGGCAAGCTTCCACATGAAGACTCCCTTCTAATAGGTGTCCCTTAGATCTGACTTCATCTCCCCATGGAGGGAGACTTTATATTTGTCTTGGCATTCCTGTTAGAGTCCTAGAAAAACTCAGAAAGGAGTCTAAAGCTAATGGAAATCTCTTCTCTTGAGAAGTTTTGGTTATAAGAAGTTATCTAGGACAATGAGTTGAAGAGACATTGATTATGGAAAAATACAGTCTGATTTATTAAGAGGAGAGAACTATGACTTGAGTATTCAGTGAGGTTAAAAACAAAAGCACTCAGTGTACTCAGTATTGTAAAAAGAAATAGAATAAATAACATCTGAAAACAGATTGTGCATTTACCAGAAGCTAAAATATTGGCATAGTGTAACTACGTAGATGAAATTGTTGGTGGGATTTAAATATTTTGCAGCTATGTGTATATGTGACTGTGCAGACATGCATGTCTGTGTGATTGTGCGTGGTAAATGGGGTGGGTAGGGTTTAGCCTATAGGTTAAAAAAAAAAAGCCATTGGATTTTCTCCCTGAGAAACCGGATGTGTTGAAGAACTGATTTATTTTTCACTTCTCGGTGGTGGCGCACGACTTTTCTTCCAACTCGATCCAGTTTCTCCTTGCTATTCTTATAGAGAATTAACGTTTAATTCCTGATCTTAGCTGGTGGGTAATTGGGTCATTAACCCTGCTGTTTTAGAGGGTCAGGCCCGCCAGCCACCCCTAACAGCTTTTCTTCCTTACAGCCCCTTCTATGTCCTGAACTATGTGCTCACATTGAAATGCAGTGATAACTGGTCATTTATTGAAGGTGAGAGTATTCTCATGAAGGTAGGGGGATTTGAAAGTCTAAGGAAGCTGCGATCAGTCTGAGGAGTCCTCTAGAATTAGTGCTGCTCATTTATGGGATACCTAGAATCCAGGTGCACAAAGGCACCACCGTGGCCTGAAATGTTGAGGGTAGTGATGGGACCCAAGTCAACAGTCAGACCCAACAATGTGCAGGAACTTCAGAGAGAAAAGCACAGTTTCAAAAGAATCATTGACCTACCTAAAGCAAAAAGGAAAAGCGTCCACCAGTGGTAGCTTCCTGGAACATGTGGGAGGTGAAGTGATCAGTTCAGCTCCTTGCTTTCTGCAGGATCAAGGCTGTCCCTTGGCAGACTGGTGATGAGGATGAAGATGGACCAGGTCTGGGGTCAGCTCCTGTATAAGCCTCCTGCCTCTTAGGAAAACTCTGAACCCCTGGGGGTCTCAGGCTACCTGTGGGGTACTCAGGACTCTGTTGATGTGTACCAATATTGGGACAAGATTCATGCCCCAATAGTTCCTACTTCAACCTCAAGATTTACTAATTGAATGACATGTCTATTTGAAAAGTCTACTAAGTGCTCTATGATGAGACAACCAGTAAGTTAATTCTTCTAATATGTTAATTGCCTAATTATTTACATTCTTTCCATGAGTACAGTATCTCAGCACAGTCAAAGTGCACACTTCATCTTAAAAAGACTTGAGAATAATTCTTAGGGCGACACGGAGCTGGAAGAGATGTTGTTGAGATGGGTTAAATCCAATCTTCCCATTTTATTTTATTTATTTATTTATTTATTTATTTATTTATTTTTTAAAGATTTTTATTTACTTATTTGACAGAGAGAGACATAGTGAGAGCAGAAACACAAGCGGGGGGGTAGGAGAGGGAGAAGCAGGCTTCCCGCTGAGCAGGGAGCCCATGTGAGGCTCAATCCCAGGACCCTGGGATCATGACCTGAGCCGAAGGCAGACGCTTAACGACTGAGCCACCCAGGCGCCCAATCTTCCCATTTTATAATCGGGGCAAGAGAGGCCCCTGCATTGAAACCACCCAACAGTGTCATGTAACCACTTACCGTCTGCGCAGAAACCAACCCTTGGCCTCTTGGCTCTGCGTCATAGGTAGTGAGAATCAGAGCCACGATAGCATACCAGCGAGGAAGTTTTGTGGTTTTTGTTAGGGGTTGTATGGGTACTCCCCACACCAGGAGCTCTTCCTATATGTAGGACACTGTGCTTGGAGCTGAAAGTAAAAGAGGGGGAAGATACTGATTTTGACTTAGAGGAGAGATGGTACAAATATGCTCAAGAGATAAATCACAATCCTCGGGAATATATCTATTCTGATGTGTGGAGCAGAGAATTACCTCCTGAAAGACTGAGTCTCATACAACTCCTATATTTCCCTTAATTTCTGTTAACCTCTGCATTTTACAACTAGTTAATGTCAAATGTTATAAATTCAAGGGTCCTCCAAGTATGCTTGTTGCCTCTTTTTTTTTTCTGAGGTTGAGAATAAGTTAATTTAAATTACTCTAAGCCCTGAAACACGAGAAAATTGAAGGGCCTTTACCTGGAATACAGGTACCTGTAAGAATCAGGTTGTCCCAAAACTTGAGGAATAGAATTGGTAAAGTCAGGATTTAGGCTTGAGAAGTAAAAGGAAAATGAAGAAAGTGCTGTTAATTGAGGTGGAGAAAGAAAGGAATTTCCTTAGGAGAAAGATTGAGATCAGAGCTATCAGGTCAGACAGACAGGAAATATGTGGGATCTGTGTTCCTTTTGGGACTGTGCTTGGGAAAGGGGATCTTATGATGGTTAATAGATTGTTGAGTTGTTTGAGGAGCATCAAATTTATAATTTATAATGTCCATTCTTCCCTGTCTTGATTCTGAACCAGCTAAGTCTGAAGACGCCAGCAACACAAGGCTCAAGAGGAAAGTGGATATTACAAGCCTTTAAAATATGTGGAATGGATGCTGGGGCGCAAAGGGCATTTCAGGGAGTATCTGGAGACTTGGAGAGACCACCTTGCAAATTTCCCTATTTTGCCACATTGGAGGAGCTCATGGGGGGGTGCGGGGGGGACGTGACCGCTGGTTGACCTGGGGCTGGATCCTTCCAGTTGGCGGCTCCTCCCTGCCTCCCGGGCTTTAGGAATGTACAATCAGCCCACGATCCCTACAGCCAGAGCCGTTTCCAAGGACACAGCCCTGAGAGACTCCTGTGTCCTTGAGATCATCTAGGCGCTATACTGACCGAATCCAGTTAAGGCCTCCATAAAACTTCCTAAGATTCTGGCAGCTGGGTGTGGAGATCTACTCAGCTTTCGGCCTCCCAAGAGGAACCGCACAGGTAAGTTCCCCGGTTGATCATACCTGCCACCTACCAATCTGGAGTGGTCTGCCTCTTTCTTCGGTCTCTCCCTGCCCTCCATGTATGGGGGTGAGGCGGGGGGTGGTTTCACATTTCACCTGGGAAGCACCCGAGGTTTCCAGCCAGCATGCTGGAAGACAGGAGTGTCTCAAATGCCTTTTGGGGAGAGGATGCCGTGTGCATAGGCTAATTGTTTTTCCTAGGAAAGAGGGTGTATAATACCACAGTTGCCTTTTTGATGGTATTGCTCCTACTGTGATTCTGGATTGTTTCAAATCCTGGGTTTTGAGGCGATTGTTATGTTTGGAGCAAGTATGGTAGGGGCTGGTCATTTGTGTTTTTTGACATTTTGTGCCTGGGGCGCTAATGCTTGGTTTCTTATTTTTCCTGTTTACTCTGACTCTTTCGACACGTGGTTTTAGGGAGGGATTTGGGTTTTGTTAATTCAGCTTGGGAGGGGATGAGGGAGCCCATTCTGTGACAGTTAGGCTGTGGCTATACCAAAGCAGGGGCCTGACTCTGCCCAGGCCTCAAGGGGAGATTCTCTAAGTGGAACAAATTTGACGATTAATTTTTTTTCAGCGACACTGTACATGAGGATTTTGTTTCCAGAGTCCAGTTTCTCTCTGGACACTTACTATTTGAGGGGGTTCATATTGTCTCAGTTTGGTGCCTATTTGTATTGCTGCTGAAGGATTTGGGGACTTAAGAATGTCTGTCCTGGGCGCCTGGGTGGCTCAGATGGTTAAGCGTCTGCCTTTGGCTCAGGTCATGATCCCAGGGTCCTGGGATCAAGTCCCGCATCGGGCTTCCCGCTCCTTGGGAGCCTGCTTCTCCCTCTGTTTCTCTCTGTCTCTCATGAATAAATAAATAAAATCTTAAAAAAAAAAAAAAGAATGTCTGTCCTCTGTGCTCCTTGCACACTTTTTGGGGAAGCTATATTAGACAGTGCAGCTGGGCATAACGTGAGATGGGAAATAGGTAGGGAGTGAATTTTGGCTCAGGGTGCAGTTTGGCCTGGAGTTAATTTAGTAGATGTTCAGTTTTGGCCGTCTCTGAGCCTTTAGGTACAAAAATCTCATCCACATGAGCCCAAAGAAGATACATCAAGAGCTGTAATAGGTATGGGTGGAAGAGGTCTCATGAAAGCAGTAGCAAAACCACCTTGATATCCTGTAGGTTTTCTTCCCTGAGAGAGCCACGTTCCTAATTCGTATGAACTTGGTTATTCCAGCACTGAGGTGAAGAGTAAAGGCTGTGGGGGGGGAGGGGGGCGGGCAGAGAGAGATAAGGGGGTGTTATTGGTGGTGAAGGAAAGGCTTCTCCATTATTATTTTTGGCTGTTGTGAAGGGAATTTCTCCCCCATGATTTTTGCTTCCAGGGAATGGCTAACCTGTTGGTTGGATCCTGCTTCTCTGTCAGGAAGGGGGTTCCATCTGCCAGAGGTCACTGCTCCTGCCTGGCATGGTTTCTTTTCCCCGCTGCTTATGAGAAGCATAAGGCACCGGCTTCCCTTTAGGCACCATGCTTCTCAGCTTCACATTTTGGATCCCCTGCCCTTGGCTTTGCCCGACTTTTCAGACTTCTGTTTGTAACAAAAAAAGGCCTTCAGGGATTGTGGGGAGGTGATTATTAAACCTCATAATGTGGTTCAGGTGAAGGACTCTTGCTTTGCCTTTTACATTTGGCATTCTTCTTTTACCTGGAGAGAGAGGGGCTTGATTGGCCGTCACTTTTCTTCTTAGAGCAAGGCCTGAGCAGTTTCATCCCCCAAAGTTATTTTACACAAGTTGCAAGAAGAGAAAGGAACAGAAGATGAAATATACTGTAAGTTTCTTGTACCTTTTGCTCTTTGAGAAATCATGCATACTTGTTATTCTGTAGTATTGAGGAAAAAAGGGGAAGCTCAGCTTTCAGTGACCCAAATAAGAAAAGTTAACTTGATGTAAAAGGGAGTCACTTAACTTAACTCTTGGGTCAAGGGGGCAGTTCTTACCCTTGGGGCTTGATGGTGGACCAACCTCTCTGGTTCTTCGTAAGATGGATGGAAGAAAGTTCAGACATTTGAATGAAAAGAAAGAACCCTTACCGGCAGAGGTCTGAGAAAGCGGCTCTTGTGATACTTGATTATTACTTAATAATAATTTGAGTAGATATTAATCATTTAAGTAGTAGATTTGGATTCTGCTCACAAACCCACTATCCATCTGTTTTCTATCCCCCTCCCAACTAAGAAAGTCCAAGGAAAACCCACTTTAGGTTTCAAGTAACTGTTTTCCACAAGCAGTTTCTTGTCTTGGAGATGGAAGTTGTAATTAGCAGCGACTGGGTGAAACTGTTCAATGAAAAGCAAGTGGTCCTAGCTCTAATTGTCCCAAGTGCCCTATGGTGTGTGTGTCTCTGCAATTTCTGTATTAGCCACTGGGTGGCGAGCTCACTTCACAGAAACCCAAATCTGCGCACCCGAAGTTTCTTTTTCTAACATTGATGACAAAAGGAATACTGTTCTAGTGGCCAAGATAGGGTACTATGTAGAAATGAGAGGTTAGAAACTTCCCCCCAAATTATTTTATTGAATAATCAATTTGGGCATTTACTGCGTTACGTGTGCCTTACAAAGGCTTATTGCTTTTTTTATTCTCTATTCCTCCAGGACACTTGATTTGAGAAAGCAATCAATAAAGATTCATTTAGACAACCAAAGGCCACAATGACATAGTGATCAAATTCTGTTCCTTAAGTAGACAAAATGCTTTTCATTCGAAGACCATACATATCTAATGTACCCCTTAGTCCTTGCTATGGGCTGAATTGTGTCCCCCTGCCCCTGCCTCCCCCGCCCCCTCAATGTATCTGTATTTGGAGATAGAGCTTTTAGGAAGTAATTTAGGTCATAAGGGCAAGGTCCTAATCCTAAGTGACTGTTGGTCTTAAGAGAATTTAACGTTTCAGAATTATTTTAATGATCAGTAATATTGGGGAATTGAAGAAGCCCTAAGACAGAAGAATAGTAGAACATCTTTCTCATTATTCCCAATGGTCTTGAACAAAACAAAACAAAAACCCCTCTAGAACTTATGCTTTGTGTATATTATATATATATATATATGCTTGTATATAAATTTTTATTTAGGAAATTGTAAGATATCCAATTGCACAGAGCCAGAGAAAAGTTGACAGTCTATGGCAAAACTTCTGGAGTCTTCTTTGCCAATTTCCCCCATGCTGGCTAAAGTTACTTCACTGGCGACAAGACCATTGAATCTGCAATTCGGAACGAGACTTAAAAGTGCCTATTTCTAGAAAGTTAAAGTATTGTCTCAAATCCATCCCAAGGTGTCAAAGATGGATTCTTTTACATGCAGATGTTTCGGGGAGGTAGAGTGGGGGTAGTGGAAATAAAGAAGAGGGGAAAGATGAGGAAAAGTATAGAGACAGGAGGGGGGAAATAAGAGAAACTTTCCCCCTTGGAACTAACGAGGCTCAGATCTGCTCAGAAGACTCTAGATTCTGTTGTGTTTTTTTTTTGCTCACTTAGAAAAGGGATACACTTAGACATGGAAACAGTCCCCATTTTAACCTTAGATCAGAATTTGAGGTCCAGTTTTGATACTTATGCCTTGGGCAAGGTGCCTTCTAATCCTTTTCCCTAATCTGTACAACGGAGCTAACGCGTACTCATGGAGTTGTCTGGAGTCCTGGATGCGAGGATGCCTACAAAGCCTCCAGCCTTGCTTAGCACAGAGTTGGTGCTTGGGATTATTTGGTGGGGGTTTAACATCATAGCTAAGAGTACAGCCTTTGGGGGCAGACAGTCTGGCCTGAATCCAGCTTGGCCATTGACAAGCTAGACTGTTTGAACAATCTACAAGTTTCTTTATCCGAGAGCTGAAGATCATATTTGCTTCCTATTGTTGTGTGGATAAGACAACATACATCAAGTTCTGTGTAATGAGGGCTACTTAGTAGGAGCTCAGTGAGCAATGGCTGATACTGTCTCCCATTAGGCTTGGACAGTGTACTTGGCACTTGGGGGAAAACCATGGATGGAAGCTGTAGGAGCTCTCTCCTGTTCACGCCTCTGCACTTGCTTTTTTATGCTGTACCTCCTCTGACTTAGATCTGAACCTGCATTCATGTGTTTATGCATCCATATCTAGTGCAACATGTCTCAATTTTTCAAGACCCATGATTCCTTTTGATAAATGTAAAAAAAAAGAAAAGGCAACCTTCCTATTCTTTTTCAGATTTTTTTTTTAATTTTATTATATTATGTTAGTCACCATACAATACATCATTAGTTTTTGATGTGGTGATCCACGATCCATTGTTTTCGTATAATACCCAGTGCTCCATGAAGTATGTGCCCTCCTTAATACCCATCACTGGGCTAACCAATCCCCCCCAACTCCCCTCTAAAACCCTGTTTGTTTCTCAGAGTCCATAGTCTCTCATGGTTCATCTCTCCCTCCAATTCCCACCCCCCTCATTTTTCCCTTCCTTCTCCTAATGTCCTCCATGCTATTCCTTATGTTCCACAAATAAGTGAAACCATATGATAATTGACTTTCTCTGCTTGACTTATTTCACTTAGCATAATCTCCTCCAGTCCCATCCATGTTGATGTAAAAGTTGGGTATTCATCCTTTCTGATGGCTGAGTAATATTCCATTGTATATATGGACCACATCTTCTTTATCCATTCATCTGTTGAAGGGCATCTCGGCTCTTTCCAGTTTGGCTATTGTGGATATTGCTGCTATGAACATTGGGGTGCATATGGCCCTTCTTTTCACTACATCTGTGTCTTTGGGGTAAATACCCAGGAGTGCAATTGCTGGGTCATAGGGTAGCTCTATTTTTAAATTTTTGAGGCACCTCCACATTGTTTTCCAAAGTGGCTGTACCAACTTGCATTCCCACCAACAGTGTAAGAGGGTTCCCCTTTCTCCACAACCTCTCCAACATTTGATGTTTCTTTCCCTGTCCATTTTTGCCATTCTAACTGGTGTACGGTGGTATCTCAATGTGGTTTTGATTTGAATTTCCCTAATGGCTAATGATGATGAACATGTTTTCATGTGTCTGTTAGCCATTTGTATGTCTTCTTTGGAGAAGCATCTGTTCATGTCTTCTGCCCATTTTTTGACTTGATTATTTGGTTTTTGGGTGTTGAGTTTGAGAAGTTCTTTATAGATCTTGGATACCAGCCCTTTGTCTGTAGTGTCATTTGCAAATACCTTCTCCCATTCTGTGGGTTGCCTCTTAGTTTTGTTGACTGTTTCCTTTGCTGTGCAGAAGCTTTTTATCTTGACGAAGTCCCAAAAGTTCATTTTTGCTTTTGTTTCACTAGCTTTTGGAGATGTATCTTGAAAGAAGTTGCTGTGGGTGATGTCAAAGAGGTTACTGCCCATGTTCTCCTGGATTGGATTTAGATGGATTCCTGTCTCACATTGAGGTCTTTCATCCACTTTGAGTTTATCTTTGTGAATGGTGTTAGAGAATGGTCGAGTTTCATTCTTCTGCATATGGCTGTCCAATTTTCCCAGCACCATTTATTGAAGAGACTGTCTTTTTTCCATTGCATGTTTTTTCCTGCTTTGTCAAAGATTAGTTGACCATGGAGTTGAGGGTCCATATCTAGGTTCTCTATTCTGTTCCATTGGTCTATATGTCTGTTTTTGTGCCAGTACCATGCTGTCTTGGTGATCACTGCTTTGTAATATAGCTTGAAATCGGGCAACGTGATGCCCCCAGCTTTGTTTTTCTTTTTCAACAGTTCCTTGGTGTTTCGGGGTCTTTTCTGATTCCATACAAATTTTAGGATTGTTTGTTCCAGCACTTTGAAAAATGTCATTGGAATTTTGATCGAGATGGCATTGAAGGTATAGATTGCTCTGGGTAGCATAGACATTTTAACAATGTTTATTCTTCCGATCCATGAGCATGGAATATTTTTCCATCTTTTTGTGTCTTCTTCAGTTTCTTTCATGAGTGTTTTGTAGTTCCTAGAGTATAGATCCTTTACCTCTTTGGTTAGGTTTATTCTGAGGTATCTTAGGTTTTTGGTGCTATTGTAAATGGAATCATTTCTCTAATTTCTCTTTCTAAAAGTTGCGCTGTTAGTGTATAAGAAAGCAACTGATTTCTGTGCATTGATTTTGTATCCTGCCACATTACTGAATTGCTGTATGAGTTCTAGTAATTTGGGGGTGGAGTCTTTTGGGTTTTCCACATAAAGTATCATGTCATCTGTGAAAAGAGAGAGTTTGACTTCTTTGCCAATTTGAATACCTTTTATTTATTTTGTTGTCTGATTGCTGTTGCTAGGACTTCCAGTACTATGTTGAACAATAGTGGCGAGAGTGGGCATCCTTGACGTGTTCCTGATCTTAAGGGAAAGGCTCTCAGCTTTTCCCCATTGAGGATGATATTTGCTGTGGGTTTTTCATAGATGGATTTTATGAACTTGAGGAATGTTCCCTCTATCCCTATACTCTGAAGAGTTTTAATCAGGAAAGGATGTTGTATTTTGTCAAATGCTTTTTCTGCATCAATTGAGAGGACCATATGGTCTTCTCTCTCCACTTACTAATATGTTCTATCACACTGATTGATTTGCAAATGTTGAACCACCCTTGCATCCCAGGGATAAATCCCCCTTGGTCGTGGTGGATGATTCTTTTAATATATTGTTGGATCCTATTAGCTAGGTTTTTGTTGAGGATTTTGGAATCTATATTCATCAGGGATATTGGTCTGAAATTCTCCTTTTCGTTGGTGTCTTTGCCTGGTTTGGGGATTAAGGTAATGCTGGCCTCATAGAATGAGTTTGGAAGTTTTCCTTCTGTTTCTATTTTTTGAAACAGCTTCAGTAGAATAGGTATTATTTCTTCTTTGAAAGTTTGTTGGAATTCCCCAGGGAATCCATCAGGCCCTGGACTCTTGTTTTTTGGGAGGTTTTTGATCACTGCTTCAATCTCGTTACTGGTTATTGGCCTATTCAGGTTGTCAATTTCTTCCTGTTTCAGTCTTGGCAGCTTATAGGTTTCCAGGAAGGCATCCATTTCATCCAGATTGCTCAGTTTATTGGCATATGGTTGTTGATAATAATTTCTAGTAATTGTTTCTATTTCCTTGGTGTTAGTCATGATCTCTCCCCTTTCATTCATAATTTTATTAATTTGGGTCCTTTCCCTTTTCTTTTGGGTAAGTCTGGCTAGTGGTTTATCGATCTTATTAATTCTTTCAAAGAACCAACTTCTAGTTTCATTGATCTGATCTACTGTGTTTCTGGTTTCTAATTCATTGATCTCTGCTTTAATTTTAATTACTTCTCTTCTAATGTGTGGCTTAGGCATCATTTGTTGCTTTTTCTCTAGTTCTTTTAGGTGTAGAATTAGTTGGTGGATTCGGGATTTCTCTATTTTTTTGAGTGAGGCTTGGATGGCTTTGCAGTATCCCATAGATTTTGGACCGATGTGTTTTCATTTTCATTGATTTCCATGAATTGTTTAAGTTCTTCTTTGATTTCCTTGTTGACCCAAACATTCTTGAGCAGAGTGGTCTTTAGCTTCCAAGTGTTTGAATTTCTGCCAAATTTTTCTTGTGATTGAGTTCCAGTTTTAAAGCATTGTGGTCTGAGAGTATGCAGGGAATAATCTCAATCTTTTGGTATTGGTTGAGACCTGATTTGTGACCCAGTGTGTGGTCTGTTCTGGAGAAAGTTCCATGTGTGCTCGAGAAGAATGACTACTCTGTTGTTTTAGGGTGGAATGTTCTGTAAATATCTATGGGGTCCATCTGGTCCAATGTATCATTCAAAGCTCTTGTTTCCTTGTTGATTTTCTGCTTAGATGATCTGTCCATTGCTGAGAGTGGAGTATTGAGGTCTCCTACAATTAACGTATTGTTATCAATATGACTCTTTATTTTGGTTAACATTTGGCTTATCGAGATGGCTGCTCCCATGTTGGAGGTGTAGATATTTACAGTTGTTAGACCTTCTTGTTGGATAGACCCTTTAAGAATGATAAAGTGTCCTTCTGTGTCTCTAATTACAGACTTTAGTTTAAAATCTAATTTGTCTGATATAAGAATTGCTACCCCAGCTTTCTTTTGAGGTCCGCTGACATGGAAGATGGATCTCTATCCCTTCACTTTCAGTCTGGATGTATCTTTAGGTTCAAAATGAGTCTCTTGTAGACAGCATATGGATGGGTCCTGTCTTTTTATCCAATCTGCAACCCTGTGCCGTTTTATGGGAGCATTTAGGCCATTCACGTTGAGAGTGATTATTGAAAGATATGAATTAATTGTCATCATGTTGCCTGTGAAGACGTTGTTTTTATAGATTGCCCCTGTAAATATCTGTTGTATATCACTCTTGGGGTCTTTCTCCTTTTAGAGAACACCCCTTAATATTTCTTGCAGGGCTGGCTTAGTGGTCACATATTCTTTCAGCTTCTGCCGGTCGTGGAAGCTCTGCATCTCTCCATCCATTCTAAATGAAAGCCTTGCCGGATAAAGTATTCTTGGCTGCATGTTCTTCTCATTTAGTACCCTGAATATGTCTTGCCAGGCCTTTCTGGCTTGCCAGGTCTCTGTGGATAGGTCTGACGTTATTCTGCTGTTCCTCCCTATGTACGTAAGGAATCTCTTCCCCCTAACTACCCTTAAGATGGTTTCCTTGGTTCTAAGATTTGCAAGTTTTACTACTACATGCCAGGGTGTTGGCCTGTTTTCCTTGATCTTAGGAGGGGTCCTCTCTGCCTCTAGGACTCGAATGTTTGTTTCATTCCCCAGATTAGGGAAGTTCTCAGCTACCATTTGCTCAAATATATCTTCTAGTCCTCTCTCTCTCTCCACTCCCTCTGGGATTCCAATTATTCTGACATTGGAATGCTTCATGGTGTCACTTATTTCTCTGATTCTATTTTCATGGATTCTGAGTTGTTTTTCACTGGCCTCCTCTTTTCCCTTTTTATCTATTATATTGTCTTCCAGGTCGCTTATTCACTCTTCTGCCTCAGTTACCCTAGCTGTTAGATTATCTAGATTGGATTGGATCTCATTGGTAGCATTTTTAAATTCTGCCAGTTCACCTTTTATTTCTGCCCTTAGAGACTCTATGTTGTCATTAATTGATTTCTCCATTCTAGCCATTGTCTTCACAATTGCTAGCCTGAATTCCATCTCCTACATCTTGGTTATATCTGCATCCATTTGTAAATCTGCAGCATAAGTCATAATCTCTGAGTCTTTTCTATTTTGGGGGTTCCTCCTCCTAGTCATTCTGTTGATGGGTGTTTGAGGGAATGTATAGAGTCCAAATTATTGACCAGAACCCAAGCAAGATGCACCTGTTTTCTTGGGACCTTAGGGTTGCTGGCCTCTTGTTTTCCCAGCCTGTCTTCTGGAGGAGGGCCCTGCTGCACTGTTACTCAGGTAACCCTGTTTGGGCGGTGTTGCTCTGCCCGCCCTGTGGCAGGGGATGGCTCAGTGGGGATCAGTTTTTAGGGCTTTTGTTCTCTGGTGACTTTCCCTGGAGGCTTTCCACGTCTCTTCCGCAAGTCAGAGCGGAAGAGACCGTTTCCGATCCTCTGCCTCAGAGCAGAGAGACCACAATCTATTCTTCAATGAGCTCCCCAGGCCACACCTTCTCCATTTCTGTCTGTTCTGCTATAAACTGCAGTGTCCTGGGTTGTGCGCCCCTCCACAGCGCTCCCAGTCCTGCCTCCAGGTCGGGGCACGTCTCTGCCCTTTGTGCTTCTAAAACCTCCAGCTGCTCCCAGTTTGCGCGCGCACGGCCCCGCCACTCTGGATTTCTGCTCCCGGGGGCTACCCTAAAATCCTTTCCCCGCCGCAACCGGTCTGCAAGTTTGTGCCCAGTCCCCAGACTCACCGTTGGTGGAGGATCCCCATGCCCAGGCTCCCTCCCGCTGCTGTTTTTCGGAATCAGGGCTCCCCGCTTCATACCTCAAAACCAACCGCCTGCGATATTCTGTTTGTAGAGATCCAGATCTTCTTACATCTCAGGCTGATATCGTGGGTGCTCAGAGTGGTCTGGTAGATATCCAGCTCAATTCCGGGGACCAGTTGAAATAGGGCCCCCTACTCCTCTGCCATCTTTCCTCCAAAATCCTCTTTTTCAGATTTTGATTTCCTGCCCCCCCCCCCCCCCCGTCCATCCCCTCCTCCCATCTGGTCATTGCCTTAAGGGGAAAATCTCCCATGTGGAGGCTCGCCATTGCCCAAGGCAGAACTTCCCAGTCCTGGGCCAGGGCACTTGGGGCCTCCAGTGGCTTCGAGGGGTGGCAAGAAAATGATCCCCCCAGCTAGGTGGGGAGCAATCCATCCCTCTTCTTATTTCCTGGTGAAGTCTCCTCTTAACCCTACGAGTTCCCTTTCAAACATCCCTTCTTTAGGAGCCCTTTCCTAACCATGGCCCTTGTGGTTGGCAGAATTCCAGGGTGACCCCCCAGTGGCCCATGCTTTTGTATAATTCATTCCTGGTGCATGAGCAGACCTGCGATGAGATATTGCTCCTGTGATCATGGTACATTGTACAGCAAAGGTAAAGGGATTTTGCAGATGTAACTAAGGTCCCTAATTAGTTGATTTTTTAGTTAATCTAAAGGGAGATTATCCTGGGTGGGCCTGGCCTGACTAGGTCGCATTTAAAAGTGACAAGCTACAGCAGGCATTCTCCTGCTGGCTTTGAAAGAAGCAAACGACTGTGCTGTGAGCTGCCTAAGCAGTGCAGAAACAGCCAGGAAGGTGAAGGAGAATTTGGCGAGAGGAACGTGCAACATTTTCAGCAGCGAGGAGCCAACTGCTTCAGAGAGGTAAATTAAGACAGGGGCTGAGAAATAGACATTTTATTATGCGGCAAGCAGGGGGTCAGGGTATATTCCGTGGAATGGCAGGGACAAAATCAGATTGCAGTGTTGTGAACAGTGAAGGCAAGATGATGAGTAGCTAGATCAAGCACCAGGTAAGTCTTTTCAAGCAGCTGTGCTGGGAAAGTTGAGAGTCAGAGGGCAGTAGTAGAGGGGACCCTGGGACCACAATATGGGTTTCATAATGGGACACGCTGAGGAATGTAGATACTTTCTACATCTAGGACAAAACAGTGAGAAAGAGGAGAAGAAGGCACTTCATGGTATGATGTTCCCAAAGAGATAATCCTGAACAAAGAGGGCGGAATTTTCCCTGGGCAGGAGTGGTCTGGTTCTTCCACTGTCCTTGGAAGGAAAGCTGTGTTAGGTTTAGGTTTGCATATGATTTTGGAAGGGGGAGTGACTGATTGGGTAGGGCAGGAAGAAGAAGTGTTTTTAGAGATGAGCTCCACTTTCTCTGTGAAGTAGGAAGCAAAGTCATCCACTCATAATGAGGCAGTGAGTGTTTGGTCTGTGGAGAGTGGGGAATTAAAAATAAAAATCTTCAAAATTTAATTATAAGACACATACAGAACAGTGCGTAAGTCATAATTATACTGACCAGTAACTTATTACAGGGTGAACTCAACCACGTAACCACCACCCATTTGAAGACCTAGAGTGTTATAGCACTCTAGAAGCCCTTCCTGTGCCCTCCTTGAACAACAAACGCTTCCTAAAGGAACCACCACCCTGACATCTAACACCATACATTAATATTGCCTTTTTTTTTTTGCTACTTTATCTGACTGGAATTATATGGTATATATTGTTTTATACCTGGCTTCTTGTACTCAGCATTGTATTTGCAAGGTTCATCCCTGTTGTTGGGCATAGAAATAATTCATTTATTTGCCTTGCTGTATAGTATTCCATTTATGAATATATCACAATTTGTCTTTTTTAATGTTTTAGATTGTTTTGGCTGTCACAAATGGGCTTTTATGTAAAGACATACTACATATATTTGTTTAAGATTTTATTTATTTATTTGAGAGATAGAGAAAGAGAGAGAGCACAAGCAGGGGGAGGGGCAGAGGAGAGGGCGAAGAAGGCTCGATGCGGGACTATGGCCTGAGCTGAAGGCAGATGCTTAACTGACTGAGCCACCCACATGCCCCCATACTACATATTTTTTGGTGTCCATATAATGCAGTTGTGTTTAATAGAAATATAGGAGTGGAATTACTGTACATTGGGTTATACATATGTTCAACTTTCACAAATACCGCCTGGGAAGGAAAGATCTGGCAGCAATCCTGCAATCAATTTTCTTCCTTTAGTGAGGATGCCTGGGAAAGACAAAAAATTACCCAGGTGAATGCTCTTGTAAATGTGCTAATGAAAGACTTGCTGGCAAATACGCTGATGTATTTACTAGCGTGAGAGTCCTTATCTATGGAATGCTTTTTAGCTGGATGTACTTGAATACTTTAGGTTGCTTTTTTGTAAATAAATCTGGTCTATGTGTCCTTAAGGGTTATGATTCAAGAAAATAGTACCTAAGCTATGGAATCATCAGAATAATAGTACCTAAGCTATGGAATCATCAGAATATAAACTACAGATGTTTCACAACTGAAATTAGCTCCCATTTGTTTATGTGATGGCCATGTGCATTGCTCATAGCCTCCTAACATGACAGGGAAGAGTGTGGACAGTGATGTTGGTGATCACCAATCTCTCCTTGCCTGTATCTCACAATTACTCATATCCTTGTAATTGTTTGCTGATACAAGGGAAGCTCTCTGAATCTGAGTCTGATTTGACTGATTCTTTGTGCTATCTCACTACTGAACAATATTCTACATGATTGCTCCAATTTATGCTTCTGGAGTGTGTGTGTGTGGGTACTAAGTCTTTTGGCTTTGTTTTTTCTTCAAAGTTGCCTTGACTCTTCTTTTATTTGCACCTTAACTATAAAAGCAGCTTGTCAATTTCCACAACAGATCTGCCTAAATTTTGATTGAGATAGCATTAAATTCACACACAAATGTGGAAGAAAGGCCATATTTTCAATATTTAGTGTTGTGGGTTGAATTGTGTTCCCCCCAAAGTTATGTTGAAGTCCTAACCCCAATACCTATGAACATGACCTTATTTGGAAATGAATCTTTGCAGATGTCATCAACTTAAAATGAGGTTAGACTTGATCAGGATGGGCCCTAAATTCAATGACTGGTATCCTTATAATGATATCATAGTAGATTTTTAGACTTCTTTCTTTCCAGATATATATTGACTAAAGACTATAAATTCCCTTCTAAGTACAGACTTAGCTGTATTGCATATTTTTAAATATGTTTACACCCTTTTCATTTGCCGATTTGCCATTTATTCTTTAACCCATGGGTAATTTTGACATTTTAATTTGAAAAATATGGATAATTTCTGGTTGTATTTCTGTAGTTGAGTCCTAGTTGAATTTCACTGTGATCAGAGAACATATTCTAAGTGGATTTTTTATTTTTATTTTTTAAGTGGTTTTGATCCTTTGGAATTTATTGAGACTTGCTCTATGACCCAACATGTGGTTTAACTTGGTAAATATTCTTTATATCCTTGGAAAGCATGTGTCTTTGCAGTTCCTAGGGTAAGTGTTCTGTATAAGTAGATCAGTTTGTGTTTTTCAAGTTTTTTCTATCTTTAACTGATTTTTTTTTTTTTTTTTGGTCTGCTTGTTCTATCAACTATTGAGAAAGTTCTATTAAACTCTCTTAGTATCATTGTGAGTTTGTCTATTTCTCCGTTCTGTCAATGTTTCCTTTATTTCTAGGTTATATTGTTATATATGTACATACTTAAGATTGTTATAACTTCCTGCTAAAATGGAACTTTTACCATTATGAAATATCGCTTCCCTTCTATAATAATGCTTCTTGTCAAAAAGTTTACTTTGTGTGATATTAGTATACACTCACAAGCTCTTTTGGTTAGTGACTGCATAGTACATCTTTTCTCAATTTTTACTTTTAGGCCCTTTGTATTTAAGGCATGTCTTTTTTTTTTTTTTAAGATTTTATTTATTTATCTGACAGAGAGAGAGACAGGAGAGAGGGAACACAAGCAGGGGGAGTGGGAGAAGGAGAAGCAGGCTTCCCGCCGAGCAGGGATCCCGATGTGGGGCTCGATCCCAGAACCCTGGGATCATGACCCGAGCCGAAGGCAGATGCTTAACCGACTGAGCCACCCAGGCGCCCCAAGGCATGTCTTTTATAAAGAATACAGAATTAAGTTTAATTTTTTTTTTTCAAATCTACCAATGTCTGTCTCTTAATTGGACTGTTTAGTTAGGCTAAATTTATTGTAATTGCTTAAATATTTGTCTTTAAATCTATTATAGGATTGTTTTATATTTTTCCAATCCATTCTAAGTTCTTTTCTCTCTTTCAGGCTATCTTCCTCTTTTGTAGACCTGCTGGTGCTAAGTTATCTCAGTTTTTGTTTGAAAATGGGTTTATGGAATTTTTACATTTAAAGGTATTTTTATTGTATATAGAATTTTAAAGTATTTTGAGGCTATTATTATGTAATCTTTTGGCTTTCATTATTTCCTTTGAAAAGTTTTTGCAAGTGTTATTGTTTCTATTTTCAAAGTAATCGTTAATTTTTTTTATATTGGCTTCTTAAAAACATTTTTTTATACCTTTGATTTTTAGCAGTTTTAGTTCAGTAAGTAAAATAGGTACATCATACTCTGAAGTACTCAGATATGATTTTTAAAAGAGATTTTATTTATTTATTCATTCACTTATTTAGAGAGAGCAAGCAGGGGGAGGGGCATAAAGGAGAGGGAGAGAGAGCATCTCAAGCAGACTCCCCACTGAGCACAGAGCCTGACATGGGGCTCGATCTCACAACCCTGAGATCATGACCTGAGCTGAAATCAAGAGTCAGATGTTCAACTGACTGAGCCACCCTGGCACCCCCAGATATGATTTTCTTGGTATTCATCCTACTTGGGGTTTGTAGTATCTTTTTGATCCATGGATTGATATCTTTCATTACTTTTGGAAAATTTGTAGTAGTATTACTCCAATTATTCCTTTATTCCCATTCTCTTTTTTTTCTAAGAGCCCAATTACATGTGCTACATATTTTTTATTGTACTCCTTTGGTCTTAAACTTTTAGATTTTCTTTTTTTTCCCCTCTCTGTGATTCATTCTGGCTATTCCATTTTTATAAAAGCCTATTTTTTTATGGCAGTTTTAGGTTCACAGCAAAACTGAGTGGAAGGCACAGATTTCCCATATATCCCTTTGTCCTTATGAATGCATTGGTCTCCCCCATTATCAACATCCCCCATTAGAGAGGTACATTTGTTGCAACTGATGAACTTCCAATGACACATCATTATCACCTGAAGTCTATAGTTCACCTTGGGGTTCACTCTTGATGTTGTGTGGGTTCGGACAAATGTATAATGAAATCTGTTCATCCTTATAGTATCATGAAAATTATTTTCACTGCCCTAAAAATCCTCTGTGCTCCACCTATTTATCCTTTACACCCATCCCATTCCCTGGCAACCACTAATCTCTTTCCTGTCTCCATAGTTTTGCCTCTTCCAGAATGTCATATAGTTTGTATAATATATATGCAGCCTTTTTAGATTGTCTTCTTTCACTTAATAATATGCATTTAAGTTACCTGCATATCTTTTCATGGCTTGATAGCTCACTTCTTCATAGCACTGAATATTCCATTGTCCGGATGTGCCAAATTTTATCTGTTCACCTACTGGAGTATATTTTGTTGCCTCCAAGTTTTGGCAATTAGGAATAAACCTGCTGTAAACATACGTGAGCAGGTTTTTATCTGTACATAAGTTTTCAGTTCCTTCGAATAAATACCCAGGAGCACAATTGCTGGATTCTGTGGTAAGAGTATGTTTGGTTTTGTAAGAAACCACCAAATGGTCTTCCAAAGTGACTGTACCATTTTGCGTTCCCACCAGCATCCCACCTGTTGTTCCACATCCTTGCCAGCATTTAATGTTGTCAGTGTTTCAGATTTTGGGCGTTCTGTTAAGTGTGTAGTCATACCTCATTGTTTCAATTTGTATTTCCCTGATGATATACGTGGGTTATCTTTTCATATGTTTATTTGCCATCTGTATGTGTGTGTGTATATATATACATACATTTGTGAGGTACTGTTAAGCTCTTTGGCCCATTTTTTAATCGAGTTGTTGTTTTCTTACTGTTGAGTTTTAAAAATTCTTTGTATATTTTGGATAAGAGCCCTTCATCAGATGTGTCTTTTGTAAATGTTTTCTCCCAGTCTGTGGCTTCTCATTTTCTTGCTGGTGTCTTTCATGGAGCAGAGTTCTTTTTTTTTTTTTTTAATTTTAATGAAGTTCAGCTCATCAATTATTTCTTTCATGGATCACACCTTTGGTGTTATATCTAAGTCTTTATCCCCATACCCAAGGTTATCTAGATTTTCTCCTATGTTATCTTCTAGGAGTTTATAGTTTTGAATTTAACATTTAGGTACACGATCCATTTTAAGTAAATTTTTGTGAAGGGTATTATAAAGTCTATGTATAGATTCATTTATTTGTATGTGGATGTCTAGTTGTTCCAGCACCATTTGTCGAAAAGACTTTCTTTTCCCCATTGTATTGCCTTTGCTATTTTGTAAAAAGATCAGTTGATTATATTTCTATGGGTCTATTTCTGGGCTCTTTATTCTGTTCCACTGATCAATTTTAAAAATTCTTTTGTTAATACCACACGTTCTTGATTACTGTAGCTTTATAGTAAGTTTTGACATTGGGTAACATCAATCCTTCAGTTTTGTTCTTCTTCAGTATTGAAGTCTTTTGCCTCTCCATATAAACTTTAAAATCAGCTTGTCGAATCCACAAAATAACTCGCTGAGATTTTGTTTGGGATTGTGTTAAATCTATGGACAAAGTTGGGAAGAACTGATGATACTGAATCTTCTATCTACTGGATGTTTTCTTTTGAATTATCTTCTTGTCATTAATTCTATCTTAAGTT
The DNA here is from genome assembly GCF_011800145.1 of Mirounga leonina. NCBI lineage: Eukaryota > Metazoa > Chordata > Mammalia > Carnivora > Phocidae > Mirounga > Mirounga leonina. The sequence goes on along the minus strand of NW_023270320.1, from coordinate 12,741,266 downwards.
GATTAATATTGTGTTTTTCAGTTTCCAAATTTCTATTTGATTTTTAAAAATCACTTTCAGTTGTGAAATTTTCCATCTTGATTTTTTGTATTGAATATACCAGCCAAGGCTATTTGTAAATTTTGTGTCTGACAAGTTCAATATCTGGTCCTATGGGTCTGTTTTGTTGTCTGTTTTTTTTCCCCTTTAATTTTCAGGTAATTTTTAACTTTTTGATGCCTGATAATTTTTGATTGAATGTTGTACATAGTATGTGAAAAATTATAACAAATTGAGGCTGTGGACAGTGTTCTCTTTCTCCAGTGATGATTTACTTTTGCTTTGAAGGCAGTTGGGCCAGGGACTGATTACCTCAATTCAGTCAGATACTGAGATGTTTTTAAGCTAAGCATCAGTCTTTGTGAGGACAGGCTTCTACTGACTCAGAAGAGTGAGGAATCTTTTTTTTTTTTCCCAAAGATTTTATTTATTTATTTGAGAGAGAGAGAATGAGAGACAGAGAGCATGAGAGGGAAGAGGGCAGAGGGGGAAGCAGACCCCCCGCCGAGCAGGGAGCCCGTCATGGGACTTGATCCCGGGACTCCAGGACCATGACCCGAGCCGAAGGCAGTCGCCCAACCAACTGAGCCACCCAGGCGCCCAGAGTGAGTGATCTTTGAAGTAAAGTTCCCCTCAAGACTAAATGGCCTGAATATGCTTATTTCTGAATCATTCACTTTTGACTTAAAGAATACTATGCACAAAGTGGTTTAGGTCTGGCTGACCTTAACCAATTAACTGTGGCAAAGGTAAGGGGACCATGCTGATTAGGTCAAAACAGTTGGGTTCCATCCCTGGAAGTGGGCTAAAGCCACTTCTCCAACTGTTGCATGGTAGGCGGTAAGGATTCAGGGAGAGAACTACAGTCTATTACACATGCTGGCTGCAAAGAACATTAAACCAAGACTTGGGAAATCTGAGTTCTAGGCTTGCCTTTACCACTGATGTTAATATATAGGCTTGGACGAGGCATATTCTGTCTTTAAACTTGAAAATTTCAGTAAAGTAAGGAAGTATGATTATGTTCCCTAAAGATGTGCCTCTATTTTTATTGTGGGCCAATTCACTTCAGCAGAGGAACCTCATTGTTTTTGAGGTTCTGTGTAAGATTTTGCTTGATTAAAGAGCTTCTCAGCTAAAGAAATATTGAAAAACCAGTGGACTAAATCATTTTAAACATCTTTAGTTTTATTCTTTTATAGATGAAGCATAGTAGTCTAAATGTATTTTTTTGCTTATTTTTAAGTTTAAAAAAACCCCTTAATCACAACCCTATTTAATCTCTTTAACAAAAATGACAATGACCACAAATGACATTTTTTAGGGGAAAATCATAAAAGCAGAAACTTTATGATGGTACATTGTAATAGGTCCAGGTTTGCCAGGAATATGACATTGTTAATGAAATTTATATATTATATGTATAATAAAATATATATAATGAAATTTATATATACACACATATATAATGAAATTTCTTATATATATAAGAAGTATATATAATGAAATTTATATATAAAGGAATTTATATATTGTATATAATGAATTTATATATAATAAAATTTATATATATGATGAAATCTAAATATAAAGAAATTTATATATATTTATGTATACTTCTTATAATATATATATTATATATATATGCACACACATTCATGAAATATAATGAGTGAATAAACTGTCTTTACATCATAAAATTATAAAACATTAGCACTTAGCTGGTTTGAAGGAGTGTGGTAGGTAGAATTCTAATTCTACCCCAAGACTCCTGGACCCTGGTATACATACAGCTTCTCCAGTTGTTGAATCAAGCACTAATGCTGGTAGCACTTAGAGAGATTTTCCAGATGTAATTAAGGTCCCAAATCCAGTGACCTTAAAATGGAGAGTTTATCTTGTGGAGCTGATGTAATCACATCATCATTTAGTGAGCTTTTAAAATATGAGTCTAGGGGCACCTGGGTGGCTCAGTCATTGGCCTCTGCCTTCGGCTCAGGTCATGATCCCAGGATCCTGGGATCGAGCCCCGCATTGGGCTCCCTGCTCGGCGGGAAGCCTGCTTCTCCTTCTCCCACTCCCCCTGCTTGTGTTCCCTCTCTCGCTGTGTCTCTCTCTGTCAAAAAATAAATAAAATCTTAAAAAAAAAAATTATGATTCAGGGGGGCACCTGGGTGGCTCAGTCGTTAAGCGTCTGCCTTCGGCTCAGGTCATGATCCCAGGGTCCTGGGTTCGAGCCCAGCATCAGGCTCCCCGCCCGGTGGGAGGCCTGCTTCTCCCTCTCCCATTCCCCCTGCTTATGTTCTCTCTCTCGCTGTCTCTCTCTGTCAAATAAATAAAATATTAAAAAATAAATAAATAAAATGTGAGTCTATAGGTTAGAGACAGAGGTAGTCAAAAATTTGAAACATGAGGGAGATTCACTGTGCAAGAATTTCTCCATTGCTGACTTGAAGATGTAAGGGACCACATGGCAAGGAATGCAGGTGGCCTATAGGACCTGAGGACAGCCCCTGTTGACAGCCAGCAAGGCAACAGGGACTTCAGTCTTACAACCACAAGAAACTGAATTCTGCTACAACCACTGGGTTTCAAAGATGTATTAGCCTGCCAGGGCTGCCATGACAAGATGCCACAGATGGAGTGGCTTAAACAACAGAAATTTATGTTCTCACAGTTCTGGAAATCATAAGCTTGGCAGGGTTAGTTTCTGGTGAGGCCTCTCTTCCTGGGCTGCAGACGTCTGCCTTCTCACTATTTCCTCATTTGGGCACTTGGGGTGGTGGGGGGCAGAGGGCAGCGAGTGAGACAGAGAGATCCCTGTTGTCTCTTCTGCTTCTTATAAGAACACCAGCCCTATCAGATGACCTTAATTACCTCCCTAAAGTTCCTTTCTTCAAATGTAGTCACATTGGGGGTGCAGGCTTCAACATATGAATTCTGTGAGGATGCAGTTCAGTCCACAACAGAGGAAGACCCTGACCTCTAGATTAGAATTGTAGCCCAGGTCGGCACCTTGATTTCAGCCCGGTGAGACGCTGAGCAGAGAATCTAGCTCTGGGCTTCTAGCTTCCAGAAACTGTGAGATAGTAAACCTGTGTTGTTTAAAGCCACTGAGTTTGTGGTAATTTGTTATAAAGCAATAGAAAACTAAGCAGGGGCACCTAGAAATTCTAGGCTAATCTCATTTTATTCATGAAGAAAATCATATCCAAAGAAGCACGGAGTAAAGCAACTGTAGAAGTTTACCAGTTAGAGTTTCTGGGGATAAGCACTCCCCAGTAAGCTCAGTCTAGGCCTCTTTCCACTCTAGTGTTTATTTCTTGACCTCCTGCTGATGCAGCCAATGAGGTTTTATTCTAAAAAGAGAACATTTTTGCCTCAAATTCCCCTTTCTTCTGCTTTCTGGAACTATGCACAGGAAATATATAATTCCTTTTCCTAGTGATTAGGAAAGAAGGATTTCTGTTCTAGGTCTTCAGCATTCCTTATTACCACCTCACTCCAGAGATTTAACTCCCAACTTCTAGAAAGGTCTTCCTTCTGGTTCACTTAATGTGCAGGATTTATGTAAATATGGTCTGTAGACCATCTCTGTTTGAATCACCTCTGGTGCTTGCTAAAAATGCAAAATCTTGACCCTGTTCCCCGAGAGATTTGGATTCAGTAGGTGATGCAGATGCACACTGCAGTTGCAGAAACACATGACATCCTTTGTGTTGCAGTGTGTGCCCTTTCCTACTTGTTGGCTCCTCAGAGGAGAGCGAAAACATCTGTTCATCATTCTATGCATAATAAGCCATAGCATAATTTTGATTACCTCATTCCCACAAGACTCCGGTGAGATGGATTTATCTTATCGTTGGAAAGTGTCCAATGTTCGGAACCTTATATTCTTACCCCAGCATTCTGCTTGTTTTCCCCAGGCTGTCACCATCACCTCCTTCCCTTTGTTCTGCTTGCTGTAGCCAAACCCATTACCAATGAAGAAGAATGATTATTAGGCATCCCCTACATGACCCCTGTCCGCTCTCCTTCCCTTGACTGAGGATTTTCTGTTTGGGGGTTGCTTTTTGGTGGCTTACTTTTTGAATGCTGTTAATATCAAGAGATTTGTGTTTCAGACCATTATCAAGGCTTTAGACTTGATCCCTTTCTGGGATGTTGGGGGAAAAGGCCGAACAATACTTTGTTAGAAATAAAAGTTACTACCATTTCCTCCCTGTCAGGCTTAAGGAGATTGATTCTCAGTCCCTGGCATGAGTGACAGGAGTCTTCTGCTTTCCTTTCCTTATTTGGTTCCCCAGTCATCTGGGTGTGTTTGCTCTTAACATTTATATTTCCTTTTGTCAGGCTGCTTGCTGTCTATTTGGGCAGATGGTCACACAAAGTTCATTGGTCCATTCTACATATTATGCAAGAAATTTATGGTGCATGGGGATCTGAATGTCATAACATGCTTTGGAACCAGGGAGCAGGAGGATTATTCTATTATGGGCTATTCTTTTTGTAAAGATGTACACATTTAAAATGGAAAAGTCCTTACAAAATAGCTTTTAATACTGAATGGGAGAGTGGGAGATAATTTGGGGGAAACTTAAAAATGTCTAATCTGGAAGCCAGCATTATGGGGCATAGCATAGTTCATTTCTATTGATAAGCACTTTGAGAAGTAGATATTCTGAACTGGCTAAGAAGTTACAAGGTCTCGTTTTCATTGTTGGCATAGTTGTCCCAGACTCTGTCTGTTCACATGGTTGACTTTTGGAGATTAAGGGTCTTGAAGAATTAGGTAGATTAAAGTATTTGCAAATTCTATTAGTGATGCTCTAAAACTCCAGGAAATAAAAAAAATTATACTCCAGGCTCTTGGTTGCTCAGTGGCACAAACTTACTGCACCTGAAACTTCCCCAGCTTAAATCTTGTTATGCCACAGCAATAGAAAGTGCTTTTACCAGAAGATGGGCCAGGTTAGCTGGGGTCCCAGCCACTGAGTGTAACAACGGGGAGAATGCAATCTATTCTTTTTTTTTTTTTTTAAAGATTTTATTTATTTATTTGAGAGAGAGAGAATGAGAGACAGAGAGCATGAGAGGGAGGAGGGTCAGAGGGAGAAGCAGACTCCCTGCCGAGCAGGGAGACCGATGCGGGACTCGATCCCAGGACTCCAGGATCATGACCTGAGCCGAAGGCAGTCGCTTAACCAACTGAGCCACCCAGGCGCCCTTATATGGCGATTTTTAACAAATGTGCCATGTTACTTAAATGGGAAAAAGATAGTCTTTTCAACAAGAGGTGAAGGAATAAGTGGTCCCATGGGAGAACAAATCAACCCTGACATTTATCTCCCCCTAATCACAAAATTAATATAGAAATAGATCATGGAACTAAATGTACGATCTAAAGCTATTCAATCTCTGTAAGTAAATATAGTTGAAAATCTTTGCAAACTTGGCCTTTCTTAGGACAAACATTTCTTAGGACACAAAAAGCATTAACAATAAACAAAGAAACAAAATAAATGGCACCCATGTTTTCTAAGCAATCTGCTCAACAAGAACATCGTTACAAAAAATAAAGCAACAAAACAGACTGGAAGAAAATACTTGCAATAGATATAACCGGCAAAAGATTGTTTTGAATGTATCAGGAACTCCTAACCTCAGTAATGAGAGACAAGCCATTGCCAAGTGGCAAAAGATTTGAACAGACATTTTGCAAAAGAACATATAACAGAGGCTAATGTGCATAAAAGAGCTACTTAACATAATTAATCAAAAAAATGTAAATTATAATATTTATATTTTTATAATTCCCACTAGACAGCTAAAACTAAAAATAATATCAAATATACCAGGTGTTGGCAAGGATATAGAACAAATGGAACTCTCTCAATACATTGCTGGTGGGAGTGTAAAATGAAATCACCCTTGTGAAAATCAGTTTGGCACTTAAAAGTTAAGTATCTCACATAGCACTTCTACCCGTAGTTATTTCCCCAAGAGATACATACCCCACGTCCACAGGAAGACTTATACGTGAATGCTCATTATAACTTAATTCAAAAGAACCAAAAACTGAAAATAACCCAGATATTCATCAGTAGGTGCAACAGGTAGACAAATTGTGATAATACCATAAAATACTAAGCAATAAAAAAATGATTCACTGCTCTGTGATAAATGAATTTTTTTAAATGCTGAGTGACAGAAGCTAAACACTGAAGGATGCATACTATCTAACTTCATTGACATAAAATTCTATAAAAATGAAAACTAACCTAAAGTGACAAAAAGCAAAAACAGTGGTTGCCTCAGGGAGAGGTGAATTGTAATCATTAACACCGGGCAAGAGGGAGCAAGCTGCTTTCCATATTGTATCAGTTTGTCCCAACTGTTGACAACATACCTCCACAAATGTAGCAATATAAAGCAACACTTACTTATGATCTCACAATTGTAGGTCTTAGGTCCAGGTACCAAATGGCTTACTGGTTTTCTACTCCAGGTTTCACAAGGTTGAAATCAAGTTTTCGGCAGTGATGTGTTCTTTTCCAGAGGCTCTGAGGATGAATTCACTTTCAAGCTCATTAAAGCTTTCAGAAAAATTCACTTCCAAGCATCTGTAGGAATGAAGTCCCATGTCCTTTTTGGAGGTCAGCAAAGGTCATTCTCAGCTTCTAAAAAGCATTCCTTGCCTCATGGCCCCTTTCCTCCAGCTTCAAAACAACAAAGGCAAGTTGAGTCCTTCTCATATTTTCAGTCTCTCTGACCTTCCTTTGTGCCTCATGTCTCTTCCTCTTCCGCCTTCCTTCTGCTTTTAAGGGCTTGGGTGATGCATTTGGGCCCACCTGATAATCGGGGATAATCTCCCTCAGCTGATTAGTAACCTTGAGTACAACTGCTCAGCAAAGTCCCTTCACAGTGTTTGGCTAAATAACCAGGAGCTGGAATCTTGGGGTGGAGGGACTCTTCAGAATTCTGCCTAACACACATCTTTTTTTTTTTTTTTTTAATTCTTATGTTAATCCCCATACATTATAATATTAGTTTTAGATGAAGTGTTCCATGATTCATTGTTTGTGCACAACACCCAGTGCTCCATGCAGAATGTGCCCTCCTCAATACCCACCACCAGGCTAACCCATCCTCCCACCCCCCTCCCCTCTAGAACCCTCAGTTTGTTTTTCAGAGTCCATCGTCTCTCATGGTTCGTCTACCCCTCCGATTTCCCCCCCTTCATTCTTCCCCTCCCGCTACCTTCTTCTTCTTCTTCTTTTTTTTTTTCCTTAACA
>NW_023270320.1:12268989-12728932 GCF_011800145.1 Mirounga leonina | reverse complement strand
TTTGCTTTGCAAAAGCTTTTTATCTTGATGAAGTCCCAATAGTTCATTTTTGCCCTTGCTTCCCTTGCCTTTGGCGATGTTTCTAGGAAGAAGTTGCTTCGGCTGAGGTCAAAGAGGTTGCTGCCTGTGTTCTCCTTTAGGATTTTGATGGACTCCTGTTTCACATTGAGGTCTTTCAAACATTTGGAGTCTATTTTTGTGTGTGGTATAAGGAAATGGTCCAGTTTCATTCTTCTGCATGTGGCTATCCAATTTTCCCAACACCATTTGTTGAAGAGACTGTCTTTGTTCCATTGGACATTCTTTCCTGCTTTGTCGAAGATTAGTTGACTAGAGTTGAGGGTCCATTTCTGGGCTCTCTATTCTGTTCCATTGATCTATGTGTCTGTTTTTGTGCCAGTACCATGCTGTCTTGATGATGACAGCTTTGTAATAGAGCTTGAAGTCTGGAATTGTGATGCCACCGGCTTTGCTTTTCTTTTTCAATATTCCTCTGGCTATGTGGGGTCTTTTCTGGTTCCATACAAATTTTAGGATTATTTGTTCCATTTCTTTGAAAAAAGTGGATGGTATTTTGATGGGGATTGCATTGAATGTGTAGATTGCTCTAGGTAGCATTGACATCTTCACAATATTTGTTCTTCCAATCCATGAGCATGGAACGTTTTTCCATTTCTTTGTGTCTTCCTCAATTTCTTTCATGAGTATTTTATAGTTTTCTGAGTACAGATCCTTTGTCTCTTTGGTTAGATTTATTCCTAGGTATCTTATGGTTTTGGGTGCAATTGTAAATGGGATCGACTCCTTAATTTCTCTTTCTTCTGTCTTGTGGTTGGTGTATAGGAATGCCACTGACTTCTTTGCATTGATTTTATATCCTGCCACTTTACTGAATTCCTGTATGAGTTCTAGCAGTTTTGGGGTGGAGTCTTTTGGGTTTTCCACATAAAGTATCATATCATCTGCAAAGAGTGAGAGTTTGACTTCTTCTTTGCCAATTTGGATGCCTTTGATTTCTTTTTGTTGTCTGATTGCTGTGGCTAGGACTTCTAATACTATGTTGAATAGCAGTGGTGACAGTGGACATCCCTGCCGCGTTCCTGACCTTAGGGGGAAAGCTCTCAGTTTTTCCCCATTGAGAATAATATTCGCTGTAGGTTTTTCATAGATGGCTTTTATGATCTTGAGGTATGTACCCTCTATGCCTATACTCTGAAGAGTTTTGATCAAGAAAGGATGCTGTACTTTGTCAAAAGCTTTTTCTGCGTCTATTGAGAGGATCATATGATTCTTGTTCTTTCTTTTGTTAATGTACTGTATCACATTGATTGATTTGCGGATGTTGAACCAACCTTGCAGCCCAGAGATAAATCCCACTTGGTCATGGTGAATAATCCTTTTATTGTACTGTTGGATCCTATTGGCTAGTATTTTGGTGAGAATTTTTGCATCCATGTTCATCAGGGATATTGGTCTGTAATTCTCCTTTTTGATGGGGTCTTTGTCTGGTTTTGGGATCACGGTAATGCTGGCCTCATAAAATGAGTTTGGAAGTTTTCCTTCCATTTCTATTTTTTGGAACAGTTTCAGAAGAATAGGTATTAATTCTTCTTGAAATGTTTGGTAGAATTCCCCTGGGAAGCCATCTGGCCCTGGGCTCTTGTTTTTGGGGAGATTTTTGATGACTGCTTCCATTTCCTTAGTGGTTATAGGTCTGTTCAGGTTTTCTATTTCATCCTGGTTCAGTTTTGGTAGTTGATACATCTCTAGGAATGCATCCATCTCTTCCAGGTTATCTAATTTGCTGCCATAGAGTTGCTCATAATATGTTCTTATAATTGTTTGTATTTCTTTGGTGTTGGTTGTGATCTCTCCTCTTTCATTCATGATTTTGTTGATTTGGGTCATTTCTCTTCTCTTTTTGATAAGTCTGGCCAGGGGTTTATCAATCTTGTTAATTCTTTCAAAGAACCAGCTCCTAGTTTCGTTGATCTGTTCTACTGTTCTTTTAGTTTCTATTTCATTGATTTCTGCTCTGATCTTTATTATTTCTCTTCTCCTGCTGGGTTTAGGCTTTATTTGCTGTTCTTTCTCCAGCTCCTTTAGGTGGAGGGTTAGGTTGTGTACTTGAGACCTTTCTTGTTTCTTGAGAAAGGCTTGTATTGCTATATACTTTCCTCTTAGGACTGCCTTTGCTGCATCCCAAAGATTTTGAACAGTTGTGTTTTCATTTTCATTGGTTTCCATGTATTTTTTTAATTCTTCTTTAATTTCCTGGTTGACCCATTCATTCTTCAGTAGGATGCTCTTTAGCCTCCATGTATTTGAGTTCTTTCCGACTTTCCTCTTGTGATTGAGTTCTAGTTTCAAAGCATTGTGGTCTGAAAATAGGCAGAGAATGATCCCAATCTTTTGGTACCGGTTGAGACCTGATTTATGACCTAGGATGTGGTCTATTCTGGAGAGTGTTCCATGGGCACTAGAGAAGAATGTGTATTCCGTTGCTTTGGGGTGGAATGTTCTGAATATGTCTGTGAAGTCCATTTGGCCCAGTGTGTCATTTAAAGTCTTTATTTCCTTGTTGATCTTTTGTTTAGACGATCTGTCCATTTCAGTGAGGGGGATGTTAAAGTCCCCCACTATTATTGTATTGTTGTCGATGTGTTTCTTTGCTTTTGTTATTAATTGGCTTATATAATTGGCTGCTCCCATGTTAGGGGCATAGATATTTACAATTGTTAGATCTTCTTGTTGGATAGATCCTTTAAGTAGGATATAGTGTCCTTCCTCATCTCTTATTACAGTCTTTGGTTTAAAATCTAATTTGATATAAGGATTGCCACCCCAGCTTTCTTTTGGTGTCCATTAGCATGGTAAATGGTTTTCCACCCCCTCACTTTCAATCTGGGGGTGTCTTTGGGTCTAAAATGAGTCTCTTGCAGACAGCATATCGATGGATCTTGTTTTTTAATCCAGTCTGATAGCCTGTGTCTTTTGATTGGGGCATTGAGCCCATTTACATTCAGGTAACTATTGAAAGATAGGAATTTAGTGCCATTGTATTGCCTGTAAGGTGACTGTTACTGTATATTGTCTGTGTTCCTTTCTGGTCTATGTTGCTTTTAGGGTCTCTCTTTGCTTAGAGGACCCCTTTCAAGATTTCCTGTAGGGCTGGTTTTGTGTTTGCAAATTCCTTTAGTTTTTGTTTGTCCTGGAAGCTTTTTATCTCTCCTTCAATTTTCAATGACAGCCTAGCTGGATAGAGTATTCTTGGCTGCATATTTTTCTCATTTAGTGCTCTGAATATATCCTGCCAGTCCTTTGTGGCCTGCCAGGTCTCTGTGGATAGGTCTGTTGCCAATCTAATGTTTCTACCATTGTAGGTTACATATCTCTTCTCCCGAGCTGCTTTTAGGATTTTCTCTTTGTCTATGAGACTTGTAAGTTTTACTATTAGATGTCGGGGAGTTGACCTATTTTTATTGATTTTGAGAGGGGTTCTCTGTGCTTCCTGGATTTTCATGCCTGTTTCTTTCCCCAAATTAGGGAAGTTCTCTGCTATAATTTGCTCCATTATACCTTCTGGCCCTCTCTCTCTTTCTTCTTCTTCTGGGATCCCAATTATTCTAATGTTGTTTCGTCTTATGGTATCGCTTATCTCTCGAATTCTGCCCTCGTGATCCAGTAGTTGTTTATCTCTCTTTTTCTCAGCTTCTTTATTTTCCATCATTTCATCTTCTATATTACTGATTCTCTCTTCTGCCTCATTTATTCTAGCAGTTAGCGCCCCCATTTTTGATTGCACCTCATTAATAGCCTTTTTGATTTCTACTTGGTTGGATTTTAGCTCTTTTACTTCTCCAGAAAGAGTTTCTCTAATAACTTCCATATTTTTTTCAAGCCCAGCTAGTATCTTTAAAGTGATGATTCTGAACTCTAGATCTGACATCGTACTAATGTCCGTATTGAGTAGGTCCCTGGCAGTCGGTACTACCTCTTGTTCTTTTTGTTGAGGTGATTTTTTCCGTCTTGTCATTTTGTGCAGAGGAGAATAGATTAATGAGAGAACAAAATGCTAGCAGAGTAACCACGTCCCCAGAAAATATACTCTAAACAAATCAGAAAAGACCTGAAGCAGTGGGATAAGAAGGGGAAAGAGAGAAAAAAGAAAAAGATAAAGATAAAAACAAAAACAAACAAAACAAAACAACAACAACAAAAGAAAAACCAGAATGTGATCAGATATGATCTATATGGTATATAGATCAGTGCCACACACTAGATTTGGGGTGTATTTTGGTCTTTTAGAAGAAAGTGCCTCCCAAAATTTTAAAGAAAGAAAAACTTATATATGTACAAAAATAAGGGTTGATATGATGAAGGGATGGAAAATGACTGTAAAAATGGAAATTATAAAAAATTTTATAAAAGTAATTGATAAGAAGTTGTTTGAAAAAAGAAAGAAGAGGATTTAAAAAAAGAAAAAAGAAAAAGAAAAAAAAAGGGAGAGGATGTGATCAGGCAGGGGAATAGAAAACACCATATACTAGAGATTTAGGGTATATTTTAATCTGTTAGAAGAAACTATCTCAAAATTTTAAAGAGAGAACAACTTATATATATAAGCCAAAAATATGGGTAACTACTATGAAGGGATAGAATATGACTCTAAAAATGAAAAATAAAAATGTTTTTTTTTTTTTTAAAAAGGGATTGATAAGATGTTGTTTGAAAAAGGGAAAAAGAAAAATTCAAAAAGAAATAAAAAGACAAAAAGACAGTTAAAAAAAAATTAACTTTAAAAGACTAAGGAATCATGGTAAAAAAGCCGTGAATTCTATGTGCATCATTCCCCTAGCGCTGGAGTTCTGCCGTTCTCATTGATCGGTAAACTTGGTCTTGGCTGGCTGTTGTCGCTGATCTTCTGGGGAGGGGCCTGTTGCCGTGGTTCCCAAATGTCTCTGCCGGAGGCGGACTTGCCCCGCCCTTGCCCCCTCCCGGCTAAGTCATCTGCTCGGGTTTGCTCTCCGGGCTTTTGTTCCCTGCGAGCTTTCCGTACAGCTTTGGAGGCGGAGAGTGAAAATGGCGGCCTCCCAATCTCCGCCCCGGAGGAGCCGAGAACTCGGGGCCCCGCTCCTCAGTGAGCCCCCAGAGAAAGGCCGTCAGTCACTCCCGGATCCCCGGTCTCCGGCCGCACTCCGTGCTCACCCGGCCTGTCACCGCGCGTTTCTGTCTCTGGCTCATGACCCCGGGTGGAGTCTCCAAACCCAGCCGATCCCTGCGGTGCCCTCCCGTGCCGCTCCTCCCGGGGGAGGAAGGTGAGTCTCCCCGGATCTGCCGCTTGTGGGGTCCCTGCTGGAGGAGCAGGGGCCCGACTGGGCCGCGGATCCCGGTTTATGGCCACCCCGAGCTGAGAGCCCGCGCCTGGGCTCCGCCTCTGCAGCCGGCTTCCCCGCTCCGATACCTGGGAGCTCGGCCGCACTCAGGCACCCCCGGTCTTTCTGTGACCCCGAGGGTCCTGAGACCACACTGTCCCGGAGGGATCCACCCCCCCGCTTAGCCACCGGAGCGACGTCCCTCAGCGGAGCAGACTTTTAAAAGTTCCGATTTTGTGCTCCGCGGCTCTATCACTTGCCAGAAGCGGCGGACGGAGGCCCCTCCTCCGCCGTCTATCCTCCCGAATATCGCCCCGGATTCACTTCTCCGCACGTCCTACCTTCCAGAAAGTGGTCGCTTTTCTGATGAGAGAGTTGTTGCTCTTCTTTTTTTCGATCTCCTGTTGAGTTTGTAGGTGTTCAGAATGGTTTGGTCCCTATCCAGCCGAATTCCTGAGAGGAGACGAAATCCAGGTCTCCTACTCCTCCGCCATCTTGCTCCGCCCCCGAATGCAATCTATTCTTGAGAATGCATTCTTGTTAGACCAGTGTTTCTAGATCTTTTTTTCAAGAGAAGTTGAAAATCTGATTTTATTGTGAGATTGACTGATTTTACCTATTTGCACCTCATTTGATTTTTAGAAAACACTGCGTGCCAATCAAAATACATCTGTGAGGAGGCTTTGGACTTTTAGGCCACCAATGTGCAATCCGAATATCCTAGTTCTTCATAAATCTAAAGGAAGTATCTGGAGAAGGTGTCCTGCCTTGAGAGCTAGTCAGTGACAACTGTGAAACTATGTGTCTAATCATCCAAATTTATTTTTATCATATCTATGGAAATGGCTTCAACTGATTTGAGCTAGAGTGTCGTTAAGTCAGTTAAAAAAAAATTCACTCCTGGGGCGCCTGGGGGGCTCAGTTGTTAAGCATCTGCCTTGGGCTCAGGTCATGATCCCAGGGTCCTGGGATCGAGCCCTGCATCGGGCTCCCTGCTCCGCGGGAAGCCTGCTTCTCCCTTTCCCACTCCCCCCTGCTTGTGTTCCCTCTCTCGCCGTGTCTCTGTCAAATAAATAAATAAAATCTTAAAAAAAAAAATGCACTCCTCTACTCCCCCACCCTCCCCAAACTATAGGCCCTTTATCTTATTAATCCTTCTTCACATGTATGCTACGGTGGTGGATGTTGTGATGTACCTTCCAGATCCCTGTTCTGGACTCAAGCCCTCAGTCCCCGAGCTACAGCTCATAGTATCTCTCATTGGGAGTTTCAGGCCAAAGGGAGCTGCTTCACCAAAAGTTACACTTTCTCCTGCAGGTGGGGGGCAGGGACTGGTCAGTGCAGGGGTACAAAGGCCTGGACAACTTGTCTCCATTTGGAACAACTCTGAAGGTCCATCCCAGGTCAAGAGCTCCTCACAGGATTGGCGAGGCCCCCGTTGAGAAGTTTGTATGTCAGAACTGATGATAGGAGATGCTGTTACAGAATTGTCCCTGATAGGGGCTAGGTGGCACTGCTTAACCATCTGAAACAAGATGAGTGCCATTACAGTAATGAACAGTCGGTTGGAATGGTAGTGAGCCTAAACTTCAGAGAGCTCTGGAAATGGTTACTAGCACACGTTATTAGGGTCCAGACAGATGGCAATTAACAAGAGTATTGCATAATTTACACTATCAAGGGAAATTAGGGGTGGATGATCAAGAGGCTTATATCAATTAGCCCAATAAAATGTCACTATCTTTGCCCAATTTTTGGACTGAGTCAATTCTCAGACACAGAAGCCATTGACTGAAGGAGAAGGCAGTCCCCATGAGGAAAAATGCTGAAGCATTATGGCAAGTGTAAGCATTAAGAAATTTCTCTGTTTTCTTGCAAAGGGGTAATGGCCATAACCCTATACTGGGGAAACCCTATGCTGTGGCATAGGGGAATACCTCAAGATTTTGAAGACTGTTCAGTGTAGGGTCCAAGCTGACAGTGATATCAGGGGACCTAAGAGCATTATCATGTCTCTCAGGTAGAAGGGTGGTATATGGATGGGGTCCAGGTAATAAATGGAGTCCTGGCAGAGTTTACCTCACAAAGGTCCTGAACCCACTCAGTAGGCATTTCCCCATTCCCAAATATTTAATTAGAATGGACGCTCTTCTAAGCAATCCTCGGGTCAAAAACAAATCCACAAGGGAACTTAGGAAATATTTCAAATTGAATGAAAATGAAAATATAATACATTGAAATTGTAAGATGCAGCTAATGTCATGTGTAGAGGGAACTTGTATTTATATTTGAAAAGAAGAAAGGTCTTCTTTTGTCTTACTGGAATAGACATACTTGGAAGTTGGTAGCACTCTCACATTGTTTCTTGGTCTATGGTTAAGAGCTGTCATATGGCGAAGCCTCAGAAACTGTCCTTCATCCTGGCCAAGAGAGTAAATATAAACACAATACTGCAGTCTAGGCTTGTTTCAGATATTAATGCCCCCCCCCCACCAAGCTTAAAAAAGGCAGAAGTGGTCTTTTAAATCCCTGTTTAGTTTACCAATCTTGACCATACAAAAATGAAATGGTTTCTGGCAGATGGACAATAAACTACCGTAAATGCAATCAAGTAGTAGCCTCGGTTGTGGTGGTTACGCCAGACCATATTAACAGATTAACACAGAGCAGATTAAACACAGCCTCAGATAAATGATATACATGCAGTCATCAATACAGTGAATGCCTTCTTTTCATCCTTATCAAGAAAAAGGATCAGAATCAGTTTTCATTCATGTGGACTGGACAACAGTACACATTTATGATCTTTCCACAGGTCTATATGCTAACTCTCCTTCCATCTGTCATAATATAGTCTGGAGGGACTTAGATTATCTGGACACTTTGCAGAACTTCACTTTGGTCCCTCATGTTCATGAGATGTTTATTAGGCAGAATGAGAAATAGGCAGCAAATACATGGGAAAGCATATAAGTTCCACGGGTGGAGATAAACCCTATTTATCGCCACTGGGGAATGAAGGCAATACGCAAAGAGAAGCCTAGAAAAGCAGAACCAAAAGGCAGAATAAGGTAGAGAAAGATGGGGAGATGTAGAGGCAACCTTGAGTATGCCTTTCTACTCTTGGACTTTCTAATTATGTGAGTTTGTGAATCAATTTTGGTCTAGGGCTGGATTGAGTTGAAGTTTTGTCTGCAGAAGTTCATTTTCATAGCATTAAAATAAGGACACATTCTGACTTTTTTTTTTTTTAGGGCAAGTGTAGCTTAGAGACTTTACAACATTTTCAGATGAGGTGGACCCATGTGCCTTTCCCTCTATTTCACCCTGTTTCTGAGAAGAGAAAATTAAACAATCCCCTTTATACAGATCTCATGTTCTTCTTTTTTTTTAATAGAGTGGGAGAAATATCAGTAGACAACTAGCTCTGTTATCTAATTATTAGAAATTATTTCAGAGCAATCATTCTAACCAATAATAGTTTAGTAAGTGTTATCCTATATCTAAAAAAATTATGGCTTAAGCAATTGAGCAGATCAACTTATTTAACTACATAGGAGTATGCACAGTTTATTTTAGAAGGTTCATCAGAAAGACACAATTCTTAAAGTTAGATGCATTTTGAGTACTTTACAGAGATTTCTCTTTTGTCGAAATGAGCACTTGGTAATACTTGCTGTAAAAGTTTTCTGGGTTAATATTACTGTGGCTGATCTCTATGACAATAACCAGTTAGCAGTAACAATGAAAAAAAGATTTGTTCACAATAGTAGTAAGAGGGAGAAAATGTCTATGAATAACATGAAAATTAAATGTGTGAACCTCTGTGGAGAACATTGCAAAACTGAACTGAGAGATATAAAAGAATTGGAATAATGTAGACATAAAATGTTCTTAAAGAGGATCAGGATTTATGTGAAAATGTCAGGTTTTTTCCCCCAAATTAACTTACAGTATTAATGTAATAAAAAGTCCAACAGGATATTTTTCCCTTGAAAATTGACAAAATATATTCTTACCATCAATTGGAAGAACAAACAGGTGAGAACAGCACTAAAAAATGCTGAGAAAGAAATATAATGTTGCAGAAGCAACCTTACTGGATTCTATTTAAAATATTTGTTATCACTTATAAAACTATAGCAATTATATATGTATGGTACTGGCAGGTAAGTGAATAGATAATTTAGAAAAATAACTTGATGTGAATAAGACTTAATGTCTGAAAAGGAGGCAAGCAAATCAATAATAAAGGGTAGGATTATTTAATCATGACTTCTAAAATAATTAGAAAATTGTTTAGAATTTTCTCTTACCAAATGATCATCTATTTTCTGATGGATTAAAACACTAAATGTCAACAAAACAGGAAAATGATAGAAATATAGGTGAATGTTATCTGATCCAGGGATAGGAAAGGATTTTTTTAGCCTGCAGGCAATGAAAGAGAAGACTGATAGACTTGACTTCTCATGTAAAAATAATTTAAAAAACCTTTTTTTTCTTATTTTTAATAGAAATACTCTGAAAACAATACTCTGAAATACTGTGTTTATCAGAACTGACATAAAAAGGTCGTTTTTTTTTCTTTAAAGATTTTATTTTTTTTATTTGTGTGAGAGAGAGAGAGCACAAGCAGGGGGAGGGGCAGAAGGAGAGGGAGAAGCAGGCTTCCTGCTGAGCAGGGAGCCTGATGTAGGACTCGATCTCAGGACCCTGATATCATGACCTGAGCTGAAGGCAGATGTTTAACTGACTGAGACCCAGGCGTCCCTGACATGGAAAGACCCTTAAGATACATACTTAAATACAAAGTTAAAAAGCAAACAAAAAGAAAATGATACAAAGTAAAAGTCATGTAACACATTGGGAAAGTATTTTTAACAGATACCTAAGGTAATATTATACTTGGCATCCAAAGAAATATATATTAAGACCAAAACTTAGAAAAGGAGGAAAAGATGTGAATAGTTTAGAGAATTTTCTAAGAAACCTTTATTTTCAAAAAGAATCAAATTAATATAAAAAGAATGAGGTACTGTTTTATGTATATATAGTTGACCCTTGAGCAACATGAGTTTGAACTGTGTGGGTCCACTTATATGCAAATTAAAAAAAATAAATACAGCACAGAGGTGCCTAGGTGGCCCAGTCTGTTAAGAGTCTGCCTTCAGCTCAGGTCATGATCCCGGAATCGCACACTGGGGAGTCTTCTTCTTTCTCTGCCCATCCCCCTGCTCATGCTCTCTCTCTTTCTCAAATAAATAAATAAAATCTTTAAAAAAAATACAGTATAGTGCTGTAAATGTATTTCTCATGATTTTCTTTAGTTACTTTATTATAAAAATATAGTATATGATTCATATGCCATACAAAATGTGTGCTAATCAGTTGTTTATATTATCAGTAAGTCTTCTGGTCAACAGTAGGCTGTTAGTAGTTAAATTTTTGCAGAGTCAAAAGTTATACATGGATTTTTGACTGCATGGGGAGTTGCTGCCCCTAATCCTGGCATTGTTCAAGGGTCAGCTGTAGTTATCAAAGGGCAAATGTCTAATGCTTGAGCATACTTGCTCCGAGTCTAAATTGTAATTACGTGCCTATATTATATTTAGATTACATATATTGAAGACCCCCAAACTATTAATATTGTTTGACTCGGCATCTCCAGTTCTCAGAGTCTTTCCTGAGGAAGTGATCCGAAGTGCAGATTTTCATAAAATAGTTTTAGCATCATTTATAATTGAACAATTCTATACATCCAGTAAAACAATTTAAATATCCAATGAATGGGAAATGATTAAGGTAAATTGTGTTGAATCCATATAGTGGGATATTGAGCAGCCATTTAAAATTATGCTTATAGAGAAGTTTTATTGCTTGTGTTACAATGGAAAGTGAAAAAAAATAATATACACATTTAAATATACAGTTTCAATGATAAAATCATGAAAATGCACCAGAACTTTAGCTCTGGTAATCTTTTCATGGTTGGATTAGGAATGCATTAAAAAAATTCTTTCATCTGTATATACCATGGGCATTTGATTGAAAAGTAAGCAATTTGTTTTTTTAGCTATAAACTCATCAGGTATCTATTTCATGGAAACATCTAGGGCTTTTTGTTTTAGAGGTCTGGGATTTTATGACTTCATGGTAGATTTAAGGGGCCTTTTGTTTTGTTTTGTTTTTGTTTTTTAACCGCAAACTCCCAACAATAAAAGTAGGTTTTTGGAGGCATGGTTGGAAATAGAGAGGACTTTAAGAGTGGGGTGTGGAGGAGGGATGTGGGGTGTGGAGGATGGCCTGACCTGAGAGAGAAGTGGATGGGATAGAAAGAAGAGTGGTAAGTTCAAGTGGGGTGCTACCTCTCAGCACTTTGGAGATGAAGGGTCCCAGGGGAAGGAGGCTGACTGAAAAGGGGAGTTGATATATATGAGAGCTGTACAGTAAGGAAGGTACTATACCTCTTGGGATGAATTTTATGCTTGGTGAACAGAAGGTAGACTCAGAAATATTTTTAGGCTAGGGCCATCCCCTAGTTAGTGGAAATGATGCTTGCCAGTAGTAAGGACACTCCTCTACTTTTCTGTTCTTAAAATCACTGCAAATCCTTGCATGGTCTTTGGAATGGGCCATGCTTCGTAGAGTATACTCCTCCAGGGAGAAGTGGGCCAGTAGTTGGGTACTTAACTTCATTGATCTGTGGGGAAGATGGATCACTTAAGTAGGGGGAAAGGTCTCATTGTAGATATCCATTTCATGACTTAAAAAATCATTTTTTAGTACACAAAATTATAAAAAACAAAACATCTGATAACTCCTGATGACTTAAAAGCAATAAATTTAATATATGTACATAATGAGATAATTCAAATAATATATTAAGGCATGAAATAGGAACAAACTGTCCCTTCCCATTTTACCTTGTGTCTTTCTTTTCCTAAAAGTTACCACTTAGCCTTTTCTGTATCCTTTCAGAAAAAAAAATTTATGCATATACTGGCATGTGTTTATGTGTTTATTCAGTAAGTATTTATTGAATGATGTCTCTGTACCAGGTATCATTTCATTATTACTTTTTTATTTGAGTATAGTTGACATGCAATTTTACATTAGTTTTGGGTGTACAACTTAGTCATTTGAGTTTATATGTTATACTATGTTCACCAGAGGTATAACTACCATCTGTCCCATTACATTGCTGTTACAGTATCATTGACTATATTCCTTATGCTCTGCTTTTTATACTTACTCATCCCATACCTGGGAAGCCCAAATCTCCCTTTCTCCTTCACCCATTTTGCCCAGCTTCCCATCTCTTTCCCCTTTGGCAACCATCAGTTTGTTCTCTGTATTTGTTTTTTTTTTTTTTTTTTTTTTTATGTTCAGTTAGCCACTGTATAGTACATCATTAGTTTTTGATGTAGTGTTCAGTGATTCATTAGTTGTGTATAACACCCAGCGCTCATCACAACAAGTGCCCTCCTTAATACCCACCACCCTTTTACCGCATCCCCCTCCCCTCCCCCTGAAACCCTCAATTTTTTTCCTGGGGTCCATAGTTTCTCATGGTTCGTCTCCTTCTCTGATTTCTCCCCCTTCAGATTTCCCTCCCTTCCCCATGGTCCTCTGTGCTATTGCTTATATTCCACATATGAGTGAAACCATATGATAATTGTCTTTCTCTGCTTGACTTACTTTACTTAGCATAATCCCCTCCAGTTCCATCCATGTCAATGCAAAGGGTGGGTATTCATCGTTTCTGATGGCTGAGTAATATTCCCTTGTATATGTGGACCACATCTTCTTTATCCATTCATCTGTTGAAGGGCATCTTGGCTCCTTCCACAGTTTGGCTTTTGTGGACATTGCTGCTATGGACACTGGGGTGCATATGGCCCTTCTTTTCACTACATCTGTATCTTTGGGGTAAATACCATTGCTGGGTTGTAGGGTAGCTCTATTTTTACATCTTGAGGAACCTCCATACTGTTTTCCAGAGTGGCTGTACCACCTTGTATTCCCACCAACAGTGTAAGAGTGTTCCCCTTTCTCCACATCCTTGTCAACATTTGTTGTTTCCTGTTTTGTTAATTTTTGCCATTCTAACTGGTGTAAGGTTGTATCTCATTGTGGTTTTGATATGTATTTCCCTGATGGCTAATGATATTGAGCATTTTTTTATATATCTGTTGGCCATTTGTATGTCTTCTTTGGAGAAGTGTCTGTTCATGTCTTCTGCCCATTTTTTGACTGGGTTATTTGTTTTTTGAGTGTTGAGTTTGAGAAGTTCTTTATAGATCTTGGATACCAGCCCTTTGTCTGTAGTGTCATTTGCAAATATCTTCTCCCATTCTGTGGGTTGCCTCTTAGTTTTGTTGACTGTTTCCTTTGCTGTGCAGAAGCTTTTTATCTTGACGAAGTCCCAAAAGTTCATTTTTGCTTTTGTTTCCCTTGCCTTTGGAGACATGTCTTGAAAAGTGGTTGCTGTGGCTGATGTCGAAGAGGTTACTGCCTATGTTCTCCTCTAGGATTTTGATAGATTCCTGTCTCACATTGAAGTCTTTCATCCATAGACCAGTGGAACAGAACAGAGACTCCAGAAATGGACTCTCAACTCTGTGGTCAACTAAACTTTGACAAATCAGGAAAAAATATCCAATGGAAAAAAGACAGTCTCTTCAATAAGTGGTGCTGGGAAAATTGGACAGCTACATATAGAAGAATGAAACTAGACCATTCTCTTATACCATACACAAAGATAAACTCAAAATGGATGTTCTCTGTATTTGTAGTTCTGATTCCTTTTTTTTTTTTTTTAAGATTTTATTTATTTGAGAGTGGGAGATAGAGAGAGAGTGAGCACAAGCTGGGGGAGGTGCAGAGGGAGAGTGAGAGAAACAGACTCCCTGCTGAATGGGGAGCCTGACTTGGGGCTTGATCCCAGGAACCTAAATCATGACTCGAGTAGAAGTCAGATGCTTAACCTACTGAGCCACCCAGGTGCCCCTGATTCTGCTTTTTGTTTGTTTATTCATTTTTTCGATACCACTTACGAGTAGAATCATATGGTATTTGTCTTTCTCAGTCTGACTTATTTCACTTAGCATAATGCTCTCTAGGTCTATCAGTGTTGTCTCAAATGGCATAATTTCATCCTCTTTTATAGCTGTGTAATATGCCACTGTGTTTATCTACCACAGTTTCCTTATCCATTCATCTGTTGTTGGACATTTAGGTTACTTCTGTGTCTTAGCTATTGTAAATAACAATAGCGGTGTATATATATACATATATATAAACAGTAAACATAGGGGTGCATATATCTTTTCGAGTTAGTATTTTAATTTTCCCTGGGTAAATACCTAATAGTGGAGTTACTGGATCATATGGTATTTCTGTCTTTAATTTTTTGAGGAAGCTCCATACTGTTTTCCACAGTGGTTATGCCAACTTACACTCCCACCAACAGTGTGCAGGAGTTCCTTTTTCTTCACATCCTTGACAACACTTGTTTCTCATCTTCTTGATTTTAGCCATTCTAAAAGGCATGAGGTGGTGTCTCATTGTGGTTTTGATTTGTAATTCCCTGATGATCAGTGATGTTGAGCATTTTTCATGTGTCTATTAGCCATCTGTTTGTCTTCTTTGAAAAAAATGTTTATTTAGGTCCTCTGCCCATTTTTTAATTGGATTGTTTTTTTTTTTTGGCATTGAGTTGTATGAGTTCTTTATATATTTTGGATGTTAACCCCTTATCAGATATATCATTTGCAAATATCTTCTCCCATTCAGCAGATTTTTAGTTTTTTTGATGACTTCCTTTTCTGTGTAAAAGCTTTTTGTTTTGATGTAGCCCTAATAGTTTATTTTTGCTTTTGTTTCCCTTGCCTAAGGAGTTGTTTCTAGAAAAATGTTGCTATGGCTGATGTAAGAGAAATTACTGCATATGTTCTCTTCTAGGATTTTTATGGTTTCAGGTTTCATGTTTAGGTCTTTAATCCATCTTGAGTATATTTGTATATGGTGTTAGAAAGTAGTCCAGTTTCATTCTTTTATATAAAGCTGTCCAGTTTTCCCAGGACCATTTATTGAAAAGACTTTTCCCTACTGTATATTCTTGCTTCCTTTGTCAGAGATTGACCATATAAATATGGGTTTATTTCTGAGGTCTTTATCCTGTTCTATTGATCTATGTGTCTATTTTTGTACCAGTACCATACTGGTTTGATTTGATTGTAGTTTGATTACTACAGCTTTGTAATATATCTTGAAATCTGGAATTGTGATACCTCCAGCTTTGTTCTTTCTCAGGATTGCTTTGGCTATTCAGGGTCTTCTGTGGTTCCATAGAAATTTTAGCACTATTTGTTCTAGTTTTGCAAAAAAATGCTGTTGGTATTTTGATAGGGATTGCATTGAATCTATAGATTGCTTTGGGTAATTAGACATTTTGACAATGTTAATTCTTCCAGTGCATGAACATGGACTATCTTTCCATTTGTTTGTGTCCTCTTCAATTTTTCATCAGTGTTTTATAGTTTTCAGAGTACAGGTCTTTCACCTCTTTGGTTAAGTTTATTCCTAGATATTTTAGTCTTTTTGGTGCAATTGTATATGGTGTTTTTAAAATTTCTCTTTCTGAGACTTCCTTGTTACTGTATAGAAATGCTACTTATTTCTGGGTAATAATTCTGTATCCTGCCACTTCACTAAATTTTTTAATTACTTCTAGTAATTTTTTGTGTGGAATCTTTATGATTTTCCATGTATAGTATCATGCCATCTCTGAATTGTTACAGTTTAACTTCTTTTTTACCAATATGGATGCCTCTGATTTCTTTTTCTTGTCTGATTGCTGTGGCTTGCATTTCTAGTTCTATGTTCAATAAAAGTGGTGAGAATGGACATCCTTGTTTTGTTCCTGATCTTAAAGGGAAAGCTCTCAGTTTTTCCCCATTGAGGATAATGTTAGCTGTCAGTTTTTCATATATGCCCTTTATTATGTTGAGGTATATTCCCTCTAACCCTATTTTGTTAAGAGTTTTCCTTTTTTACCATGAGTGGATGTTGAGTCTTGTCAAATGCTTTTTCTGCATTTATTGAGATGATCATGAGTCTTATCCTTTGTTTTATTGATGTGGTGTATGACGTTCATTGATTTGTGAATCTTGAACCATCTCTGAATCCCAAGGAATAAATCCCACCTGATTGTGGTGAGTGATCTCTTTAATGTGTTATTGTATGTGGTTTGCTAATGTTTTGTTGAGGATTTCTGTATCTATGTTCATCAAGGATATTAGCCTGTAGTTTTTTTGTGGTGTTTGTCTGGTACTGGTATCATGGCAATGCTGGCCTTGTACTATGTATTTAGAAACTTTCCTTCCTCTTCTATTTTTTGTAAGAGTTTGAAGAGAATAGGTATTAACTCTTATTTAAATGGCTGGTAGAATTCACTTGTGAATCCATCTGGTCCTGGACTTTTATTTTTTGTTAGTTTTTTGATTACTGGGTCAATTTTGTTACTTGTAATTGGTCTATTCAGATTTTCTGTTTCTTTCTGGTTCAGTTTTGGAAGATTATATATTTCTAGGAATTTATCTGTTTCTTCTAGGTTGTCCAGTTTGTTGGCATATAATTTTTCAGTATATGCCATTAGTCTGGTAAAGAGTTTGTCATTTTTATCTTTTCAAAGAACCAGCTCTTGGCTTTTTCTATTTTTTTTTTTTAAGATTTTTTATTTATTTATTTGACAGAGAGAGAGACACAGCGAGAGAGGGAACAGAGGCAGGGGGAGTGGGAGAGGGAGAAGCAGGCTTCCCGCCGGGCAGGGAGCCCGATGCGGGGCTTGATCCCAGGATCCTGGGATCATGACCTGAGCTGAATGCAGATGCTTACCAGCTGAGCCACCCAGGCGCCCCTCTATTGTTTTTTTAGTCTCTATATCCTTCATTTCTGCTATGATCTTTATTATTTCCTTTCTTCTATTCACTTTGCACTTTTTCTTTTTCTAGTTCCTGTAGCCATAAGGTTAGACTGTTTCTTTGAGCTTCTTCTTGTTCCATTAGTGGGCCTCTATTGCTACATACTTCCCTTTTAGAACTGCTTTTGCTGTGTCCCAGAGATTTTGGACCCTTGTTTTTCATTTTCATTTGTCTCCATGGAGTTTTTATTTCTTCTTTGATTGCTTCATTGACCCATTGGTTGTTTAGTATCATCCTGTTTAGTCTCCACATGTATTTCCAGTTCTTTTCTTGTGATATATTTCTAGTTTTGTACCATTGTGGTTGGAAAAGATGCATAGTATAATTTCAATTTTCTTAAATTTATCGAGGCTTGTTTTATGGCCTAATATGTGATCTGTTCTGATTAATGTTACATGTGCACTTGAAAAGAATGTGTATTTTGTTGGTTTTGGATAGAATGTTTTGTATATATCTGTTTTGTCCATCTGGTCCAATGTGTCATTCAAAGACATTTTTTTCCTTATTGATTTTTCTGTGTGGATGATCCTATCTATTGATGTAAGTGGAATGTTAAGGTCTCAGGGTTTTCTTTTTTCTTAACATTTTTTTTTTTAGATTTATTGAGATATTATTGACATAAAATTGTATAACTTTAAGGTTGATGATTTGATATACATATATATAGTGTAGTGATTAACACAATATAAAGTTTCCTATTATTATATTACCATCAATTTCTTTCTTTATTTCCATTAATATTTGCTTCATGTATTTAGATGCTCCAGTATTGGGTGTGTAGATATTTACAGTTGTTAAATCCTCTTGTTGGATTGATCCTTTTGTCATTATATAATGCCTTTCTTTGTCTCTTGTTACAGTCTTCTGTTTTAAAGTCTATTTTGTATGATATAAGCATTACTACCATGGCTTTTTTTTTTTCACTTCCATTTGCATGGTGAATATTTTTCTATTCCTTCACTTTCAGTCTGAATGTGTCTTTAGGTCTGAGGTCAGTCTCTTGTAGGCAGCATACAGAAGGGTCTTGTTTTTTTCTTTTATATCCATTCCAGCACTCTATGTTTTTTGATTGAAGTATATAGGCCATTTACATTTGAGGTAATTATTGGCAGGTATGTACCTATCACCGTTTAAAAAATTTGTTTTCTGGTTGTTTTTGTAGTTCTTCTTGCTCTCTTTCTTTGTGATCAGTGGGTATCTATAGTGTTTTATTTGGCTTTCTTTATTTTTTGTGTGTCTATCATAGGTTTTGGGTGTGTGGTTACTATGAGGTTCACATATAATATCCTAAGTAAATAGCAGTCCATGTTCATTCGATGGTCATTTAAGTTCAGACAGATTCTGGGGAAAAAAAAAAAAAAAGAAAAACAGAAAAGGGATTCTTTTTCTTTTTTCCATATCTTCCCTCTTTACTCCATTCTCCACATTTTATGTATATGCTGTCATATTTTACATCTTTCTATTCATATTGTCTGGTTATGGCCATTTCTTTTCTACTCAAGTCCCTATAACATTTGTTGTAAGCCTGGTTTAGTAGTGACAAACTTGTTTATCTTTTGTTTTTCTGGGAAACTCTTTATCTCTTCTTCAAATCTGAATGGTAACCTTGCTGACTAGTTTACTCAGATGGGAAGATTATGAGGGAACGGGTTGGGGGAAGTGTGCTGGAATTGGGGGCTTTGGTTTGGGTCATATTGAGACACCTATTAGACAATCAAGTGTAAACGGGGAGTAGAGAGTCAGCAGCATAGATATGGTTTTAAAGGCATAAACTGGGTGAGAGCAACTGGGCAGTGAATATAGGATATATGTATATATATGTACATATATGTATATAGTAGGTACTGTGTAGTATACATGTGCAAAGAACCTTTTAGAAATTTAAGTTTGATATATGATGAGATTAGTATAATGTTCCAAAGAAACAAGAAATTTCAGAGAGAATTACAGAAAAGTTTCTGGCCTCAATACTTTATTAAATGGCTAAACCAGGAAAAGAAGTAAGAACCTTTGGACATGGTTACCTTGGAGACGTCAACATTCCAGGAATGATAAGCTGAGTGGACCCAATTGTGACCTGGAGCCCTGTAGAAAGGATGGGATGGCAACCAAAGCAGACTTTCTCTCTAGGACTTTGAGAAGCAGCCTCCTGTAAAGGAAAGGAATCTGATATCTTCTCAGAGAACAATCACCAAATTCAAAATACACTCAGCTTTCCTTTGTCTGGTCTATTCTTTTTCTGAATCTGATGTCCAGGATGTTTCTCACAGAAAAATGTTAATAGGAGACCAAGATTGATGGGATGAGGGAAGAATGGAGGTGGAGAGCTGGCTCCATGGGCTAGAAGAGGAACAAACAGGACTATGGTAGCTGAGAAAGAACTGCATAGAGGAAAAAATACCTTTAATAAAAGGAGGTGATCAAAAAGGTAAGAATGGAGTGCTGTTAAATGATGGATTGAAGACATTAATTTACCTTTCTGCCCTTCCCAATTCCCGTTAAATTGATTGTAAAGTAAGTAGAACCATAAGATTATTTTAGAGAATGGAAGAGGCAACAATGGATGGGAGATGCAAACATATTTTTGAAAGATTGAAAGCAGAACAGAAGAAGATGGAAACCAAGTGCTGCTGATGAGAATTTAGACCTGTTCAGGATTTAGTAGTTACAGGTACCATGGAGGATGAGGTTGAGTTGTGGGGCTAAAAACAGGGTGGGAGGGTTACCTGAATTTTCTATGTCATATAGTCTGACTGCCTCCCCAGCCCCCCATCCCCTGCCTCACCTGAAAAGCCAGATTTAAACTCCAGAGAATTTAAAATGGAAAGGGTCTGGTTTAATGGACAAGTAACTAAACATATAATATATGTACATATATATATAGTTGTAGTTTTATCTAATATATATATAGTATATATAGTTACTTTTGTTTGTCTTACATATATCTTTATATATTATAGTATACAATATATACAATATACACAATAATTACTTTTGTCTTTCTTATACTGTTATCATGTTCTCAAAGTTTTTTAAAAAACATATTTAATTTTCTTTACTTTTATCCTTTCTTTCTTTCTTTCTTTTTACTTTTATCCTTTCTATACTTTGTTTTCCTTACTGAGCTTTTCTTTCTTTTTCTTTTTTTTAAAGATTTTATTTATTTATTTGACAAAGAAAGACACAGCGAGAGAGGGAACACAAACGGGGAGTGGGAGAGGGAGAGGGAGAAGCAGACTCCCTGCCGAGCAGGGAGCCCGATGCGGGACTCAATCCCAGGACTCCAGGATCATGACCTGAGCCAAAGGCAGTCGCTTAACCAACTGAGCCACCCAGGCGCCCCTTACTGAGCTTTTCATAGGAACTATTTTTATTAGGCTTCTACCTTGAGAGACAACTTCACAGAAAGGGTCTTTTTTTAAAAATTTTTTTATTGTTATGTTAATCAGCATATATTACATCATTAGTTTTTTTTTTTTTTTAAAGATTTTATTTATTTGACAGAGAGAAACATAGCGAGAGGGAACACAAGCAGGGGGAGTAGGAGAGGGAGAAGCAGGCTTCCCGCTGAGCAGGGAGTCCGATGAGGGGCTCGATCCCAGGACCCTGGGACCATGACCTGAGCCGAAGGCAGACGCTTAACGACTGAGCCACCCAGGCGCCCCACATCATTAGTTTTTGATGTAGTGTTCCATGATTCATTTTTTTTTTTTTTAAAGATTTTATTTATTTATTTGAGACAGAGAGAATGAGAGAGACAGAGAGCACACGAGAGGGGGGAGGGTCAGAGGGAGAAGCAGGCTCCCTGCCGAGCAGGGAGCCCGATGCGGGACTCGATCCCGGGACTCCAGGATCATGACCTGAGCTGAAGGCAGTCGCTTAACCAACTGAGCCACCCAGGCGCCCCTTCCATGATTCATTTTGATGTAGTGTTCCATGATTCATTCACTGGGTGCATAACACCCAGTGCTCCATGCAGAACGTGCCCTCTTTAATACCCACCACCAGGCTAACCCATTCTCTCACCCCCCTCCCCTCTAGAATCCTCAGTTTGTTTTTCAGAGTCCATCGTCTCTCATGGTTCGTCTCCCCCTCTGATTTCCTCCCCTTCATTCTTCCCCTCCTGCTATCTTCTTTTTTTTTTCTTAACATATATTGCATTATTTGTTTCAGAGGTACAGATCTGTGATTCAATAGTCTTGCACAATTTACAGTGCTCACCATAGCACATACCCTCCCCAATGTCTATCACCCAGCCACCCCATCCCTCCCACCCCCCACCCCACTCCAGCAACCCTCAGTTTGTTTCCTGAGATTAAGAATTCCTCATATCAGTGAGGTCATATGATACATGTCTTTCTCTGATTGACTTACTTCGCTCAGCATAACACCCTCCAGTTCCATCCACGTCGTTGCAAATGGCAAGATCTCATTCCTTCTGATGGCTGCATAATATTCCATTGTCTATATATATACCACCTCTTCTTTATCCATTCATATGTCGATGGACATCTTGGCTTTTTCCACAGTTTGGCTATTGTGGACATTGCTGCTATAAACATCCAGGTGCATGTACCCCTTCGGATCACTACATTTGTATCTTTGGGGTAAATACTCAGTAGTGCAATTGCTGGATCATATGGTAGCTCTACTTTCAACTTTTTGAGGAACCTCCATACTGTTTTCCAGAGTGGTTGCACCAGCTTGCATTCCCACCAACAGTGAAGGAGGGTTCCCCTTCACAGAAAGGGTCTTTTGATTAGCATTTTCATGGGATACAAATAATCCACACCCTGTGTCCACAGACTTCTCTCCAAACCTCCTTTCACTTCAGTTTTTCCCATCTAGTTGCTTACAAGTCCATTACCATCTGGCCAAACCATCAGCCATTACCCATGAATTGGGAAAGTTTCATGCCTCAAGCCATCTTCCCATCTTTGGATATATAGTATTACTTTTGGTTTATTATTTTGGTAGGGCTAGGGGGATCCAGGGGCTTCCACTGGCCTTTTTTAGCATAATAATTCTTATTGAATGGGTCAGGAAGCCAGTGTGGATGTTCTGTCAGTTGTTTGAGTATATCTATTCCAACCATATACCTAGAAACTAGAATTCAATTGGACTGACTATGTGGGGACTTAAGTCATAACTCTATTTGCCACATGGCTTCCATAAACTCCCATCATGATCTAAATATTGCACTAAGTATGTTCTGGGTCCACAAGGACTAGCCTTAGGTCAGAACAAGTGGATAGGAAGACTCAACATCATAAAGCTGTCAATTCTGACACATACATAGGTGACCATATTGATGGTCAAAGATCCTCCCTTGCAGTGCCAATAAGTAGTGTTGATTCAATTGGATATCAGTATGGAAAAATGGATCTTAACCCTTACCTAATATGATGCACAAAAATAAATTCTAGATGAATCCACAGATCTCAATATGAAAGGTAAAACAATAAAGCTCTTAGAAAAAAATAGAATTTTTATAATTTGAGCAGAGAGGCCTAGGACAGATTTCTTAAAGATTTTTTTAAAAAATGTATTCATTTGAGAGAGAGCGAGAGCACTAGCAGGGGGTGGGGATGGTCAGAGCGAGAGGGAGAAGCAGACTCCCTGCTGAGCAGGGAGCTCGACATGGGGCTCGATCCTAGGATCCCAGGATCATGACCTGAGCTGAAGGCAGATGCTTAACCAACTGAGCCACCCAGGTGCCCCTAGAACAGATTTCTTAATGGTACACAAAATAGTATAGAGAAAGGGCCAACCATAAAGGAAAAATTGAAAATTGAACCATATTAAAATTAAGAAAGTATTCAAAAGAAGGATTAAGAAAGTGAAAGGGAAAGCCTCAAATGGGACTTGTGCCCATAAAAGAACATCTACAAATTAATAAGAAAAAGGCAAGATGACCAAAGAAAATGGGTAAAAGATGTGAACCCAAAAGAGCATGTCTGAATTGTAAGAACATTGGTCAAATTCACTAGCCATCAGGGAAATGCAAATTAAAATCACAGTGTGATACACACATATACACATACATATCAGAATGACTAGATTGGAAAAGACTAATGGTCAAGTGTTGTCAAGGATTTGAATTGTCATATACTTCTGATGGGATTGTAAATTGGTATGACCACTTTGGAAATTGTTTGACAGTATCTACTAACATTAAATACGCACATACTTTATGGCCCAGTAGTTGGCATGTGCCCCCAAAATGCATACATGTTTTCATCAAAAGACATGAAAATATTAGTAATAAAAATAAATAAAAATAATGAAAACTGAAGAGCAGATAACAACCCAGTGAATTCTCAGAAGTTGAACCCTAACTCCGCATTAGTCCCTCTCCTCATCTCATCCCGTTACATTTCATCACATATTAAATTTCTTATTCTGACCTGCTCTCTCCCTATAGTAATACTCTTAGAGTGGAAATTAAAAATATTTTATTGAGAATGCTAAATAGTTGCTTAGAGTTTCCTGCTGGATTCGGTAGTGAATAACTGATATTTGCTCTTCATTTGATCTTTCAGAAGGACAATTTCTTTCACTGCCTTGC
Source organism: Mirounga leonina (assembly GCF_011800145.1). Lineage (NCBI taxonomy): Eukaryota > Metazoa > Chordata > Mammalia > Carnivora > Phocidae > Mirounga > Mirounga leonina. The sequence goes on along the minus strand of NW_023270320.1, from coordinate 12,705,002 downwards.
TGTATAGCCCCATATAGCCTTCATGCTATTTTTTTGTTGTTGTTGACTGTAAAATGTGCCCAAATCCCTTCAAATTTCACTGTATGCTGACATACAGTGTGCAGAGATTCCACTTTCCCCAGTCTGTGCACTTAATTTATGGTTAAGTTCCCCTAAAGGATCTAACAGATAATCATATATATGTTCTCCTTTACCATGAAGTCATCCAAAACCCACTGCTCAGATTTTTGATTCTTTGAACCAATGTATACATGCTATGCTACAAGTCCCAGAGTATACAGTACCACCACTAAAGTTCTTCTTGTCTTTATACCCATCCTTTCCTGCTCCCTTCCTTGACAGAAGCATCGGGTGTAGCCAGTAGAACTTCGAAAAACTTACATTCACGACTATCACTATATAGCATGTACTCATAAGCCTTCTATTTTGTGGCTTTAGAACTCTCATTTTTTTTTAACCTTTTTACTTCCCCCCACCCTCTATCATGAGCCCTAGCAGGTAGTTTTCCTTGGGGCGCCATTTTTCTAATCACTTTATGAATGCTGCTTCGTTGAGAAGGTGAACAGAGAACTATAAAGCTATTTTGAGATGTGGGAGCTGGGCTGTCAGCTGTGCTCACTCATTACTTAAATGACTCATTTCAGTTCACCAATTTTACAAAGCATGCAATACAAATTTGTGCTTCAGTAAACTTTTAAGTTTCAGCATTTCAAGAGTCTACTGTTTGGAAGTTGAAATATTAATTAGGTTTTCCCTTAGTGATCTATCACTCTAATTTATGTTGGTACTTAGTGGAATCCCAAGATCATTCATCAATAAAAGAGACAGGTACTTTGAAATATAGGAGTCCAGAGGAAGACTAGAGCCCCAGTAGAAAATGATAACCATCATTTCTCTCAAGACCTGGTTTACTTATGTTACATGCTGTTTCTTTGATTCACATTTGTTAAGTGCTATTTCTTTGAAGCTGTCTCCCATCTCTACTTAGACCAAAGCATCAGTCATGTTTGCTGTTCTTCACTTTTGGGACTTGATCTTAGGCTCCAGAGGAGACTGGGTTTACATGGTCTCCTATTTTGACATACTTTGTAAGAGTAATATGGCCAGACCTAGGCATAGCTGTGAACTAAATAAAGTGTGTCATCAGTGCCCACAAATGTGTTCATCGTGCCTGGCACTGTTTGTTTCCCTTCCTATCTTTTTCAATAAGTACCGTTTATCAGGAGATACCTCTACCCGGAGTACCGAGTCATTTTGATGGTCAAGTATTAAGTTAAGGGAAGAGCACAGTAATCCTCTGCTAATGGAACTGTGGCAAAAGGGGTTGATTCCAGATTGCTAGGTCACAGCTTCGTAAGTGAGATAAAATGGCTAACAGGACCAGAGCACTTCTGCTTTTTCATTTATAGATAGATTCTTCTAAGAAAATTCCAAAAATGTAAGTACATTAAGATTTCCAACTCACCATGCCTTAAGCCAGAGGTCAGCAAACTTTTTCTATGAAGAGCCAGATAATACATGTTTTAGTCTTTACGTGTCCTATGGCCTTTGTCGAAACTCCTCGGCCGTGGTAGCATGAAAGCAGCCTGAAACGGTATGTAAACAGATGGATGTGGCTGAGTTCCAGTAAAACTTTATATATAAAAACAGATGGCAGGGATATTGGCCAACAGACTGTAGTTTGCCAACCCCTCCTTAAAGCCCAAGATTGCCTATTCTCTTGGGTGGTTCTAGTTTTATTTTTCCAGATTGCTCCAGTTGCCCTGAAGAGAAATAGTGTAAAAGAAAGTAGAGTGAGTGTTCCACAGCACAGGGCTGTAGTGACAGGCGACATTGTGACATTTTAGGCCTCGTAGGAAGTTATTCTCCCGCTACCGAGGCTCCGTCTTAGCTTTTGAATGAAAGTGGTGTCTAGGCCTACATTTCTAGTCTCTGTGTATGACTTCTGGAACTGAAGACAGTACATTCTCAAGGGAGGACAGATGCCCCCAAATTGTACTCACCATCTGGTCAAACACAGTGGGAGCCAATTGTCTTTGAGGGCAAGGTGTGAACACCTGTTCTTTCTCGCAGATTGAGGATTTACTGTTTCAGGTCTCCGAAGATGTATTTGCCTACAGCTATGCAGTTAAGCCTATTTTTATAGCTTGAGCAAATACGTCCTCAAGTTGGCCTGTGGTCGGTTGATTGATGACTCAAGAATGCTAAATTCCCATGTTGGAATCTGACCAGCAGTTACATTGTTCTGTACGCTTCCCACTGCTTCCTACACAGATAATTACCAGAGGCTAATTTACAGATGCCAGTGGGAACGGAAATAGAGTGAATGGCTGCCCACAGAGCTAGGAATTGGATTTTATCAGGAGTCATGGAGAAGCACGTTTGTTCTCAGGAAAAAAAAAAAAAAAAAAGTCCAGAAAAGTGACTGGTTAAGAAATATGACAGCAAAATGAGTTATCTGAAGGGCAGTGCAGTATTCAAGCGTTGTTGTGGAGTTAGACAACCTGAGGTGAAATCCTTATTGCTCCACTTAATAGGTGAAATCTTGGCTGAGTTATTTAAATTCTCTACCTCTTAATTCCTCACATGCAGTATCAGTATGGTAGAAGAATCTGTTCAGAGTTGTGAGGATTACATAAAATAAACACATATAGAACGTTTAGGTCACTATTTGAAACGTGGTAAATGATCAATAAATGTTAGCTATTCTAACGTCCCCAATCTAGTGTTTACTTTAAGTTTTCTTATGTATTTAACAATCAGGAGTAAATCTTTTCACCTTCCTCATTTACTTAAGGAGATTTCAAGAGTAATTGATTGCTTACCTTATAGAATAGAAAACTGAGATTCACGAATTTTTTTTTTTTAAAGATTTTATTTACCTATTTATGAGAGACAGAGAGAGGGAGGCAGAGGGAGAGGGAGAAGCAGGGAGCCCGATTCAGGACTCGATCTCAGGATCCTGGTATCAGGACCCGAGCCGAAGGTAGATGCCTAACTGACTGAGCCACCCAGGCATCCTGAGATTTCATGAATTTAGGTTAGAGACTGATGGAACCAGATTTAAAATCCAGCCATTGATCCTCTTAATAATATAGAATTCCTAAATTTGAGCTGCTCTAGAGCTGATTGTTTTTGCCTCAGCTTAGTTCTTATACTATTCCACCAATCTTAGCATCAAAATCAAATTTATAAATGGAGTGACCTTAGGCAAATTATATCCCTCTATCTCAGCTTTTCTTTTATAAAATGATCAGGTTGGTATATAGAGACGATCCCTATGATTTTTTCCAATTTTGGAATTCTAAATCTAAAGGTTTTATAGAGACTCATCACTGAGGTGAACAGCTAGAGAGTCATGGTAATGGGTAGGCCAGGTTGACCAATGTCATCGTTTTCAGGAGGGCACTGATGACGAGAATTAAAGATGGACTCAGGATTGCAACTACCACCAGAACGGAGGTTTCTTTTTTGTATTTGATGAGCCCAGCACAGACTACCCTGGAATTTGCATCATGCTGGTATAAGGGATGGACCAGGAATTTTAGAACTTGAGGAAAACGTCAAGTATATAATGAATTGGCTATGCAGATAGTAAAGTATATAAATAAGTGCTTTTTAAAGCAAACAATTCCTGGGCGCCTGGGTGGCTCAGTTGGTTAAGCGACTGCCTTCGGCTCGGGTCATGATCCTGGAGTCCCCGGATCGAGCCCCGCATTGGGCTCCCTGCTCAGCGGGGAACCTGCTTCTCCCTCTGACCCTCCCCCATCTCGTGCTCTCTCTATCTCATTCTCTCTCTCAAATAAATAAATAAAATCTTTAAAAAAAAAAATAAAAAAATAAAACAAACAATTACTTAGGCAGATTTATTTTTATCTTGGAAATTTTGTCACATCGGTTCTTAAATTCACAATGAAAATGATATTTCATTTTATTATTAATTATTATTATTTAATTATTTTATTATTATTATTATCTTTTAAAGATTTTATTTATTTATTTGACAGAGAGAGACAGCGAGAGAGGGAACACAAGCAGGGGGAGTGGGAGAGGGAGAAGCAGGCTTCCCATGGCACAGGGAGCTCGATGTGGGGCTTGATCCCAGGACCCTGGGATCATGACCTGAGCTGAAGGCAGCCGCTTAACCGACTGAGCCACCCAGGCGCCCTAGAATTCACTTTAAATGCACACACACACACACACACAGGGTGCCTGGGTGGTTCAGTCAGTTAAGCGTCTGACTTTGGCTCATGATCTCCCGGTCCTTGGAGTGAGAGGCTCTTCGCTCAGCGGGGAGTCTGCTTGTCCTTCTGCCCCTGCCCCTGCTCGTGCTCTCTCTCAAATAAATAAATAAATAAAATAGACACACACCCCTTATTTTGCCAGTTACATCTCATAGTGTCCAGGGTATTTAAACAGAAGTACTTCATGTTTTAGGAGGAATTTAGTGATGGAGCTGAACAGAGCTACCCAGTTTCCTAATTTCCAGTGTGATACTCAAATCACTAAATTAAGATAATCTTTTTTAAAATAGCATGGGGAAAACAGCACAAATATTTAGCAAGACTCTTACAGAGCTGCTTAGAATTGTTAGAGCTGGTTATTCATGAATTTAAATGATAACTGAATAATCTAATACATAAGTTATGTTGCTACTGCTTATAAGAGTAATCAAAGCTTGGGATAAACATATTCCTTGATACACACACTTCAAAACCAACAGATTTTCAAAGATTTATTTTTTGGGTAATTATCTCAAAAGATGGGTAATGCTCTGTATGCAACATACACTATTCTATAAAATAAGATGCATAAGGAACCCAAATTAGGCGGTAGATACCCAAAGTATAATTATCTGTGTTGGAGCTTGTCACATTCAGGCAATATAGTGTTAAGTGTTAAGTGGTTCAGAAACTGGGTTCTGGAATCAGACTTCCATTTGATTTTGTTCTTTGCCCCTTACTGTGTGACCTTCAGTAAAGTACTTGACCCATCTAAGCCTCAACTTCCTCCTTATGAAATACACAGTAACTGTGCATAGACGGTATTGAAACAATAGACATAATTACATGGAACCTGCTAAGCACACTGTTTACCAAGTGCTTTGTATCTTTCTTAATGACTGCTTAGCTTTGAGAAAGATCTACAGCTCCCTGTTTATAGCAGCCTTCATGCAGGGAGCTGCGGGGGCACTGCCGCATCTTTCTGCCCACTCTGTTGACTGTGACAGAAACCAGGTGAGCTGTGAGTAGGGGATTGTCATAAGCATGCAGGTGTAGCGAGTCCTTAAATGCTCTGCAAAACTTTTCAAATTTGCACCTTGAAATGAGATGCTTTTTAGTTGCGTTTCGTTAGGTGTAGAATTCACTTCTTGACTTTGGTCGATATTTTAAATCATCTACATTTGCCCATCTCTTTTTAATTACTCTGAACCTCTGACTAATCTCAGTAGAGATATGTATTAGAAAATTAAACATGATGGAAATGATTTATCTTTTTGGAGTTTAAGCTATAGAGAATTCCTCATAGATTTTTAAGTTTCTGGAAGAGAAAGTATAACTACTATGAACCATTAGAAATTGAATATATTTTTGTCTATTTATATAAAGAAAGATAACTTTTTTAAACTTTTCTACCTTGGAAATTTGGATTAAAAATTATGTATTATTAACTAATTTACATACTATAATAGGGATAAATTATTGTTTTATTTTTTACAGAGAACTGGAGATAAACTTGTAGTCCTTCGGAGTTTACTTAAATATGTCATTTCATTGTACTCGGGTGGAATTCCATTTTGGTAGTAGATGAGAACATTTCTCATTCATCATCAGAACTGGCAAAAATGTACATAAAACAAAATATAGGTGATAAAGAGAAAATTTTTTCAAGTTAATTAAAATAGATGTGAAAACTGTTTATAGTTAATATGTACAATACAGATAGGTTAATATGTGTGGGAAATTAGAACAATGTCTGACACATAATAGGTACTTAATATATCCAGGTGATATTATATTAAAGGAAAATGCAGTTAAATAGTAGAATAAGAAAAAGAGGGTTTTCTAAATTTACTGAGTAAATTTTGACTTGGTCTTTGATAACATTTAGCAAAAGGTGCTGGTAGAAAAAAAAATTTAGGGTCCTAATTTACTGAGTCTAAGTGCTGGCATACTTACAGGGTTTGATCTTTTTTCATTTGATTGAGGAAATGAGCATGTACCCTTTATCTTTCAGAGAATTAACAATCCATGGGGACCCCAAAGGATAGCAAGTATATTCTGCTCATCAGTGTGACAGGTTATTTTATTTGTTAAGTGTGGGGTTCCTGGCTGGCTCAGTCAGTAGAGCATATGACTCTTGATCTCAGGGTCATGAGTTGGGTGTGAAGCCTACTTAATTAAAAGGAAAAACATACAACATATGATTTGTTAAGTGTAATCATAGTTGACAGACTTACTGAATCCATACACCAGGAATGTATAACATCTTTGAGAATTTTGGCAGCTAGATTTGTAGGGATTTGACTTTCTGTCTAGTACATGGTCAATCCTAACACATCTTTACGATTGCCATTTATTTATTTATTTTTAGAAAAGATTTTATTTATTTGAGAGAGAGAGTATTGCAGGGGAGAGAGTGAGAGGGAGAGGGGGAAGCAGACTCCCCGCTGAGCAGGGAGACATGGGGCTCGATTTCAGGCCTCTGGGATCATGACCTGAGCCAAAGGCAGATGCTTAACCAACTGAGCCACCCAGGCGCCCCCATGATTGCTATTTAATATGCAGGAGGCAACAAACCTTGGAGCAGTGATTCTTAACGTTTAGGTAGTGCTTTAGAGTCTACAAAGTGCCATCACTTACATGACCTCATTTCCATGAGACAGGCTGTATGATTTCCGTTTTAGCTGTGATTCAGAGAAGTTGCTCACCCCGCGTCCCAAGTGGCAAAATCCTGAGATGACTACTCTTTCTACCTCATTACAACGTCTTTTTTTTTTTTTTTAATTTTTTACTTATTTGCGAGAGAGAGAATGAGATACAGAGAGCATGAGAGGGGGGAGGGTCAGAGGGAGAAGCAGACCCCCCGCCGAGCAGGGAGCCCGATGCGGGACTCGATCCGGGGACTCCAGGATCATGACCTGAGCCGAAGGCAGTCGCCCAACCAACTGAGCCACCCAGGCGCCCCTCATTACAACGTCTTGTGAGCCACTGTGCTTAGATGTTTTGATGCCTGGCAGCCACACCTACAAATGGTAACAGCTTTAAATAGTCTCACGTCCCCCAGTGACTTTAGCTGGTGTATTTTTTCTGTGCTTCCTTTCCACTTGAAACCACAGGGCAGATACTTGAACTTCTTCCCTTAGTATCATCTGAGGATGGAAGACTGACAGCCCCCCTTTTTATTAAAAAAAGAGCTTGATCATTCTCCTGTAGCTATATGCATTGGCATCCAGGTAGATCATGGGAAAATTAATGAAGGAAGTGGCAAACTGGAACATCACTAGCGCCCAGGAAGCTGCCAGTAAGGCAGACATTGCATTTTTTAATAAGATGCTCGGTTAATGGGCAACCCTTTTTTGGAGTCCTCTGCAGCCACCATTTTTGATTCTTTTTGAAACTTAGTCACACAGTGAGGCAAGTCAAGAGAGCTGTTCTTGTCTCTTAGTGGCGAATTAGGCCCCCACTTCATTTACTCTAAGAGTAATGCTACAGTTGTCACGTGTTTTGAGGACTGGTTGGGTACACTGAAAAGCTTGCTCTCCCCTTATTCCACTAGCTATGGATGCACTCTTAGTTTTGCAGAAAATCAAACCAAAGTGCAGAAAGTTTGGTAGAATTGTTGAAGATAAGTGGCAGAGTCTGGAAAAACTTAGGGATCATATATCACTTTGCTTTCACAGAGGCCACAGCTCAGGAAAGCAGGGTCTCTGAGTCAAGGAGTTCTAGAAGTGTTCCTTGTTTTCTGTAGCTTCTTAGACCCTTTTCACAATAGGCAGGTCCTTCCAGAGGCTCTATTTTTTTCCTTCTTTCTTTGACACTGCTTTCTATCTTCTTCTTGCTGTTGTTTGTTTATTTTAATTTTAATTTTTTAAAGTTTTTATTTAAATTCTAGTTAGTTAACATATAGTGTAATATTGGTTTCAGGAGTAGAATTTAGTGATTCATCGCTTACATACAACACCCAATGCTCATCACAGCAAGTGCGCTCTGTCACCCATCTAACCCATCCCCCACCCACCTCCCTCCATCAACCCTTGGTTTGTTCTCTGTCGTTAAGAGCCTCTTATGGTTTGCCTCCCTTTCTTTCTTATTTTTTTCCCTTTCCCCTATGTTCATCTGTTTCGTTTCTTAAATTCCACATTGAGTGAAATCATATGGTATTTGTCTTTCTTTGACTGACTTATTCTCACTTCTTATACTGTACAAAAATTTTTTTTTCACATTTTCCCATTGACTTGATACAAAAACTAGATCAGTTGTCTTGTAGAATTTACCCCACTTTGGTTTTTTCATTGTTCTCTTTGTGATGTCATTTAATCTGATCTGTTGTCCCTTGTATTTTCTAATAGGAGTTCGTTTAGAGAATTGATTAGATTCAGGTTCAGCTTTTTGGGCAAGAATACTACAAAGGTGGTTGGTTCTGTGTGCTTCTGATTGCATTGTATCAGTAGGCACACGGTATCTGGTTGTTCCTGTTTGAGTTGTTAAAACTTCAGTCTGAGTCCACAAATAGCTGGCTCCCACTTTGGATTTCTCCATTCCTATCCACTTGCCATCCACTTAGAGTGAGGCATTAGCCTTGTTAACCAGAGATTTCAAGTGAAATAAACCTCCACTGCCAAATGTGCTTTGAAAAAGGATTTGAGGCACCTTAAATGAAAGAGGAACCATATAATTAGAACAGCAAAATATTGTAAAGAGGATGGCGGGGGGGGAAGACGATGGGAAGTCACAGTGGGACATGAAGATTGAATGGCAGAAGGAAGCTGAGGAGTCTGCCTATGACAAGGAAGCTACTCGTGTTCTTCAGCAAATGAGCATGCCTCTAAGTCTCCCATTGAGATGCTCCGGGAGACTCATCTGCTTTTTCACATAGTGGCTTTAATTCCACCAAGCTCTATTGAAAGCCTAAATATTCAGAGAATCTATGAGGTTTCATGGGACACTTAGGAAGATGAGCAAGTCAGTTTCTATGCCTTACAATGCCCCTAATTTACTGAGATGACACACACAAAGTTGCTTTAATCCAGGCAGATGGTGTCAAGTGCTGTAATAGACATGCCTCTGTCGGGGCTAGGGGAGCTCAGCAGGGGGAATTACTAATTTCTGACAGGATAAGGAAGTCCTGAGAGGATATGGCATTCAAGTTAGATTTGAAGAAGATAAATGGGTTTCACTGGGTGGAAAGGAGAAGGAAGGGAATTCTAGTCTGTAGAAATAGCTTGAACAAGATCCAGAAGTATTTTATTTTATTTTATTATTTATTTTTTTTAAAGATTTTATTTGAGAGAGAGAGAGATTGAGAGAACGAGTGGGAGGTGGGGCAGTGGGAGAAGTAGGCTCCCCACTAAGCAGGGAGTCCGATGCGGGACTCGATCCCAGGACTCTGAGATCATGACCTGAGCTGAAGGCAGAAGCTCAACCTACTGAGCCACCCAGGCACCCAAGATCCAGAAGTATTTTAAAGTGTTTGATGTTTTCAAGGAATGGCAGGAGTTTCACTCTCAGGAAGCACATAATACGTGTCAGTACGGGCATATCTCATTTTATTGTGCTTCGCAGATACTGTGTTTTTTTACAAATTGAAGGTTTGTGACAACCTTGTGTTGAGCAAGTCTCTTGGTGCCATTCTCCCAACAGCAGTTGCTCACTTTGTATCTCTCAGTCACGTTTTGGTAATTCTCACAATATTTCAAACTTTTTCATTATTACTGTACTTGTTATGGTGATCTATGTTCAGTGATTTTTGATGTTACTGTTGCAATTGTTTTGGGGCACCATGAACCATTACCATATAAGATGGTGAACTAAACTGATAAATATTGTGTATGTTCTGATTGCTCCACTGACCAGCTTATTCCCCCATCTCTCTCCCCTTCTTTGGGCCTTCCTATACTCCAAGACACAACAATATTGAAATTAGGCCAATTAATAACCCTGACAAGGGTCTCTAAATATTCAAGTGAAAGGAAGAGTTGCAGGTCTCTCACTTTATTTTTAAAAAAAATTTTTAAAGATTTATTTTCAGGCGCCTGGGTGGCTTAGTTGGTTAAGCGACTGCCTTCGGCTCAGGTCATGATCCTGGAGTCCCTGGATCAAGTCCCGCATCGGGCTCCCGGCTCGGCAGGGAGTCTGCTTCTCCCTCTGACCCTCCCCCCTCTCATGTGCTCTCTCTCATTCTCTCTCTCTCAAATAAATAAATAAAATCTTAAAAAAAAAAAAGATTTATTTTCTTTTTCTTTCTATTTATTTTAAAAAAAAGATTTTATTTATTTATTTGAGAAAGAGAGAGCACAAGATGGCGGGAATAGCAGAGGGAGAGGGACATGCAGACTCTGCACTGAGCACAGGAGCTGACATGGAGCTTGATCTCAGGACCTCGAAATCCTGACCTGAGCTGAAATCAACATTTGGATGCTCAACCGACTGAGCCACCCAGGCATACCTTATTTATTTATTTTATAGAAAGAGAGTGTGCATGCACACACACAAGCAGGGGGAGGGGCAGAGGGAAAAGATCCCAAGCAGACACTCCAAGCTGAGTGCAGAGCCCAAGGTGGGGCCCAACCTCATGACTCTGAGACCACACCCCCCAAACCAAGAGTTGGACACCCAACAAACTGAGCCACCAAGGTACCCCTATTTTAAAAAATTTTAATTTTTAAATTTTATTTATTAGTAATCTCTATACCCAACATGGGGCTCAAACTCACAACCCTGAGATCAAGAGTTGCATGCTCTGCTGACTGAGCCAGCTAGGTGCTCCATGTCTCTCACTTTAAATCAAAAGCTAGAAATTATTAAGCTTAGTGAGGAAGGCAAGTGAAAAGCCTAGATAGGCTGGAAGCTACGTGTCTTGCACCAGTTAGCCAAGCTGTGATTGCAAAGGGAAGGTTTTTACAGGAAATTAAAAGGGCTATTCCAGTGAATGCATGAATGATAAGAAAGCAAAAATGCCTATTGCTGATATGGAGAAAGTTTGAATAGTATGGATAGAAAATCAAACCAGCCACAATATTTCCTTAAGCCAAACCCTAATCCAGAGCAAGGCCCTAATTTGCTTCAATTCTGTGATGCTGAGAGAGGTGAGGAGGCTGAAGAAAAGTCTGAAGCTGGCAGAGGTTGGTTCATGAGATTTAAGGAAAACAGCCATCCCCATAACGTAAAAGTGCAGGTGAAGCAGCAAATGCTAATGTACAAGCTGTAGCGAGTTCTCCAGAAGATCTAGCTGAGATCATTAATGCAGGCAGCTATGCTAAACAACAGATAATCAGTGTAGACGAAACAGCCTTATCTTGGAAGAAGATGACATTTAGGACTTGTATAGCTAGAGAGGAGAAGTCAATGCCTGGCTTCAAAACATCAAAGGACAGGCTGATTTTCTTGTCAGGGACTAATGCAGCTGATGATTTTAAGAAATAAGCCAATGCTTATTTACTATTCCAAAAATCCTAGAACCCTTAAGAATTATGCTAAATCTACTCTGCCTGTGCTCTATCCATGAAACAACAAAGCTTGGATGACAGCACATCTGTTTACAACATGGTTTACTGGATATTTTAGGCCTACTTTGAGACCTACCACTTGAAAGAAAAGATTCCTTTCAAAATATTCCTCCTCACTGACAATGCACCTGGTCACCCAAGAGCTCTGATGGAGATGCACAGTGAGATTAATGCTTTCTTCATGCCTGCTTACACAACATCCATTCTGCAGCCCACAGATCACAGATCATTCTGACTTTCAAGTCTTATTATTTAAGAAATACATTTCATTAGGTAAAGCTGCCATTACTCTGAGGGATCTGGGCAAAGTAAACTGAAAACTTCCTGGAAAGGATTCATCATTCTAGATGCCATTAAGAATGTTTGTAAATCATGGGAAAAGGTCAAAATAGCAATGTTAACAGGAATTTGGAAGAAGTTGGTTCCAACCCTCATGGATGACTTTGAGGGGTTCCAGACTGTAGTGAGGAAGTAACTGCGGATGTGATGGAAAGAGCAAGGGGACTGGAATGAGAAGTGGAGCCTGGTGTCATGATTGAATTGCCGCAATCTCATGATCAAACTTCAACAGATGAGGGGTTGCTTCTTATGGATGAGCAAAGGAAGTGGTTTTTTGAGTTGAAACCTACTCCTGGTAAAGATGCGGTGAAGATTATTGAAATGACAATGAAGGATTTAGAATATGACATAAACTTAGTTGACAAAGCAGTGGCAAGATTTGAGAGGCTTGCCTCTAATTTTGGAAGTTCTACTTTGAGTAAATGCTATCAAACAGCATCACATACTACAGAGAAATCATTCATGAAAGGAAGAGTCAACGGATGGGGCAGACTTCACTGTTCCCTTAAGTAATTGCCACAGACACCCCAACCTTCAGCAACCGTCATCCTGATCAGTTAGCAGCCATCAACATCAAGGCAAGACTTTTGACTAGCAAAAAGATTACAACTATCTGGAAGCTCAGATGATGATTAGCATTTTTTTTTAGCAATCACGTATATTTTAATTAAAGTATGCACATTTTTATACATAATGCTATTGCACACTCAGTAGACTACAGTATAGTGTAAACATAAATTTATATCCACTAGAAGACCAAAAAAATTCATTTGACTTGATTTATTGTGATATTTGCTTTATTGCCGTGGCCTGGAACTGAACCTGCAATACTTCAAGGTATGTCAGCACATGGAAATGAAGCTTAAAAACTAAGAAGAAAAACAGCTTAAAAAGAAGGTAGAGGACCAGATTGAGAATAATTTTAAAAGCCATATTAAGGATTTTAAATTTTTTTCCTGAGGCTAATTGGAATATATTTATTTATTTATGATATATTTATTTATTTTAGAGAGAGTGGGGGTGGAGGGGCAGAGGGAGAGGGAGAGAGAGAATCTCAAGCAGACTCTCTGTTGAGCATGGAGCCTGATGCGGGGCTCCATCTCACCACCCTGATGGTCTGGTATGCTCTTTTAATGGTCATATTTGTGGCTTGAGCTAAAATCAAGAGTCCGATGCTTAACTAACTGAGCTACCCAGGTGCCCCTGGAACATTTTTAAAGAAGAAAGATTACAAGATTTATATTTTATGAAAGGTAACTTTGTGGGTAGCCTAGAGAATAACAGTAGGTAGAGAATGACCCATTAGAAGACCACCTTAAATGTTTAGAACCTTGAGAAGGGAAGGGAAGGTATGAATTCAAGAGACACTTAGTGGTAAAATGGAAAGGCTTTGAGAAATAATTGAATATGAATTTAAAGAAGGGAGCAGTTGAAGATGATTTGTATTTTTAGCCACAAGGTAGATGGTTATGCCATTTGACAAAACCAGAATTTAGGTGGATGAACAATTTTGGTGAAGGAAGAAAATGAGATGAATTTGACACCATTGAGTCTGACCTATCTGTGGCATATTAATTTATTTAATGACAATGACATACTCTATTCTAGGTGCTTGGAATACAAAGCCAAAAAAAAAAAAAAAAAAAAAAAAGAAAGAAAACACAGATAAGGCCCTAGCTCTCATGGAACATGCTTTCTAGTAGGGGAATGTTGACAAAAGCCAGGTACAAAAAAATTCAGATCCTAATAATCACCAAATAGCCAATAAAAGAAGATAATGGAAAGAGAGTAACCAGACAGGGGAGCTGTTCAGTGGTCAGGAAAGGTCTCTCTGATGAGAGGACTTTGAAACAGACACCTGAGTTGGAAGAAGTCTGTCATATAAGGACTTAGAGTCAGAATTCCAGGCAGAGGGAATAGCAGGTGGAAAGTCTTCAAGGCAAAGAACCAGCAAGGCATGCGCAAGGATGAGCAAGTCCATACCGCTGTGGGACAGAGAGGTAGATGATGAGTCACACGGGGCAGCAGGGATGCCAGTCATGTGGGTCTTGACATAGTGAGTTTGTTTTCATCCTGAGCACACAGGAAGAGTGGTCAGCAAAGAAAAGATATTCTGTGATCTACATTTTAAAAAGATTGTTCTGATTGCTGAGAATGGACTCACCAGAAGTGGTGAGACCAGTGAGGAAGCTCTTGTAAGTGATGGGTGGTGGCATGGGCTAGGGAGGTGGTGATGGGGTTGTACAAACTGGTCAACATCTAGATGCAATCTGAAGGCAGAGCCACTGGGACTTGCTAATGGTGCTGGGGTGAGTGAGATGTCTGAGGCCAAAGCACGTGAGGAAAGGTGGTATCATTTGTTGAGAAGATGGGACTAGTGGCAGATGGGGAGAAGTTTGGTGGTAGGAGTGTCCGGTATGTGGCAGGGACTTGACCATTTGGGGCTGGAATGCAGGAGAATGGTTGAGTCTAGAGAGATCTCCCATGTGATCAGAATCATTGAGGATTGTTTTCTAAAAAAGAATTGGAAGATTGGTCATTGGGGATGAAAACTACCCATCAACACATAAATAAAAGCAATGGCAGAAAACAAGAAAAAAGACAAAGATTGTTTGCCACTCTGCAGTACCTCCTGTTCCTACAACAGGAATCAGGCTAGAGAAATCACAGTGCTCCCTCGTCAGTGGCTTTCTGAAAGACTGAATCAGGAAACCACAGCAAGTAGGAAGATGGAGCCAGTGTTGACAGAGATTCCAGTTTGAGTGTAGTGGAGATGAAAAGGAGTTTCTGGCCAGTTATGGGATTAAATGCACACACTGGTGTCCAAGAAAATGCTTGCAAATTAAACCTGGAAGCACGCGCCCCCAAGGGCCTTTTGTTGTGGGAAAAGAATAAAGAATTGTTATAAATTCAGTAATCAGGCTTTGCAGATCAGATGCCTAAATGGACTCTACTCATGTAATATGTGATATTGTTCATATTTTAGGTTAACTAAACTTTTTATAACTTTGAAGAAAAACACTTTTATCTTTCATGTGTTCCCTGGTGTGCTGAGAAAGGTGTGTGTGTGCGTGCCACCTATAAAATTAATTACCTGAGGGAACTCATGAAAAATTGCAGAGATTATAATGTTACACCATAAATGATATCTGAAGCCTAAGGCTGGATGATGGTATAAAGAGAAAAGGGCATTTTTGAAAACAGAATTCTCAGTGATGTTCACAGTTACATGTTGATAGAGAAGAACTAGAGACAGGATCAGAGTAAGAGCAAATATTCTAGGACTCGTACCGGTAAAACCTGACATTGACATTATAGTCCTGATGTTAACTAAAATTACTGTGGTGATCATTTTGCCATATGTAAAAATAATGAATCATTCTGTTGCGTACCTGACACTAATATAATGTCATATGTCAATTATAGCTCAATAAAAAATAAAATAAAAAATAAAAATTAAGTAAAATTTAAGTACTAATAAGCTTTATTCCCCTTTCTTCTTTACACTTCATTGTTTCTCTTTCCCTCAAAATGCCGAGAATAATGAATAGAATATAAAAATAAGTAAAAAAATAACATTATAACCCCCAACTTTTTGTTCTTAACAGACTTTTTTAGTTTGATGTGTCATAGGCACCTCAAATTCAAAATCAACATGAAAAAACTAAATTCCTGATTTCTTCAATACCCCAAGCCTAGTCCTCGTCTTATAATTAACTCAATAGATGGCACGGTGCAGTTGCTCACGGTGGTCAAACTTATATCCTTTCCCTCTAGTAGCTCCCATGTCCTATCTGCCGCCAATCCAGGTGCTTTTCCCTCCAAATATTTCTCCTCAGCCTACTGTAGTCTTCTCCATTCCTGCTGTCACCCCTCCAGTCCAAGCCACCTCCTGCAGCTACTGCATTGCTCACCTGCAATGTTCTCAAAACCCGGGGGACATTTGGCAATGTCTGAAGCCAGTTGTGATGGTCACAACTGGGGATGGGTGCTACTGGCATTTGGTAGGTGGAGACCTGGGATGCTGGTAATCATTTTGCAATGCACAGCACAGCCCCACAAAACAAAGAATTATCTGGTTCAAATTGTCAGAATTGTTGCTGTTGAGAAAGCATGGTAAAGGGACATTCACTCTTACCACCTGCCTTCTCCCCTGGTAAAATTTCTCCAAAGCAGTCTGTGTAATCTCAAAAATAAACATACGCAGTTATTATGTATGAGACCCTTCTATCCATCACTGAAACCCCAAATGGACAACCATTTTATACCCAAATGACAAATCCTATTAACTAATCCCAATATTACAGTAATTAATGGTTGTTCCAATAGTTAACATTAGGAAAACATTGGTTATCTTACCTTACATTAATAAGAAATTTTCTCTGCATTAATTTCTCTATAGTGTGGCCGTGTACCTGCTCTTGTTAACTTCTTTTATAACTATGATGTTTTTTACATTTAAGAATATGCTCACTACTAGAATCTGCATATATGATATTAGTGTTTAGTAATCAAAATTTTTAAAGATTTTATTTATTTATTTGCAAGAGAGGGCACGAGTGGGGGTGGGGTGGCAGAGGGATAGGGAGAAGCAGACTCCCCTCTGAGCAAGGAGCCCTACATGGGGCTCAATTCCAGGATCCCAGAATCTTGACCTGAGCCGAAGACAGATGCATAACCAGCTGAGCCACCTAGGTGCCCCTTTAGTAATCAATCTTAATGTAAAAATTCCAACAAAACAGTAAATGCCAAGGAAATAAAAACACTGGAAACAATATCACATTCACTAAAAAAATTGACAGCATGGATGGAACAATAAATGAAATTATCACTGTTACAAACTATTGCTGAAACTAGCTAAACGCAAATACTCCAAAAAGGAGCATTGAAAATAACATGGCGAGTTGTGTAATTGCAAAGTGAACTGCATCATGGCTCTCCTCTCCTGATGAGACAGTGCGTGCTTGAGCTCCCAGTAGGTGCGGGAAAAATACCTCTTCATCTGAGGTAGGATTTCAAATGGAACTCCATATATGGTTTCCCCTAACTGAAATGGATATAGTAAGGTATGATCCTATGAAATTTGTGTTGTTTTTATATTAAACACCATCATAACAGTGAACCTAACCATGTCTGCTTAACATCCTTCAGTGGTTTTCTTTGTCCTTTTATTAAGCTGAAATTCTTGAATAGTTTCAAAAGCTATGCAAGGTCTGATCTCAACACATGCCATCTTTCCTACCTCTCTAGAATTTGGCCTTTTTGAACTTCTTTCAGAGCCTTGCACATGTGATGCTCACTAATCCTTTAATCTCTGCCACTTTGCATGTGCTATTTGCTCTGTCTGGAGCATTCTTCTCCACCCCAACCCTCAACTTTCCTGGCAGGCTTCTCTAATCCCCTTACCCCACTTACTTTCAGATTTAGGATATGAATTGTTCTGTTGAAAGTGCTGAAAATTCTAAATGTTTCAGTGAGTCTCATTTAGGTTTCCAAGAGAGTACAACCTCTCTCCCCTCCAAAATTAAAAAAAAAAAAAAAAAAAAAAAAAAAAAAGGAAAACAACTATTAGAAGCAAAGTAATAAGTATTTTATCAGTATTTGTAAGTGTTGTGCTCTAGGAATACTGATTTTTGGCCAGGATGCAGTGCTCCTCCTCTGTTATCCATTGACCTTCATTTACAGTTTGGGTTTTCCATAGCACAATTGTGCTATGCTGTTGTATGCCTGAATGGAGCCCCCACAAACTATCATTAATAGTAAAATAAAAGGAATCAATAAGAAATGAAAACAGAAGAGTGCATCACTAGGAAGGTAGAATCCAGAATAGAGTTCAAACTCCTTGAACATTCCATATGATATTCTTGATCATTCTCTAATACTTCCATAAAATTACCTAGGGATGATCACTTTTTTGGTATGATACTAGATTTCATAGTTTGAGTCTAGTTATGGTATTATCATCTCCAAGATATATCATTTTAAAAACTAATATTTCTAAGGTGGAATATAATTTTCATCCTGAGGCTAATGTTTTGACCTTTTCTTTAGAAGAAAAAATTTAAAAATCATCTTAATGCTTAGTGATGGGGAGACTGTGTGCTGATTCACCCTGTGATATCAGAAAGTCCATTTTGGCTCAGTTTGAAGTCTGGTTTCCAACACGGCTGTGCCCTTGCTCTGTAAGTCCTCTGACGTTTTAGCTGATACTATTAGGGAGTAAAATATGATAATGTGTCAAACTGTCAATGAATGCTTTCCTTAAATATAATAAGAGCTTAATGACCAAATGGCAACACCGTTTGAATTTTATTTGAACAGCAGGTCCATATTTATGCATGGGACATTATACTGTATATATAAATTATGATGTCTAAATAGGCACAGAAGCATTCTAGAGATTAGCAATTTAGAAAGTAAATCCTTTCTGAGTTAGAGAGGAACATCTCAAGATTCTTAAGTTTCTGAAGGATGTAGGTATTTGAAAGTGAAAAAGAAGCAGTATTAGAGATGTGTACATTACTCTATGTGGAAGATAATTTTAACTGGAAAATGACTGTTGTACCCTAGTCATTAACGATGCTCAACAATAATCCTTCCTACCCTCCAAGCACACTCCAGCCACTTAATTTAGACACAGATACATCCTCTGACTCAGCCAATGGATAGACAGTAGAGGTGATGAGAATCTTTTCTAGGCAGAAGCCTGTTAGAACCAGGGTGGGATTTTTCAACTGCCTTTATCCATGTTCCACTGCCTGGTGATATCCCAGATGACGGAGGCTCCATCAGTCTGCATCCCTTAGTGAGGATGGTGAGAGTGTGTAGAAATATACCTCTATCATTTTGAGTCACGTGATTTTGGGGTTATTTGTAACAATAACATAAGGTAGGCTCTCCTGACCCATACAGTAAGCTATTGTTACCTTACTTAGGTTGAGAAAAATTCAGAATACCAGAGTACATTTAATTTTCTGGAATTGATACCATTTTATTAGGAGGCCATGGGGAAAATGTATGAAGCAGCAGGTAATCAAATATCACAGAGTTATAATTTTATATATGACAGCTAGCTGTAACTAAGTTGAATAAAAAGAGTTGAATTTTCTTTTGTAATTTATTCTACTAGATAAATAATTAATAATTGCTTAACATAATTATGCATTAATTATTTGCCTACAAACTGTAGATATAATCTCTCTCCATGTGTTTGACTCATAAGTCTTGAAATTCCCAGGCTATTTGGTTATATATATTCAAACTCCTGAAATATGTTAGCGCATTGGAGACAGACTACAGAATGACTATGGTGGAAATTATAAAAAAAATTAGTTACAGGGGCACCTGGGTGGCTCAGTTGGTTAAGCAACTGCCTTCGGCTCAGGTCATGATCCTGGAGTCCCTGGTCGAGTCCCGCATCGGGCTCCCTGCTCGGCGAGGAGCCTGCTTCTCCTTCTAACCCTCCCCCCTCTCATGTACTCTCTCTCTTTCTCATTCTCGCTCTCTCAAATAAATAAATAAATCTAAAAAAAAATTAGTTACAAATTACTGAGTTCTCTCTAATCTTAAAATATGTTGCTTAGGGATTTTTAACATTCTGATTTATATTATCATTTGAAAAAAATATACTTGGTTACTTAGCTAGATGGTCAGTGTTTTTGAGGGCAAAAACTTGTCTTAGATATTTAAGAGTTTCTAACCCATGGAGTATACTCTGAAATGTTTTGAATATTTGAATGCTTAGAACTAAATGAACTGGCAAATAATAACAGTCATGCCATGTGAATGGTGACCCACAAAACTGTATTAAAATGACAGTGTTGATAAACTAATGATTTATCTTTCTGGAATAGAGGTATAGCATGAATCACATTTAGGGAGATAGCTAGTTGTTGGGAGCTCATGTGGAGTAAGCTCTCATTTTGATCACAGAGAACACATTTCTGCTTAATACTGTGATTAGAAATGGTAGATTTGTTAATTAAGGGACCTAGTATTCCACTGAGGCGTGGGTATGCCACACAAACTAGATTAATTGCAGAGTGTCTTCTGGGAATTTGAATCTTGGCTGTTAAAATACTATTTTTGGCAGAAAACTAGATGTTTATAGTATACAGTTTACAGTTATAAATTTGTTAGGTAAAAGCAAAAAAAAAATTGCGTGTCTGTGCTGTCAGGAAATTACAGGAATTAATCTGAGGCAGAAAATTAGGAGAAAGACAGATTCAAAGGGCTAAGCCAGCGTTGCTTAGATATTTGCTCTAGATTATTTGTTTATTCTTGATGGTCTAGTTTGCTCTTTTAATGGTCGTATTTGTGAAAAGCAAAAGATAAAGTTTAGGACTAATGTGTGAGGTCTGATTGAATATCCTCTCCCCTTATGTGCCTCAACACACACACAATAGAGCTGAGTTTCTAGAGTTGACAGCTTTAGTTGAAAAAGCAGGAAAACAAAACTCACCCCACAGAGGGAGAGAATGGGTATATATGCCTGTCTTAGCTTTGGCTCTAAGCAAGTGAGAAAAATCTCATGGGAACTCAGGGCTAGAATTCATACTTTCTGTATGGTCTCCAAAACTCTCAACTGGAAATCTAGTTTAAAGTTGGTCCTGTGTTATTAGTATTTTATGAACTGTCTGAAAGTAAATACAAATCCTACTTAAAGCAATATAACATCCACTGAGACCTCAAAGAATTTCTACAGAGGGGATTCCATGAAACATACGCTTATGCTAAAAAAATTACCAAATAAAATAGGAAATAAGACCCCTTGTAGAAAGAGAAAACCACTGAAACAGGCCTGCAATGACTGGATCTTACAATTTGTTTATAGAAATAGATTATATGGACATACAGTATGAGGAATAATACCATCAAATTTAACCAAGTAGATTGGAAAAAAGTAAAACTTGAGAAATACGGAAAATGTAATAATTAGAGACTCATTGGCTAGATAATATAGTAGATTAGACATAGTTAAAGAATTAAACTAGAAAGAGAATGCTGAAGAAATTATATGAATTCAGTTCTAAGAGACAGGTGTAAAATGACATATTAAGAGAAATGAAGTATAAAATGGGAAGGTCCAACATGGAATATAATGAGTGATGGAAGAAGAGAATAGAGAGGATAAGGGACTGGTAATATAAAAAGGTATACTGGTCTAGTATTTCTAGAATTGAAGAAGGACTTAAATCCATATAGTCAGGGGCCCTAAAAATTTAAGCCGGATAAATATGAGGAAATTCACATCTAGATACATCATAATAAATCTAAAGTATAACAGACAAGGATAAGATAAAAAGAAAAGCAGCTAGAAAGAAATACAAGTTATTTACAAAGGGAAAACAAGTAGATTATATTATAAATTATAAGTTATTTATAATTTAAGTTGTAAATTATAAGTTGAATTATAAGTTGTAAATTATAAGTTGAAAGTATTGAGAGAGCAAACTGTCAACCTAGAATTCTATACCTATCAAAAATATCTTTCAAAAAAATGGGAGCAATAAAGACTAATAACAGACTTTTAGTAGAAGAACTTCTGGAGAATACATTTTAGAAAGAAGAAAGATGATTCTGGAAGAAAGCTCAGAATGGCCTTTGGCTGTAAGGAATGGGATGTGTATCACACAAGTCTTATTTATCTCTTGATATTCCCTTGGTTCCACCTGCTTCCCAGACCCTCAATCACTTGCTCTGCTTCAACAACTACTGTTGTTTCCAGATTTGTCTCTGGATTGTGCAGTTCTACTGCTTGGGGACAGCTAATGATTTAGCCTTCCTGTCTGCTATTAGGCCACTGGGCTAACCAACTATATACCTTGTATCTCTGGCTATTTTTGCACTTTCAGACTTGGATGCAATTCCACATAGCAGGGTGTAGGAGCTCCATCCCAAGGGGCCACTTGGGGGCCAAATGAGAATCTTGGAATTGTAGGAAGAGTTAATTTCCTATGTGGCAAAATTTAACTACTTTAATTAGGAGGTATAAGGCAGGCAAGTATATAAATTTTCTCTTCTCCTTTTCTTCCATGCACTGCTCCAAGGGATGGTTATTTTTTACAGCCCTGAAGATGGTAAATCTACTCAAAGACTGCACCAAATATAGGGTGCCTGGCTGGCTCAGTTGGAAGAGCATGTGACTCTTAATTTCAGGGTCATGATTTCAAGTCTCACATTGGGTGTAGGGATTACTTAAATAAATAAAAATTTAAAAAATGATTGCACAAAATGAAATGAAAATTAAATAAGTTAGAAAATAATAATTAGAAAAATTAGAGTTTATGGGGTTAAAAATGGAAATAGAACTAAAATCCTAGACAACAACCGAAATTGTTGTTGGCTCCATACTGGTTAACTTTGGACTTTGTAAATTTAATCAGGAATATTGAAATTTCCAGAGTAAATAATAAAAAATATGATGGAATAATTTCTAAGGAAGTAGAGAAAAAAAATAAGGGGAAACAAGTAATATTAAAACCCCAGGTCTAAAACCCACAGCTAATATCATCCTCAATGGGAAAAAACAGAGCTTTTCCTCTATGGTCAGAAACAAGACAGGGATGTCCACTCTCACCAGTGTTATTTAACATAGTCCTGGAAGTCCTAGCCTTAGCAGTCAGGCAACATGAAATAAAAGGCATAAAAATCATCAAGGAAAGAAGTCAAGCTTTTTTGTAGATGACAAGCTACTGCATATAGAAAACCCAAAAGACTCCATGCCCAAACTGCTAGAACTGATAATGAATTCAGTAAAGTGGCAGGATACAAAATCAATGTACAGAAATCTGTTGTATTCTATACACCAATAATGAAGCAGCAGAAAGAGAAATCAAGAATCAGTCCCATTTACAATTGCACCAAAACCAATAAAATACCTAGGAATAAACCTAACCAAAGAGTTAAAAGACTGATACTCTGAAAACTGTAGAACACTCATGAAAGAAATTGAAGATGACAAAGAAATTGAAAGACATTCCATGCTCATGGATTTCAAGAACAAATATTGTTAAATGTCTATATTACACAAAGCAATCTATACATTTAATGCAGTCCTTATCAAAATATGAATAGCATTTTTCACAGAGCTAGAAACAGCAATCCTAAAATTTGTATGGAACCACAAAAGACCCCGAATAGCCAAAGCAGCCTTGAGAAAGAAAAGCAAAGCTGAAGGTTTCATAATTCTGGACTTCATGTTATATTACAAAACCGTAGTGATCAAGACAGTATGGCACTGGCATGAAAATAGACACATAGATCAATGGAACAGAATAGAAAATCCAGAAATGAACCCACAACTACATGGTCAATTAATCTTTGACTGGGCAGGAAAGAATATTCAATGGGAAAAAGATAGTCTCTACAACAAATGGTGTTGGGAAAATTGTACCACTTTCTTATACCATACACAAAAATAAACTCAAAATGGATGAAAGACCTAAACGTGAGACCTGAAACCATAAAAATCCTAGAAGAGAGCATAGGCAGTAACCTCTTTGACATTGGCTGTAGCAACTTCTTACTAGATAAGTTTCCTGAAGCAAGGGAGTCAAAAGCAAAAATAAACTATTGAGACTTCATCAAAATAAAAAGCTTCTACACAGTGAAGGAAACAATCAACAAAACTAAAAGTCAACCTATGGAATGGAAGAAGATATTTGCAAATGACCCAGCTGACAAAGGGGTAGTATCCAAAATATACAAAGAATTCAACATCTAAAAAACAAATAATTCAATTTAAAAATGGGCAGAAGACATGAATAGACACTTTTCCAAAGAAGACATCCAGATGGCTAACAGACACATGAAAAGATGCTCAACATCACTCATCATCAGGGAAATGCAAATCAAAACTACAATGAGACATCACCTCACACTAGTCAGAATGGCTAAAATTAACAACACAGGAAACAGCAGGTGTTGACCAGGGTGTGGAGGAAGCTCTTGCACTGTTGGTAGGAAAGCAAAGTGGTACAGCCGCTGTGGAAAACAATATGGAAGTTCTTCAAAAAGTTAAAGATTGAGCTAACCTATGATCCAGCAGTTGTGCTACTAGGTATTTATCCAAAGAATACAAAAATACTAATTCAAAGGGATACATGCACCCCTATGTTTTTAGCAGCATTATCTACAATAGCCAAATTATGGAAAGAGCCCAAATGTCCATTGACTGATGAATGGATAAAGAAGATGTGTATATATACACAATGGAATATTACTCAGCCATACAAAAGAATGAAATCTTGCCATTTGCAATGATGTGGATGGAGCTAGAGAGTATTACGTTAAGTGAAAAAAGACAAATACCATATCATTTTACTCATATATGGAATTTAAGAGACAAAACAAATGATCATAGGGGGAAAAAAAGAGACGGGCAAACCAAGAAACTGACTCTTAATTATAGAGAACAAACTGATGGTTACCAGAGGGGAGGCGTGTGGGGGGATAGGTCAAATGGGTGGTGGGGATTAAGAAGGGCACTTGTGATGAGCACCGGGTGTTGTATGTGTTGAATCACTAAATTTTACACCTGAAATTAATAACGCCCTGTATGTTAACTAACTGGACTTTAAATAAAAATTTAAAAAAATAAAAAAAAAGAGACATGGGAAAAAAAACCCCTCCTATTCTATCCAAAAAAAGGCAAGAAGGGGAGGAAGAAAGCATGGCAAATAGAAAGTACAAAATAAGATGTGTTATCTGTAATTACAATCAATATAAAGGGAAAATCTACACTTAAAGAAAAAAAGGCCTTGGACTTGATGAAAACATTGAAAACTGAAGTATATGCTACTTATGAAAATATAGCAAAAACATAAAGACTCAGGTGAAGGTCAAAGTTAGGAAAAGATATTGCCACTCAAATAATGCACACACACCTTCCCTCTGACACAACTGTTTTAATGTCTGAAGAGGTAGATTTTTAATGTATAAAGTGTTTTTAGAGACAAAGAGGATCACCATTGATAAAAGTTTCAAATCGTCAGGAAGATGCAATATTATTAGCTTGAATGCTTCTAATACGCAAACAATGAATCACGGAACACTACATCACAAACTAACGATGTAATGTATGGTGATTAACATAACATAGTAAAATAAAAAAACATAGTTTTGAAATATATAAAACAAATTTACACACTATAAACAGATTGACAAGCCCACATCATAGAGATTTTTTAACATACCTCTTTTTGTAAATGTTAAGCAGACAATTTGAACAACATAATTGTTATAAACTTTAACATTTCAATGGCTTAAAAAATATAAATTTATTTCTTGTTTCAATAAATAGTCTAACAGATGTGCCTAATTGGTAGAAAGGTATATGTGTCATGTGGGGGCCCTGTGCAGTGTGGTCATTCAGGCACCCAGGTCAACAGATGGTCTCAACTCATCATCTCCACGATCATGTTGAATATCAAACTTTAACCAGAAGGAAAGCATGGAAGATCACATGGGAAATTTATATGAGATTGCCTAAAAGTGGCTTATTTTGCTTCCATCCATATTTCATTTGCCAGAGCTCAAACCTATGGTTATACCGAATTGCATGAAAGACTGAGCAAATAAGTTCATGTAAGTATAAGGTCATTTTATTTATTTTTTAAAAAATATTTATTTATTTATTTAGAGAGAGAGCAAGAAGGGGGGTGAGGGGAGAGAGAGAATCCCCAGGCAGACTCCATGCTGAGCATGGAGCCTGACTGGGGGCTCGATCTCATGACCCTGAGAACATGACCTGAGCTGAAACCAAGAGTCAAACACTTTATTGACTGAGCCACCCAGGTGCCACTAAGATCAATATTTTATTTTTTTTTAAAGATTTTATTTATTTATTTGACAGAGAGGCACAGTGAGAGAGGGAACACAAGCAGGGGGAGTGGGAGAGGGAGAAGCAGGCCTCCTGCCGAGCAGGGAGCCTGATGTGGGGCTCGATCCCAGGACCCTGAGATCATGACCTGAGCCGAAGGCAGACGCTTAACGACTGAGCCACCCAGGCGCCCTAAGATCAATATTTTAAAAAGCAAGGTGCACTTTTATGCAAAGTATTAAAGAGTTAGAAAATTTTAACATAATAGAGACAAGAAAATATAGTATTAGGAACAATTCCTACAAAAGATATGCAATTTATGGGAAGACTTACAGAAGACCTGAGTAAATGGAAAGCTATATTATGTTCATGGATAGGAAGATTCAGTGTCATAAAGATGTCAGTTCTATGCAAATTGATCTCGAGATTCAGAGCAAGTAACTCAAAGTCCCAACAGGAATTTTTGTGGAATTCGGCAAGGTTGTCCTCATGTTTGTATGAAAGATCAAAGATGCTCCTTAAGAAGATGAATCAGGTGGTGGTGGTGGCATGGTGTAGGGGGGAACTGGTCTAACAGAGAGAAAGGATTGACTTAAAAAGCTTCACTGATTAAAATAGTGTGGTATTGGCACAGGGCATACAGCAGATGGATGGAGTAGAATAGAAGGTCTGGAAACATTTATGGCAGAGCTGGTACTGTACAATATTTAGCAAAGATGAACTATGTAATAAATGGTGCTGGGAGTTACCCATGAGGGAAAACCATGACATGGATTTGTATATACTGCCATGTATACACAGAGATCAATCCCATTAGATCAAAGACACAATCGGGAAAGACAAATCTTTTTTTTTTTTTTATGGCAGATTGTATTTTTTTAAAAATTTTTATTATGTTATGTTAGTCACCATACAATACATCATTAATTTTTGATGTGGTGATCCACGATCCATTGTTTTCGTGCAACACCCAGTGCTCCATGAAGTATGTGCCCTCCTTAATACCCATCACCAGGCTAACCCATTCCCCTCCCCACTCCCCTCTAAAATCCTGTTTGTTTCTCAGAGTCATAGTCTCTCATGGTTCATCTCTCCCTCCGATTTCCCCCCCTTCATTTTTTCCTTACTTCTAATGTCCTCCATGCTATTCCTTATGTTCCACAAATAAGTGAAACCATATGATAATTGACTTTCTCTGCTTGACTTATTTCACTTAGCATAATCTCCTCCAGTCCCATCCATGTTGATGTAAAAGCTGGGTATTCATCCTTTCTGATGGCTGAGTAATATTCCATTGTATATATGGGCCACATCTTCTTCTTCTTCTTTTTTTTTTTTAAAGATTTTATATTTTATTTATTTGACAGAGACAGAGACAGCAAGAGCAGGAACACAAGAAGGGGGAGTGGGAGAGGGAGAAGCAGGCTTCCTGCTGAGCCGGGAGCCCGATGTGGGACTCGATCCCAGGACCCTGGGATCATGACCTGAGCCGAAGGCAGTTGCTTAACCAACTGAGCCACCCAGGCGCCCATTGACCACATCTTCTTTATCCATTCATCTGTTGAAGGGCATCTCAGCTCTTTCCACAGTTTGGCTACTGTGGACATTGCTGCTATGAACATTGGGGTGCATATGGCCCTTCTTTTCACTACATCTGTGTCTTTGGGGTAAATACCCAGGAGTGCAATTGCTGGGTCATAGGGTAGCTCTATTTTTAAATTTTTGAGGCACCTCCACACTGTTTTCCAAAGTGGCTGTACCAACTTGCATTCCCACCAACCGTGTAAGAGAGTTCCCCTTTCTCCACAACCTCTCCAACATTTGTTGTTTCTTTCCCTGTCCATTTTTGCCATTCTAAATGATGTAAGATGGTATCTCAATTTGGTTTTGATTTGAATATCCCTGATGGCTAATGATGATGAACATGTTTTCATGTGTCTGTTAGCCATTTGTATGTCTTCTTTGGAGAAGCATCTGTTCATGTCTTCTGCCCATTTTTTGACTTGATTATTTGGTTTTTTGGGTGTTGAGTTTGAGAAGTTCTTTATAGATCTTGGATACCAGCCCTTTGTCTGTAGTGTCATTTGCAAATATCTTCTCCCATTCTGTGGGTTGCCTCTTTGTTTTGTTGACTGTTTCCTTTGCTGTGCAGAAGCTTTTTATCTTGACGAAGTCCCAAAAGTTCATTTTTGCTTTTGTTTCACTAGCTTTTGGAGATGTATCTTGAAAGAAGTTGCTGTGGGTGATGTCAAAGAGGTTACTGCCTATGTTCTCCTGGATTGGATTTGGATGGATTCCTGTCTCACATTGAGGTCTTTCATCCACTTTGAGTTTATCTTTGTGAATGGTGTTAGAGAAGGTCGAGTTTCATTCTTCTGCATGTGGCTGTCCAATTTTCCCAGCACCATTTATTGAAGAGACTGTCTTTTTTCCATTGCATGTTTTTTCCTGCTTTGTCAAAGATTATTTGACCATAGAGTTGAGGGTCCATATCTGGGTTCTCTATTCTGTTCCATTGGTCTGTATGTCTGTTTTTGTGCCAGTACCATGCTGTCTTGGTGATCACAGCTTTGTAATGTAGCTTGAAATCGGGCAACGTGATGCCCCCAGCTTTGTTTTTCTTTTTCAACATTTCCTTGGCAATTTGGGGTCTTTTCTGATTCCATACAAATTTTAGGATTGTTTGTTCCAGCACTTTGAAAAATGTCATTGGAATTTTGATTGGAATAGCATTGAAGGTGTATTTGCTCTGGGTAGCATAGACATTTTAACAATGTTTATTCTTCCAATCCATGAGCATGGAATATTTTTCCATCTTTTTGTGTCTTCTTCAATTTCTTTCATGAGTGTTTTGTAGTTGCTAGAGTATAGATCCTTTACCTCTTTGGTTAGGTTTATTCTGAGGTATCATGGTTTTTGGTGCTATTGTAAATGGAGTCATTTCTCTAATTTCTCTTTCTATAGTTGCGTTGTTAGTGTATAAGAAAGCAACTGATTTCTGTGCATTGATTTTGTATCCTGCCACATTACTGAATTGCTGTATGAGTTCTAGTAATTTGGGGGTGGAGTCTTTTGGGTTTTCCACATAAAGTATCATGTCATCTGTGAAAAGAGAGAGTTTGACTTCTTCTTTGCCAATTTGAATACCTTTTATTTATTTTGTTGTCTGATTGCTGTTGCTAGGACTTCTAGTACTATGTTGAACAGTAGTGGTGAGAGTGGGCATCCTTGACGTGTTCCTGATCTTAAGGGAAAGGCTCTCAGCTTTTCCCCATTGAGGATGATATTTGCTGTGGGTTTTTCATAGATGGATTTTATGAACTTGAGGAATGTTCCCTCTATCCCTATACTCTGAAGAGTTTTAATCAGGAAAGGATGCTGTATTTTGTCAAATGCTTTTTCTGCATCAATTGAGAGGACCATATGGTTCTTCTATCTCCACTTACTAATGTGTTCTATCACATTGATTGATTTGCAAATGTTGAACCACCCTTGCATCCCGGGGATAAATCCCACTTGGTCGTGGTGGATGATCCTTTTAATGTATTGTTGGATCCTATTAGCTAGGATTTTGTTGAGGATTTTGGAATCCATATTCATCAGGGATATCAGTCTGAAATTCTCCTTTTTGATGGTGTCTTTGCCTGGTTTGGGGATTAAGGTAATGCTGGCCTCATAGAATGAGTTTGGAAGTTTTCCTTCTGTTTCTATTTTTTGAAACAGCTTCAGTAGAATAGGTATTATTTCTTCTTTGAATGTTTGGTAGAATTCCCCAGGGAATCCATCAGGCCCTGGACTCTTGTTTTTTGGGAGGTTTTTGATCATTGCTTCAATCTCGTTACTGGTTATTGGCTTATTCAGGTTGTCAGTTTCTTCCTGTTTCAGTCTTGGCAGCTTATAGGTTTCCAGGAAGGCCTCCATTTCATCCAGATTGCTCAGTTTATTGGCATATGGTTATTGATAATAATTTCTAATAATTGTTTCAATTTCCTTGGTGTTAGTCGTGATCTCTCCCTTTTCATTCATAATTTTATTAATTTGGGTCCTTTCTCTTTTCTTTTGGATAGGTTAGACCAGTGGTTTATCGATCTTATTAATTCTTTCAAAGAACCAACTTCTAGTTTCGTTGATCTGATCCACTGTGTTTCTGGTTTCTAATTCATTGATCTCTGCTCTAATCTTAATTATTTCTCTTCTAATGCATGGCTTAGGCATCGTTTGTTACTTTCTCTCTAGTTCTTTAAGATGTAGAGTTAGTTGGTGAATTCGAGAGTTTTCTATTTATTGAGTGAGGCTTGGATGGCTATGTATTTCCCCCTTAGGACCGCCTTTGCAGTATCCCATAGGTTTTGGATCGATGTGCTTTTGTTCTCATTGGTTTCCATGAATTGTTTAAGTTCTTCTTTGATTTCCTGGTTGACCCAAACATTCTTGGGCAGACTGGTCTTTAGCTTCCGAGTGTTTGAATTTCTGCCAAATTTTTTCTTGTGATTGAGTTCCAGTTTTAAAGCACTGTGGGCTGTGAATATGCAGGGAATAATCTTAATCTTTTGGTATCAGTTGAGAACTGATTTGTGACCCAGTATGTGGTCTGTTCTGGAGAAAGTTCCATGTGTGCTTGAGAAAAATGAGTATTTTGTTTTAGGGTGGAATGTTCTGTATATATCTATGAGATTCATCTGGTCCAGTGTATCATTCAAAGCTCTTGTTTCTTTGTTGATTTTTTGCTTAGATTATCTGTCTATTGCTGAGAGTGGAGTAGTGAGTCTCCTACAATTAACGTATTGTTATCAATATGTCTCTTTATTTTGGTTAACAGTTGGCTTATGTAGATGGCTGCTCCCATGTTGGGGGCATAGATATTTACAATTGTTAGATCTTCTTGTTGGATAGACCCTTTAAGAATGATATAGTGTCCTTCTGTGTCTCTAACTACAGACTTTAGTTTAAAATCTAATTTGTCTGATATAAGAATTGCTACCCCAGCTTTCTTTTGAGGTCCGCTGACATGGAAGATGGATCTCTATCCCTTCATTTTCAGTCTGGATGTATCTTTAAGTTCAAAATGAGTCTCTTGTAGAGAGCATATGGATGGGTCCTGTCTTTTATCCAATCTGCAACCCTGTGCCATTTTATGGGAGCATTTAGGCCATTCACGTTGAGAGTGATTATTGAAAGATATGAATTAATTGTCATCATGTTGCCTGTGAAGACGTTGTTTTTATAGATTGTCCCTGTAAATATCTGTTGTATATCACTCTTGGGGTCTTTCTCCTTTTAGAGAACCCCCCTTAATATTTCTTGCAGGGCCGGCTTAGTGGGCACATATTCTTTCAGTTTCTGCCAGTTGTTCCGCATCTCTCCATCCATTCTAAATGACAGCCTTGCTGGATAAAGTATTTTTGGCTGCATGTTCTTTTCATTTAGTACCCTGAATATGTCTTTGCCAGGCCTTTCTGGCTTGCCAGGTCTCTGTGGATAGGTTTGACATTATTCTGATGTTCCTCCCTCTGTATGTAAGGAATCTCTTCCCCCTAACTGCCTTTAAGATGGTTTCCTTGGTTCTAAGATTTGCGAGTTTTACTATTACATGCCAGGGTGTTGGCCTGTTTTCCTTGATCTTGGGAGGGGTCCTCTCTGCCTCTAGGACTCGAATGTTTGTTTCATTCCCCAGATTAGGGAAGTTCTCAGCTACCATTTGCTCAAATATATCTTCTAGTCCTCCCTCTCTCTCCACTCCTTCTGGGATTCCAGTAATTCTGACATTGGAACGCTTTATGGTGTCACTTATTTCTCTGAATCTATTTTCATGGATTTTGAGTTGTTTTTCCCTGGCCTCCTCTTTTCCCTTTTTATCTTTTATATTGTCTTCCAGGTCACTAATTCATTCTTCTGCCTCACTTACCCTAGCTGCTAGATTATCTAGATTGGATCTCATTGGTAGCATTTTTAAGTTCTGCCAATCCAGCTTTCATTTCTGCCCTTAGAGATTCTATGTTGTCATTAATTGATTTCTCCATTCTAGCCATTGTCTTCACAATTGCTAGCCTGAATTCCATCTCCGACGTCTTGGTTATATCTGCATCCATTTGTAAATCTGCAGCATAAGTCATAATCTCTGAGTCTTTTCTATTTTGGGGGTTCCTCCTCCTAGTCATTCTGTTGATGGGTGTTTGAGGGAATGTATAGAGTCCAAATTATTGACCAGAACCCAAGCAAGATGCATCTGTTTTCTAGGGATCTTAGAGTTGCTGGCCTCTTATTCTCCCAGCCTGTCTTCTGGAGGAAGGCCCTGCTGCGCTGTTACTCAGGCAACCCTGTTTGGGCAGAGTTGCCCTGCCCCACTGTGGCAGGGAATGGGCTCAGTGGGAACCAGTTTTGGGGGCTTTTGTTACCTGGCGGCTTTCCACGTCTCTCCTGAGGGTCAGAGCAGAAGAGACTGTTTCCAAACCTCTGCCTCAGAGCAGAGAGATTGCAGTCTGTTCTTCAGTGAGCTCTCCAGGCCACACTATCTCCGTTTCTGTCTGTGCTGCTATAAACTGCAGCATTCTGGGTTGTGTGCCCCTCTGCAGGGCCCCAGTCCTGCCTCCAGGTCAGGGCATGTCTCTGCCCTTTGGTTCTAAAATGCCAGCTGCCCCCAGTTCGCACTCATGGCCCTGCCGATCTGGGTTTCCATCCTGGGGGCTGCCCTAAAGTCCTTTCCCCACTGCTACCGGTCTGCGAGTCTGTGCCCTGTCCCCAGCGTGGGAGGCTGTCGCTCACCAGTAGTGTAGGATCACCATGGCTGGGCTCCCTCCAGCTACCATTTATCCTCCGATATCTGCCCATGGACTCACGGCTCCCTGCCTCGTACCTCGGAACCAACTGCCTGTGATATTCTGTTAGTAGATATCCAGATCTTACATCTCAGGCTGATTTCGTGGGTGCTCAGAGTGGTCTGGTATATATCCAGCTCAATTTCAGGGACCAGTTAGAATAGGGTCCCCTACTCCTCCGCCATCTTTCCCTCCCCCAAAGACAAATCTTTAAAATGTTTAGAGGAATATAGAGGAGAGTATTTCTATGATATCAGAGTAGGAAAGGATTTTTTTTTAAAGCAATAAACAGAATTGCTAAATATTAAGGCTAAATTATATAAAATT
Organism: Mirounga leonina; assembly: GCF_011800145.1. Classification (NCBI taxonomy): domain Eukaryota; kingdom Metazoa; phylum Chordata; class Mammalia; order Carnivora; family Phocidae; genus Mirounga; species Mirounga leonina. The sequence continues at coordinate 12,671,971 of NW_023270320.1, read as the reverse complement.
AACTAAGTTAAAACAAAGAATCCCTGTCCATCAAAAGATGCCTAATGAAGATTTGAATATCAATAATAAATTGAAAGAAGCTATTTGCTGCACACATAACTAATTGTTTAATATCCACAGTTTATAGATGTTATCTATGATTTGATAAGAAAAGATGGTCTGCTAGAAAAATGGACAAAAGACCTATCTATGCGTTTCACAGAAGAATAAATACAGAAAACATGAAAAAATTTTAACCTCATATTTATACCAATAGTTAGAACCCAGGAGAAAGCAGAAATGTGAGATTTTAGCTTCCTTTTTATAAATAAGTTTATTTTTTCAGGCCTGCACACCATTATCCTTCTTTCATTCTTCTTCATTAGCCATCTTCATCTTTCTCATCTACTGCTAGTAGGACAAGCTGGTAAGTAAAGTGTAATTTTGAAAGTCTCAAGTGGGTTTGCTTCCTTTCTTGGGGTATAGTGCTGCTTCAGACACTATTTGAGTGAATCTCCTGATTTTGCCTTTGTCTCAATTGAATGAGTCATATTTTTCAGTTCAATGGAGAAAAAAGAAGAAATTGATCCCTTTGTTTAAAAATCATCAAGTTTACAATTGTACATCTTGAGCTACCTGATTTTTAACAATAGAGAGACTTAGGTTAAGAGAATTATTTGGCTTAGTCTATTAATTCATGCCTCTGGCCTTTAATAAGCTCAAGTTTTATTATTATTCCCAGAAACTAGTTTTCTGTGCTACTATTTGTCATTTTCTCTATGTGAATAATCTGTTCACTTTCCCTCAAATACTTACAGTTTTGACACAAGCCTGACACCATCACAGCCACGTAAGCTTTATTGTTAAGGGCAAAAGTTCTGACTTAGCTATGAGAAGAAATATATTTCTAGATTTGCTTACTCAGGGAGTTCAAGTTCACTGGAGTACCTCATCTTTTTTGCTTGAAGACCCTGGAATAGAGGAAATTCCCTGCCTCCCAGACAGATTTATTAGTTCCAGAGAGTAAAGGTGTATGTTATCACCTACATGCTTAAAAGGAATACTGCTTATGTTGAATTATTTTCAAGGGGAAAGTGCAATGAGGTCATGGAGAAATTTACAAAAGGAGAAAAACATTGTAATGCATGATTTATAGTCAAAGTTGGACATAGTTTAGTTTTTCTTTGTGTTTTATATCCTGTGATTTCTGCCATTCTCAAAATCTGTATTCTGGCTCTTTTACTGATTCACCATTCATTCAGTTTTCAACACATTTTTTTTGCACCAATTACATGTCACGTCTCCTCTGGGTGTTTGTGGTACATGAGTGAATGGAACTAACAAAAATCCTTGTCTTCATGGGGCTTGAATTCCAATGGTGGAAGGCTGGCAATAAACAATGCACATAATGAATAAGTGAATTAAATGGAATGTTGGAAATTGCTCTGTACCATAGAGGAAAGGAGTTTAGCAGGATAAAAGATGTGAGATTGTTGATAGGCAGTGGTTGTAATCTTGAATAGGGTTTTCGGGATAGGCTTCCACGGGAAGGGGACATCTGAGCAGAAATTCAAGGAAGCAAGGGAATACATCAGGCTGATATTTGGGAAGAGTGTTTTAGACAGAGGGAATAGTCAGTGCAAAGGCCTAGGGCAGGAGTATGCTTGGTGCACAGAGGGACAGGGAAGAGGCCAGAGAGGCTGGAGTGGAGCGAGCCCAGGGGAAAGAGATAGGACATGAATTCTGAGAGTGAATGGCAGGGAGTAGAGGGAGAGTCAAGTGTTGGAGGAAGGCAGGCTCTTAGAGCTTTGTTGGACATTGACTTAACATGCACTTTTGCTTTAAGTTAAAGGGCTGCCTCAGGTGCCCTAAATGGGTAAGACTGCTAGGGAGCAAGTGAGCAATTAGCGAGCCCAGTTAGGATGCTGTTGTGTTGCCAAGCAGAAACGTTCCTGACTGAGGCCAGGGGCGTATGGTGGAAAGAATGGAGGTGGACAGCATTTCCTGACAGATTGGATGTAGGATTTAAGAGAAAGACAGAAGTCAAGCATGATGGCAAGGTTTTGGGTCTGAGCAGTGCAAGAACGTTGTCATGGACAGAAATAGTGATGACTGCATGCAGAGCAAGTTTTGGGGGATTGGGGAAGACCAAGAGTTTGGCTTTAGATATTTAAATCTTGTGCTATTAGAAATTTAGGCAGAGTGGGGCACCTGGGTGGCTCAGTCGTTAAGCGTCTGCCTTCAGCTCAGGTCATGATCCCAGGGTCCTGGGATCGAGCCCCGCATCAGGCTCCCTACTCCATGGGAAGCCTGCTTCTCCCTCTCCCACTCCCCCTGCTTGTGTTCCCTCTCTCACTGTCTCTCTCTCTCTGTCAAATAAATAAAATCTTAAAAAAAAAAAAAAAAAAAGAAATTTAGGCAGAGTTAAAGAGAGGCATGGGCTGGAGATACTGAAGACCTGACACATACTGCTTGCATTTAAATCTGAGAGTCTTGATTGAGATGGCCAAGGGAGTAGGTAAGGAGAGAAAAGAGGTAATAGAGTGCCTGGGGCACTCCAAGATTAGGAGGTCAGGGTGACAGAGGGCAACCAGCAGAGGAGATGGAGACTGAGGGGCCAAGCTGGTAGGACAGAATTCAAGAGAATGTGGGGATCCGGTAGCCAAGTGAAGGAAGTATATCAAGGTGGAGGGAGAACTCCATTGTTTTAAAAGCTGCTGAGAAGTCAAGTACATAGAGGACTGAGAATGGGGCTTCAGTTTAGCAGAGGGGGCAGGATCTGGTGACCTTTATAAATACAGGCAGTCTCATTGATGCAGTGGGCACTGAAAACCTGAGGGAAGGGTGTTGCAGAGAAATGGGAGAGGAATTGAGGACAGGGAAATAGCTAGAAATATAGACTACTCCTCTGAAGAGTTCTGCAAAGAAATATGTCTGTAACTGGCAGGGGAAAATTTGGGGGCTGTTTCTGTTCATTATTAAGAAGAGAGAAATAAGAGTAGGCAAAGAGAATAATTCCAACATAGAGTGAAAATTTGAGGATGGAGAAGAAAGAGAAGAGTGTTCCATGCCTTCTTCAGTTTTTATCTACCATGAATTTCACTCTCTTATTTCCCCAGCTCATTTCTCCATAAAATGCATTTGTTTGGCCTATCCGGCCGACACAGACTTTGGAAGTCACCCATCGGCACCTCTGTTCATAATAGAGCAAAAATGATTTAAATTGTAAAAAGAAAACTGAAAAACCGACAGCAGGTAATAGATGAAGCTCTTCAGATTTTAATAGTCATATTTTGATTAAACACGAATGCGTATTTTTGAAGATCTAGAATTTGGAATTTACTATAAAATTCTAGAAAGAAAGCATGAAAATAACAAGGCTGTATCCTCCAATGTTCTAGGGAGGTTTGGAGGGGCCCAGAAGAGTCTGCCTTCTCTGGTCAAATGTGGAACAGTAATTTGCTATAATAGAGAAGTCACCTTCAATGGTGGTTTCTGTGGTCCTTAGTTACCAGAAGCTGGAGATGGAATTGACACTCTATAGGAAATGCCAGAGAGTGGAGACAAATGCCTAAAATGTTCTGATACAGTCGCTTCGTTATAGCCTCTCCTGTGACCTTCAACAAGTCATCTAACCTTCATGCTGAATAACCCATCAAATGAGTTGTCTATGCTTTCACATTCCTGTTTGATTTCTCACATTAAAGGTTCTTGACTCTTTGCCCTCCTTAGGATACATTGTCTTGGAATCATGCAGGACTTTGAGTGTAGGATGTCTAGTGTTTGGGTCGTTTGATAAAACGTAAAAAGCCTCACAGCTATTTTAAGAACATTTTTGCATGGGTGTGGGGATTTCCTGCCTTTTCTGTTCCCCTCCTCTTAAAGCAAAGGAAAAATGACTTAAAGTTGAGATTTCAACTATGAAAGAGTGGCTATTCAGTGACCACGTGTATAGGAAATGCCTGGAAATAGGTATTTTGGAGCTTTTAAAGAAGAAATCCTAATTTCCATACTGTGTTCAGTTTAAGCATCTCGAAGCCTCAGAGCCTTAGCCATTTCCTGGTGCTATTTTCTACCTAATAGGAGTCCACCTTGCGTTCTTAAGCTTGAAGCTTAGAAGTTCCAATTAAAGAACAAAGACATAAAGAACATAAAGAAATGAGAATAGCTTGTCCTGATAACTACTGTTAACATTATGTTTGTGAAAATAAGCTAAATGAAGCAACATTGATTCCTTGATGATTATTTTACTGTTCACATATGCCAGGGACTCCGAGGACCTTTAATAACCTTCAATGCTTACTGATTCAGATGCTTACAATTTGATACCAGCGAAGTGCCTCACTAGAAAAAGCAGCAGCAAAGCCATAAAACCTTTGATTTACATCTTGGGGCTCTCTGGAGTGAAATTGCTTTTCCCTTGTGGGCTGCATGGAGAAAGAGACTTCACCATTGGTGGGAAAGAGATTTGAGCTTTATGGTTTCCAAGGAAGATCAATTTTCATTTATTAATAATACCTCATTATGTGGTCCTTAAGTGGAAGATAAATAATTCCTTCCATATTATGGGTATTCCATGGTACTTTTAAGTGCTTTTGTTAAGTGCTTTCTCATTTAGTTAGAGAAGAGTAAAGTAGCTGCTGAAGAATCCTCATTTTAAGGCCTGGCTCTAAGTTATTGCTCCCCTGTAGCTTTTCTGGGCATATGCTTAGGGAAAGGGAGATGGTTAATGAAAAATATAATTATGTTCTCTTTCCTTGGCTAGGAAGCACCAGTGTGAACTTTTTCTGGTAAGCCTGATTCTTAAAAACAAAAGAGCTTTGTGGCAAGGCAATTGATTAAGAAGGAAAGTACAGAGGATGATGACCTTTATACAATGACAGAGAAAGATGAAATTGGTTTGAAGTTAAAAAAAAAAGAAAAAGAAAAAATAAATAGATTCATTATACAGTCTGAGGTTGCTATGGAAGGTGACTTTATCCTTTGCTAATGATTAAAAAAATTCTTCGCAATTCTTAGAAATGGTTCAGTTCAGTTATTGATGGTATGGTTACTGAGCTCTAGGGAATCTCAAAGACACAAAGGGAGAGCTAAATGATTCCTTGTGGTTGCTACCAGCCCAGTGATCTAGTTTAGAAAACCAGACATAGGAAGATAGTATAACTAACTTTATACAAGTCTAGAAAGAAAGGATAATTAAAGAACAACCTGGGTTTAATCTTCAGGTTATATAGTTTATGAGGAATAGGATTTCCTATTTGCTGTCCTACATGACCCTAAAAGTTTTTTATCCAAGCTGAAGGTGGTAACTTGGAGTGAATATTGGTGTTTGCCTATATTGGGAAGGTTTCTGAGGTCTGTTTCAACGGGAAGAAAGGCTTTCGTTGATTAGTGAGACCAGGAGGGAAGGGGAATGGCAGTGTGATGTGTCCACTATTCAGGTTCTAGATCAGAGGTTGGCAAACTTTTCCTATAGAAGGCCGGAGAGTAAATGTTTTAGACTTTGCAGGGTGCACAGTCACTCAGCCCTGCCTCTATAGTGTGAAAAGCAGTCATAGACAATATGAAAATGAAAACAGTTGAGAGTGGCTGTGTTCCAATAAAACTTTATTTAGAAAAACAGGCAGCGGACCAGGTTTAGCCTATGAGCAGTAGTTGCTGATGCCTCTTCCATAGACTATTAACCAAGACCTACCTGAGTCAGAGTTGCTAGCTCCCAGCTAATGCCATTATATTTCTCCAGACACTCTTATCCTTGGGCGACACTATAGAATCTATTGTGCTTCCACTGAGATTGTCTGACAACACACTTTCTCAAGGGTAAACGCTGCAGAGGAAGAAAGCTGTGTTATGATAAACACGGATGTATTTCTCAAAGGAAGTCTTTAGGCAGCACAACTTGAAATGCAAGTGTACAACCTTGGCTACATTGGAAGCAAATTTCTGGGGGAACTGTCAGAGCATAAAATTAGGTCTAGTTGGGAAGGAATGCAAGCCCCAAGGTATGACTAAATCGAGATAGCAGGATGAAGAAAATTAACAGTGGGATAACTTAGGAGCTTCCAAGGTACGGTATTTTTCATAGGATCAGTGCCTCTTGAGAATGATATTATATGCATTTTATTCAATCTTTATTGCTTGAGTAGATTAGAAACTCATCCTGTACAACCTGAATGAAATAACTCCAATTACAATATCTTCTATTATTAAGCCTCCGAAATCCTGCCAAGTCACACCTGCACAGGCCTGACTCTGAACAGAGTGCCATTGTGAATGTACTTTCTAGAAAGGAAACTTGAATCCATTCCTAGTCAAAAGGAAATTCTAGTTTCCTGCCAAGATAATCGTACATTCTGGACGAAGTGTAAGCCAAATCGGTAAGGTCCTGTGTTATAAGATTTGAGCAATGTAGGCTCACCTGTTGAAGAACTTATTCCTCTAAAATTTACTTCAGTGTTCGTGAACTTTCCAAAATTATACATAGTCTTAGAGCAGTGTATCTCAAAAGTGCAAAACAAAGGCATTGAATAAAAAGGAAAGTAAAGAAAGATGCTTTAGGAACTTTTTTTTTTTTTAGCTTTAGCAGAGAGAATGGGAATCATGATAGGGCTATGAAAGATGCTAAGATTCTTTTTGAAAGGGGGATGACTTCAATTTCATGATGTATCTGATATGCAAGTCTTCGGTGTTACAATTTTCATGGCATCATCTTTCCACTCTCAATAATTCACAGTTGTGAAATAGAAATTTATATCCTGATTTGAAGTGAGGGATATATTTGGAACACACATAGAGAACAACAAATAGTAAAGGAGGTAGAGGGAACTGAATGCCATGGAAATATGGTGGGATTCAGTATTTTACATTGCGACTCAGATGTGCGCAAAGGTACTGTCCTTTATGTGTCTACAGCTTGGGATGGTGGGAAAAGGCCACCAGAACCCTTATTTTTGCTAATGGTCTTCAGACAGTTTCAAGTCAATTTCTCTTTGTTTCTCTTCTTCAAAAAAAGTCTCCCCTCATCTGCTTTTCCCATTTGGCAGATGCAGAGAAGCCTCATGGCCCGTGCAAGTGCTGAATTCTGCTGATACCAGGTTGACCTCTGGCCTCTCAGTTTTGGCATCTGTCTTATTTCATCCCCTACCGAAGTGACTGGGGCTCTTGTTGCTTGAAGTCTGGACTCTCTGTGTGGTTAGAAACAACCCACTCTGACCCATCTAGCTGTCATTACGAGCCCATCTTGATTGTTGTGAGGATAAAGCCTCTGAGTCCTCACCAGGTCCAATCTTTAGCTCCTGACGTGTAGGCCCTCACCTCACTGCTTCAGGAGGGGGGTGCCATTTCCAGGCCTTGCCTACACATGTCAAGTTGCTATTTCTGTTCTGATGTAGCTGCCACATGTCAGCCTAGAGGCGCCCTGAAAGGTGGTCTCCTCCTGAGAAACCCACTGCAAAGTAGGGCACAAGCTCCTCTTTACCTCCCCCAAGCTCTTCAGAGAACCTCTATTCTTTTTTTTTTTTTTTTTTAAAGATTTTATTTATTTGACAGAGAGATTGACAGCGAGAGAGGGAACACTAGCAGGGGGAGTGGGAGAGGGAGAAGCAGGCTCCTCCCCGCTTGGGGCTCGATCCCAGGACCCTGGGACCATGACCTGAGCCGAAGGCAGACGCCCAACGACTGAGCCACCTAGGCGCCCCAAGAACCTCTATTCTTAAATGCCTCCTTGATTCAGGTCTTAGAGCAAAGACCCTGGGGTTGGGGTTATTAGATGCTTGAGGGACCCTGGCATAGTCTAATCCTCACATCCACTCTATTCCCGCTGAGGAGATTTCTGTTGCTCCTACTAGCTCCTACGTAGGGGTCACTCTATGTCCTTCTGCACATCCATAGCAGACTGTTGTTGTTCTTGTCATACCTACCTTCCCATGTCCTGTGGACTTAGAGTGACCAACTGTCCTTGTTCGCCTGGGACTGAAATGGTTTTAGAGCTGAGAGTCCTGTATCCTAGGAAACCCCTTGATCCTGGGCAAACACTGATGGTTGCATACCCTACCTGTGATAAATGAACTTCACGGCCAAGCTTTAGTGGCCAAAGAGCTTTAGGGGAAGGAAAAATAGATGAGTCAGAAGGAAACCACACGTGAAAGTACGGAACTACAAAATATTTTTCTTCACTATAGAAATAATGGTAGAAAGTTTGTTTCTATTACACCTAGCAACTAATTTGTTGAAAAGGAACCGGTGTGATTGCCAAGTTAGAAACTGGCCAGAGACTGATCTGTTGGAAGTTAAGTGGCTGCCACACTTGGGAAAACTTCCCTCTCATTGTAGTAAGTTTTTGGTCCAGAAAGCTAGCGGTATTCAATGTTTTGAGCAACTGGAATCATTCAGGAGAATATCTTACTACAAAATAAGTTTTAATCAGAGTCCTGAAATAAATCTCAAACTTGGACATACAAGTGTGTTAAAGCAATATCCATTCAGTTTATGTTATAATAATGTTGGAAGCTGGATTAAGAAAGGATAGAAATGAAGAACTATCAGCCAGTTCCTAAAGACATGCTTGATTTTAGGCAGTTGAAGGAAGCCCAGGTAGCTTATCCTGGGTATGGGTATGATAGCTCTTGTTAGCATGAGGCAGGCAGCCTGAGATGGGCCAGTGTAGTGTCCGGGAGGGTCTGAGAGGCAGTGAACAGGGACCAGCATATCACACCCGTCAGTGTCTTAAAGGTATATCCCAAGCCAGTGATGATTCAGGTGACAGCCAGCTTTGAAATTTCTAAGGGGGTGGTAGCTGTATTCCCACAGGTGGATTTAGAGGAAGCCCAGGGGAGAAGACATGGAGACTGGGAGAAGGATGACGGACCAGACGGACAGCTCTTCAGCAGCCAGACGGCTGACCTTAGGGTAACATGGCAGGGTTGAGACCAGCAGGAGTAAGAAGAAATCATATACCTCAACAGAAGTTTGATCCTGGAATGTGTGTATGGGAGCAGAAGAGCAATCATCCAAGAGACCACTTGGGAGCCCAGTGACCTTCAGTGGGGCTCCTAACACTGGATGTCATCAGAGGCTATGAAGACCGAGGCAGCCGAGTGGGTAGTTTGTGCTCCAGCTAACAGAACATTACCCTACCATGTTCAAATGCAGGTTGTCTGGACCCTGGGACTGGATGAGCCTTCAGCTGGAGAGAACTTGAAGGGGCGGGGAAGGTACAGGCAGGTAATTAGGATTAGGGACATAGCTGCCTGCCCAAGGGCTACTTTATTAAATTGGCCTCACAGGCTGCCTACAGCTAACAGAAACTTTGTTTCACCAGAGTATTCAATTGAAGTATGAATATAAGAGCTGGAAGGGATTCATTTATTTATGTGTTCATTTTAATCAATAAATATGCATTGGTTCTCAATTATTTGCTTGTGTTGGGTGCTAGGGAATCAGTGGTGAAAAAATTAGATCAAGTTGAAGGAAGAGTTGCATTCTTGAAAGAGGAATCAAACAAATACACAGATACTCATGGAGCTGGGATAGGAGAGTCAGAGAGGGTCTAGAAGCACATTGGAGGGGCACCCAATTAATCTAGGCCGGGATTGTACAGTAGGAGGGAAAAAAGATGGAGGAAATTATTTTGTGTCACCTAAAACATTAGGTCTTATGTCTTTGGTGGCAAAACGTTATCCTCTAGGTGATCCTAGGTACCAGTGACCCCACGTCCTTCCTCCACCTGGGTGGGGCTCTACATAGTCTCACCTCTTCTCAAGACTGCAGGTGATATGAGCACAGCTACATGAGTGGCTGGCAGGAAAGCTCAGATCTTGGCTTCATTTGCAAGGCTGCTGTCTTGCTTGCCCTGTATAAGATGGCGGAGTTCCAGGGGGGCGGCCAACCCCCCCTGGAGCACATCCCATGATGTCTTCTGGCCTCCACATACCTCTCCATGGGATTTTGACAACTCGGAGGACTATATGCCTCATCTTACACATCTCCTGCTTGTCAGTTTCCCCAAGAGTCACTTCATGCCTGCCCCGTGGAATGTCGTGCTGTTTGCATTCCTCCATCCTGTCAAACTTCCATTTGCGTCTGCCATGCATTCAACACGTGGGCAAATGTTCAGGATAAACCTCTGAATTGGTGCCTAAAAAATGAGCACACATCCAGAATTTGATAAGCACTGTTCAGTGTCATACAGAGATTGAAAAGTAGGGACGCCCAGGGTGGCTCAGTCAGTTAAGCATCTGCCTTTGGCTCAGGTCATGATCCCAGAGTTCTGGGATCGAGCGCCACATTGGGCTCCTTGCTTGGGAGTCTGCTTCTCCTTCTCCCTCTACTGCTCCCCCTGCTTGTACTCTCTCTCTCTCTGACAAATTAATAAAGTCTTTAAAAAGAAAAGAAGATTGTGGTACTCCTTCCATATGGTAACCTCCATTAGGAAATTAAATAACCTTACAGAGTATTCACAAAGTTTCTGGTCACCTGAAGTGAAAAGAGTTTTGAACTCTTGGAGTGTAAGAACTATTTAGTGGAACAACCGTGAAGTACTGGAAAGAGGAGATCTCCGATTAAATTTCAGTTCTGCCCCTCTGAGTGTGAGTAAGTCACTTAACCTTTTAACATCTTTAAAAATTGGCAAATACTAGGAATATTTTAGAGTTGTGGTAATTAAATAAAAAGCAAACTGAGCACAACACAGAGCCTGGAACAGGACTGATCCTTCATAAATGTTTACCAAATTGAGTTGTACTCACGCATATGCATTAATAGTGAAGAACCCCAAAGAGCACACAAAACAGCATATAATCAAGTGCTATTGTGTGGAACACAATGGAGGAAGTCATGGAGGCTTATTCACAAGTGGGCTTGATGAAAAATTAGCTGTCACATTGAGGTAATGAATTTCACATGGATTCAGTCACAGGCTATAGCCATTTAGATTGATGAATCCGTAATTTTAGTTTTACATCAGATGGAAAGTATTTACATTTTGTTTTCTGATTTTAAAAACAATACAGACACAGTGTAGAAAAATATGAGCAATATAGAAATGTTTAAAGTAAAATCAACTATAAAATTCATTTCTAGAGATAACCTTATTAATATTTTAAAAATGTGTATGTACGCTGTATGTATCCTCCTTTTTTATATCCTGCTTGTGTTTGACTTACGTTCTGTGGTGAGAAGTTTCTCATCTAAAAAAATTCTTGGAACATGATGTTTTTAATAGATATGAAATACAACATTGCATTTCTGGATGTACTACACTGTTTTAATTATTTTCTGGATGTATTAGAAATGTTTCTTTTCTCTTTTATTTGCAGTTAGCATCTCTGAATTTCATTCTTTGCTGGTATTTAGATCATTTCCTTAGAACAGAGTCCTAGAGTTGGAATGGAATGATCAAGTCAAAGTGCGTGAACATTTTAAGGTTCTTAATAATGAATTTCCAAATTCCTTCCCAGAAAAGTTGTACCCGTGCATTTCTATCAGGCACAATTCATGAGCAGGCCCATCTCACACATCCTTGTACAAAAGTACAATTAATATTTTTATTTTTTATTTATTTATCTTTAAAGATTTTATTTATTTGAGAGAGAGAGAGAGAGAGTGTGAGCAGGGGGAGGAACAGAGGAAGGAGCAGAGGGAGAGGGACAAGCAGACTCCGTGCTGAGTATGGGCTCCATCCTTGACCCTGAGATCATGGCCTGAGCCAAAATCAAGAGTTGGTCACTTATCTGACTGAGCCACCCAGGCGCCCCCAAAAGTATAATTAGTATTTTTAAATTGGTGATTTGGTAAATGAAAAGTAGCATCTAAAAATGTATATGGCCTTGGTTCCTAATGAGGATGAAAAATTTTTCTCAATTTTCTTTGGCTCTTTAAGTATTAATGCAATACTGCTTTTATTTTTGATTTCACATTTATAGTAATAACCCATTGATGGATGTATTGCAATTTTTTTCCAGTTTGTAGTGGTCTTTTAATTTTTTTTTTTTAAGATTTTATTTATTTATTTGAGAGAGAGAATGAGAGACAGAGAGCATGAGAGGGGGAGGATCAGAGGGAGAAGCAGACCCCCCCGCTGAGCAGGGAGCCCGATATGGGACTCGATTCTGGGACTCCAGGATCATAACCTGAGCTGAAGGCAGTCGCTTAACCAACTGAGCCATCCAGGCGCGCTTAATTTATTTTTTTTTGCAATATACAGGTTTTTAAAAATTTTCACATAGTCTAAACTTCTTTTCCTTTGTGGTATTTTCTCAGGCATATATGTGTAAATTTTTTCTGTGTCTTATGATCACTTAAATATTTGTGTTTATTTAACTCCAAATAAAGTTGGAGAAAGAACCTTCTCCAACTTTTTCTTGTTGAGAAAGAACTTTTCAAGCAGATACTAAAGAAAGAGTAGATGTAAAGTGGCATCATTAAGAATGCACACATAAATCTCACTATGTATAGAAATGTAGTCTTAGATAATTTGACATTTCAGATCAATGAAGAAAGGTTTGTCAATAAATATTTTACAAGCTAGCTATTTATTGTTTTACTTACATGTTTTCTTAGTGCTATTCTTTTTTATGTAGGTTTTTTTTGTGTGTGTGTATGGACTCTATTTCCTTGCTTGTATTTTCTCCAGTATTTTTGATGTTATATACACAGTTTATATGTTTATTAATGTTTAAATTTAGTGTTTAGTTTTAACTTTTCAAAAGCATATTTTGCTCTATATTTTTCGTTGATAAACCATAAAATGTTACCTTTTGAGACCTTTCCCCTCAAGGCAAGGTTATACTACTTTTGTTTTCTTAAGCCAAATGTGGAATTCATTTCTATAACATAGGATTTTGTCAGTTTTATTTTCATCACTATTTTCCTTATATTTTAGATATGACAGAAAATATACATTAATATATAGATGTTTACATATACAAGATGTATATATTTACATATACACTATATATACACATACAAATGTGTACATTATTGACCATGTTCATTTCCAAAAAAGCTTTATAACCATTAGTTATTTAAACTTATTTAAAATGGGAACATGGAGAGTTTATTTTCTGTCTTTTCATTTTCTTTGCCCATGAATAAGAATTTGGCTAGGGAAAAATTTCATAGATTAAAATGTTTTCCTGCCAAAATCATGTTGACATTGCTCTGTTGAAATCCAGTATTTATTTCAGGGAAGTCTAAGTCCAATTTGAGTTTTATTTCTTTTCAGGTTACTTTTTTCTGAAAATCTGGGTGCTTGAAATATTTTCCCCTATCAACCCTTAATCATGAAATATCTGGATATATTTCATTTACTCATTAATTTTTCTTAGTATGTGGTGGGCTTTTTCTGCCAGTATGTTTTCTTTCAGAACTTTTTATGCCCTGTGTTGGCTTATGGGATGTGTAGAGTCCTTCCGATATCTCTAATTCTCACTTAAAAAAAAAAAAGATTGATTTATTTATTATGGAGAGAGAAAAAGAGAGAGAGCGAGTGAGGGGCAGAGGGAGAAGGAAAGAGCATCTCCAGCAGACTCCCTGCTGAGCCTAGAGCCCAGTAGAGGGATTGATCCCACAACCCTGAGATCATGACCTGAGCCAAAATCAAGAGTTGGAGGCTTAACCAACTGAGCCACCCAGACACTGCTCTAATTCTTACTTTTAAGAGCAAGTTTCTGGGAGCTTCTATTCTAGGATTGTAATACCTAGTTGCAGCTACCTGTTTGTACAGGAAACTTCACCTCAAAGCTTTCAAGCACATGTTTCCCAAGAGGATGGGGGTGGGGGGCAGGGAGTGGGTACCTGGACAGTGAAGGAAACTGAGGCAGGGTCCAGTGGAAGTCTCAGACCCTGAATCCTTTATGAAGGAATCCTTTATGAAGTATTGTCTAAACTTCCTTCATCCAGGAGGTGTAGTGGGCAGGTAGGGGGGACAGAGACAATCTGGGCTCTGTGTGGGAATGGGCAGGGCATGAAATCAGGAAATTAGTTTCCCAGATGGGGGCAGATCAAGGGTATCAGTGGAGGCCAAGAATGAAATATAAAGAAAATTTTTTGCATAAAAAAGTAGATAAGAGGGAATAATCATATTAGAAACGCAGAACCCACCCCAATCCTGGATTAAAAGTATGTGTGGCCAGTAACTGATACGATGATGGAAATGTTTTGTATCTGCACTATTTTATATGGTAGCAGGTACTTACTGTAGTTATCAAGTAGTGAGGAACTTGATTTTAAATTTTATTTAATTTTAATAGCCACATGCAAATAGTGGCCCCAGTATTGAACAGTGCAGCTCCAGAGAGGCTTCCTCTGACTAGGAAGGGAGCCATGGAGGTTGTGGGGTCAACTCTAATACCCTCAGTTTCCTAAGCATGAAAGTTCCTCCCAGAATTGGCAGTAGATTGACTATAAGCCTTGTTATTTGATATCGGGAAGTTCTATCACTTTCTGTGTCTTCATAAGTATTTTGGTGGAAATTTGGGAATCACTGCATGGAGGGAGGTTATAAACACCTTTTAGAACATAAGTCTACCGTATTCTTCTCCCTTTTTTTCCTTCCTGCCTGCCTGCTTGCTATCAGTTTGTAAACAATGGTAACAATCCTTAAGCCAAAATTTAAAAATCACTTTTTCTTCTACTTCCTCCTACTTTGGGCCCTTTGGGAACCAAATTTAATTACGTATAGGAAAATGAGTGTTGAGTTTTTTATGGCAGGTGGGTAGGGTGGCACATATAGAAGAAATACTTTCAAATTCTTAGGTCAGAGCTTAGCTTCTTAGTCATTTTACAGTTTTAATCTTCTTTTAAGGATATTTTAAAATGAAAGAAAATTTGAATTTCTGTGTTTTCCAGGTCAGGAATTAGTTTTTAGGGCAGTCACTTTACAACAAATTAAGTCACTAATTGATTAATTGATTAATTTAGTAATCAATTAACATGGTGAGTTTTTGCTTTATGGAGGTCTCTGCTAGTTACTCTGGAAGAGAAAAAGGGGATAAAGTGATAGATGTACAGTGTGAAGGATACTTTTTAGGGATTTTTCAGTTAAAATAAAAGTCCAAGAAAGATACAAATTAACACTGATGTAATAATTATATTGACTTTGTGGAAAATAATTCAATTAGAAGAAATTTGGAAAGCCCTGGAAAATCTGGGACATGATTTTTATGTGCACTGAAATAGTTTTTGCCTTAGAGAAATTGAAATGCACAAAAATAGGTGGCTTTGCCTAAGGAGCAATGCTGAGCTCTAGCAGATTACAGTAATTTATTTTTATTTCATTTTTCAAAAATATTTTATTTATTTATTTATTTGAGAGAGAGAGTGTGTGAGCACACATGGAGGAGGGGCAGAGGGAGAGGGAAAGAAAGAATCTCAAGCAGACTCTGTGCTCAGCATGGAGCCCCATGTGGGGCTTGATCTCACGACCCTGAGATCATGACCTGAACTGAAATCAAGAGTTAGGTGCGTAACCGACTGAGCCACCCAGGTGCCCCTATTTTTATTTTTATTTATTTATTTATCTATCTATCTATTTATTTATTTATTGAGAAGGAGAGTGGGAAAGGGGGGAGAGAGAGGAGAGAGAGAGAGAGGAAGGGCAGAGGGAGAGGGAGAGAATCTTAAGCAGTCTCCACACCCAGTGTGGAGCCCGACGTAGGGCTTGATCTCACAACCCTGAGATCATGACCTGAGCCAAAATCAAGAGTCAGATGCTTAACCAACTGAGCCACCCAGGTGCTCTTAGAGTAATTTATTTTTAATTAAAAATTGATTTCTGTCATTTTTGAGACCTTCCACAAACATACAAAAAAAACTTCAGTACTCCTTTACAACCTCCTCTTTATAATTATGTCTTGTAGCTTCAATATTTCTTTTGTAACAAGAGTAGGATCTTGGGTAAATCAGAATGAGTGATACATTGAATTCTTACATCATCCACATATGTATCTACTACATGCCAGGCACTGGGCTAGGTGCAGGTCAGGGGAAGAGATGCCCTTCAGCTAGACAACATTGCAAAAACTGAGAATGGATTTACACTTGACAGAAGTAATTTCTGATGCAGAAAGAAAATAGAGTGTGAGAGAATCTGGAGAGGAGCTCGTAGTCACAACGGAGCTAATGCACTACTGTGAAGTGCAATTGGAAAGCTTTGGTGTTATTTTTAAGTCCTCAGAAGACCTTTATTTTATTTTTGCTGTTCTTGCCTCGGTAAGCCTTAGCATCAAATTGAAGCAATTTTATGTTTCAAGAAAGGAGTGAATGAAAGGAAAGGAGACTCTAAAAGGTCAACCACTCCAATTTCCCCTCCCCAACCACCATGGCATGGACTGTCGATCATCGAACATTTGAAAAGTTCTGCTTTGACATAGCTTTTTCTGTGCTGCCAGTTAATGGCGCCATTAAAGCTTTTTGGAAACAATTTGGATACAGTAAGATTTTTTTTTTTTCTGGAAAAGGGAAATAACAATCTTGCTAACTAATACATTTTTCTTTGCCAATATTGATTTGCCAGTGGATCCATGTGTTTACTCTACAGCACCCTTGAGGGAGTGTAAAGGTTATTTACAAGAAAATGGAAGTAGAGAGCAGAAGAGTGCAGATCAAATGGCCTCTAAAAGAAAGGAGTTGCAGTGAGGTCCCTGGCTTTATTCTGTACAACCTCAGCATTTTCTAGCTTTGGTGAGTTGAGATTCCCTGTAATTCTTTAATTTCCTTCTCCTAGTTATGATAGAGAGAGGAACACAAAGCACTGACTGGCTTGCTTCTACATAAAGAGTAGTATAATTCAAAGTAGATTAAGGTGATTGGTTTAGGGTCAACATGTGGCAGGGCTGGTAGATGCTATGGCAGGGCTGGTACATGCTGGTAGTAGTAGGGGGATGACCTTTCATGCATTAAAAACTGAAAAAAAAAGGTAAAAACATGAATTAATTGCAGAGGTTCTGGAGAGCAAGTTGAGAGTTCGATTCTATTCTCAGTCCTATGATTAATTCTGTGAGCCTGGTCTCTGGTAACTTGTCATGTCTCTGGTGCATCAGGCTGTGAAATAGAGTTTTTGGACATGCTACTCCATTTTCCTGTTAGCACTGATTTTTTTTCTGGCTTTAAACTGGGCTCACTCAAAATCCTCTGCTTTCCAAAGCACTGTTAGGAGGTTCACTCTCTTGGAGTGGCCCTGATTGAAACATTTAGAGGTATCCATAAGCTGACCAGTGACCTATGGCAGGCTTTCAGTTGGAGGGATCTTCTCAGAGATGACAATTGTTAGCTGAGACAAATAGGCTTGATCTCTTAAAAATCTGAACCAATTAATCTACAGGGAAGTTGTTAGTTGATGATGGTTGCTGGAGCTGAAATGGCTGGTGATCATGCTGATATGGTCTTTCCTTGAGATGGTTTTTTTTTTTTTAAATTTTATTTATTTATTTGACAGAGAGAGACACAGCGAGAGAGGGAACACAAGCAGGGGGAGTGGGAGAGGGAGAAGCAGGCTTCCCGCGGAGCAGGGAGCCCGATGATGCGGGACTCGATCCCAGGACCCTGGGATCATGACCTGAGCCGAAGGCAGACGCTTAACGACTGAGCCGCCCAGGTGCCCCGAGATGGTTTTTTGAAACCAAAAGAACCTAATCTACATTAAGCAATGTAAAGATATAGTAAAAATTGATTTGATTTCTTATCCTTTGGTTCTTCCATTGGTTTATGAAATTGTTTGCTCACTTTTTTTTTTCTCTTTATAGAGTATTCCCTAGAGCAGCATTTCTTAATATTTTTGATCTCAGGACTTCTTTATACTCTTCAGAGTTATTGTGGGCCCCAAAGAACTTTTGTTTACATAAATTATATCTATCAATATTTATTATGAAATTAAAACTGATAATATACAAATGTTTTCTTATTAAAGTATTTAAAAACAATAAACCCATTATATGTTAATATAAAAAACATTTTCTTTATGCAAAAATCCATACTTTTTAGAACAGAAAAGTAGTGAGTAGAGCACCATCATTTTATTTTTGCAAATCTCTTGAATGTCTGATAATAGGAGACAACTAGATTCTCACATATATATTTTCAATCTGTTACCATATGTTCTTTGATTGAAGTATGTGAAGAAAATCCAGCTTTGCATAGCTCAGAGGTGGAAAAAAAGAATTTTAACAGTTTTTTTCAGATAGTGTAGATATTGTCCTCTGATATTATACCAAAGTTTGACAAGTGGTAGTTTCTTAAAAATTAGTTGTAGAATAGACTGTAAAACTGTATCAATGGACTTTTTGTACTTTGTTATATTAAAATCCATTAGTCTGTATTACACTTTGAATAAACCTTTTTCCTATGAATAATTTTGTAACCTTATGTCTTGATCATTTGGAAAGTATTGGTATTGAGTTATTCAGATCTTCAAAATGTTGACATGTTTCATTCTAAAATATGAAAAGTCACATTTATTAATATTAACAGAAAAGTCTTTAAATATTGGGAAGTTGTCAAGGTTATTATGTTGGACATATTTTCCATAATTCCATTTTTGCTGGAAAGCTAAAATTTTATCATTAGCAATAAATATAGTCTGTTTTTCTCAAAGTGATAGGCTTACTTTATTCGTGTTTGAAAAAAAAGTTTTGCAAAATACTTTTTTTTCCCTCCAAGTGTTTATTTAAATTCCAGTTAGTTAATATACAGTGTAATTAGTTTCAGGTGTAGGATTTAGTGATTCATCATTTGCCTACAACACCCAGTGCTCATCACAAGTGCCCTCCTTAATACCCATCACCCATTTAATGTATTCCACCCCCATCCCCATCTACCTCCCTTCCATCAATGCTCAGTTTGTTTTCTACAGTTAAGACTCTGTTTTATGGTTTGCCTCTATTTTTTCCCCCTATGTTCGTCTGTTCTGTTTCTTAAATTCCATATATGAGAGAAATCATATAGTATTTGTCTTTCTCTGACTGACTTATTTCATGTAGCATAATACTCTCTAGCTCCATCCATGCTGCAAATGGCAAGATTTCATTCTTCTTTATGGCTGAATAATATTCCATTATATATATGTTTTATATATGTTCCATTATATATATATTTCCGTAATTTGGCTATTGTTGATAGTGTTGCTGTAAACATGGGGGTGCATGTATCCCTTGAAATAAGTATTTTTGTATCCTTTGGGTAAATACCTAGTAGTAAAATTGCTGGATCATAGAGTAGTTCTAACTTTTTGATGAGCCTCCATACTGTTTTCCGGAAAGGCTGTACCACTTTACATTCCCACCAACAGTGCAAGAGGGTTCCCCTTTCTCCACATCCTCCACTTAAGTCCAAATAATCTAAATAATAAATTATTTGACTGTCAGTTCTTTCCAAGTAAATATGTTCTAGAAAGAAGTAGCTAGTTCAGATTGCAACTCAATTGCACATGTGCTTTTCCTCAAGACAACCAGTGAATTAGATACGCAGCAGAAGAGTTTGATGGGTACCCCCCATTTTGGCACACAGAGTATTAAAGAATGTACTGAAAGATTGACATTTAATAAGATTAAAAGCATTGCCTCACCGAGGACATTCTTAAGTGGAATTGCCTTTGTTTTTTGTTTTGTTTTGTTTTGTTTCCACAAATGCATGTTGGTGAACAACAGAATGGCACTGGTATCATTTGGTGGTACTCACTGCTTTGATTAGAAAGCACCAGCACTGTTAACTACCACTGCTTTTGTACCCTCAATGCAAATGTCAACACAGTGAGAAAGGCAAATAATGCCTTAATATTATTGAGAGAATAGTTTTGACTCTGTGGATTCCCTGAAAGTATTTCACAGAGTTCGTGAAAGTTCCCTGGGGACCCTAGCATTCTGTGGGCCACACTTGGAGAACTGCTACCCTACAGGCTAAGTATAGGTTTTAGTACACTGGCCCTTGAAGCTTTTGTGTTTTATCACACTTTCATTCACTAGGGATTGGATAGCAGAAGTGAAGAGATTAAAACGTGAACCTGGTTTTTTTTTTTTTTTTTTTTTTTTTTTTATTTTTAATTTTTTTATTCTTATGTTAATCCCCATACATTACATCATTAGTTTTAGATGAAGTGTTCCATGATTCATTGTTTGTGCACAACACACAGTGCTCCATGCAGAATGTGCCCTCCTCAATACCCACCTCCAGGCTAACCCATCCTCCCACCACCCTCCCCTCTAGAACCCTGTTTGTATTTCAGAGTCCATCGTCTCTCATGGTTCGTCCACCCCTCCGATTTCCCCTGCCTCATTCTTCCCCTCCCGCTACCTTCTTCTTCTTCTTCTTTTTTTTTTCTTAACATATATTGCATTATTTGTTTCAGAGGTACAGATCAGAGATTCAACAGTCCTGCACAATTCACAGCACTTACCAGAGCACACACCCTCCCCAGTGTCCATCACCCAGTCACCCCATCCCTCCCACCCCCCCCCACTCCAACAACCCTCAGTTTGATTCCTGCGATTAAGAATTCCTCATATCAGTGAGATCATATGATACATGTCTTTCTCTTTTTGACTTATTTCACTTAACATAATACCCTCCAGTTCCATCCACGTCGTTGCAAATGGCAAGATCTCATTCCTTTTGATGGCTGCGTAATATTCCATTGTATATATATATACCACCTCTTCTTTATCCATTCATCTGTCGATGGACATCTTCGCTCTTTCCACAGTTTGGCTATTGTGGACATTGCTGCTATAAACATCGGGGTACACGTACCCCTTCGGATCCCTACTTTTGTATCTTTGGGGTAAATACCCAGTAGTGCAATTGCTGGATCATATGGTAACTCTATTTTCAACTTTTTGAGGAACCTCCATACAGTTTTCCAGAGTGGCTGCACCAGCTTGCATTCCCACCAACAGTGTAGGAGGGTTCCCCTTTCTCTGCATCCCCGCCAACATCTGTCATTTCCTGACTTGTTAATTTTAGCCATTCTGACTGGTGTGAGGTGGTATCTCATTGAGGTTTTGATTTGGATTTCCCTGATGCTGAGCGATATTGAGCACTTTTTCATGTGTCTGTTGGCCATTTGGATGTCTTCTTTGGAAAAATGTCTGTTCATGTCTTCTGCCCATTTCTTGATTGGATTCTTTGTTCTTTGGGTGTTGAGTTTGATGAGTTCTTTATAGATTTTGGATACTAGCCCTTTATCTGATATGTCATTTGCAAATATCTTCTCCCATTCTGTTGGTTGTCTTTTGGTTTTGTTGACTGTTTCCTTTGCTTTGCAAAAGCTTTTTATCTTGATGAAGTCCCAATAGTTCATTTTTGCCCTTGCTTCCCTTGCCTTTGGCGATGTTTCTAGGAAGAAGTTGCTTCGGCTGAGGTCAAAGAGGTTGCTGCCTGAACCTGGTTTTTTTGAAAGCATTTTATTGAAAAGTTAAACAAGATGGTAAGAGTCTAAATAGACTTCCTTGAGGATTTTGTTTTGATCTTTACCCTGGACTCTTATTGTGTAATTTTAAGTCAATATCATGTCAAGTGTTCCATGGTTAAGGAATATGGCATCTTGAACTTAGGAGAAACATTATGTCTCAGTGAGATAAACAGAATTTGCTTCAAAGAAATAAATATATTTCAGATCCATACAGTTTATGCTTTGGGGGGTTAGAAGAAAAGAACTGCAGAATTACGGAAAATGTGACTCTGTGCTATAGAAGTATCACTAGAAAAAGTAAATGATTAGAATAAATAGGTAAATAGGGAGTCTAGGAGGGAGGAAGAGGTTGGCATCCCACCAGTACAACTAGATAACTATCAAATCATCCTAAATACCCCAGAAATCAACCTGAAGACTGACAGAACAAACTCTACAACTAAAGGGAGAGAAGAAGCCACATCGAAGAAGGTAGAAAATGTGAAGACATGGTTTAGAGGAGAGAGAGATCCTGGCTACTGTGAAAGGGGGGAGCCATGGTCATGGAGAAGGGCAAGAGAGAGGAGCACACAGGGGAATGTACAAGGAGAATGTTTCCCCATAGCCATTGGCTGGGAAAAACAAGAGGGGCTGAATTTCATAAGTTCTTCTTGTGCAAGTGGGGCTTAAAGCCTGGAGTTTTAAAGATCAATGGGCTTGGCTGGGTTAGAGCTTAGAGGGCACTGTGCTGCTCTTGGAGAGAAGGCAGGCAAACAACCCTGGGGCATACAGTATGGAAACAGTGATTTGAAGAATGCCTGGGGTACACAGTGGGGAGAGTATTTGCTCCTCTGAGAGCATGTCCCTGAGAGACAGCATTCATGGAGATGCCTCTCTGGGAATAAAGGAGCTTGCCAGCACCATTTTCCTTGTCCACTCCTCTGCATAAACACAGAACCACCTGTGGGAAGCAGTGCAGCACAGACACTATCTGCCTAACTTGTTTACACTGAGCCCCACCCCACTGTGCTCTGGTGGAACTGCCTTTCTCACTCACGCTTACCTCAGTCCCAGCATGGTGGGCCCATACCCTAGAAGACCAGCACAAAACCTTGCCCACCCTGCGTCTCTTGAGGAGACTTTTGCAGTGCCCCAGTTCTGGTGGAGGTGGGGGCAGGTCTCATATCACAAGCAGAACAAAGCACGTCTAGTTAAAACCCACCTCATTCAGACCAAGACCAAACACTGCCCACAGCAGGCAAGGAGAGTCTCTGCAGACAACTGGCCTGAAGGATAATACAGATCGAACACTACAGCAGAGGGCATGCAGCACACACCGGAGATACACCCTGAAGCACCAGGCCCTGGACATTACATGATCTCTTCTTCATAAGGCCATTACTTTCAGGAGCAAGAGAGATAACTGGCTTTTCTAGCATACAGAAGAAAACTGAGACTTAGACAAAATGCCAAGACAAAGGAATTTATCCCAAATGAAAGAACAAGATTAGGCCATGGCCAGAGATCTAAGTGAAACAGATATAAGTAACATACCTGATGGAGAATTTAAAGCAACAATCATAAGGATGCTCACTGGCCTTTAGAAAAGAATAGAAGACATCAGAGAGACCCTTACCACAGAGATAAAAGAGTTAAAAAAGAATCAGAGATGAAGAGTGCAATAAATGAGATTAGAAACATTAGAAATGAACAGTAGGCTGGAAGAAGAAGAGGAATGAATTAATGACCTAGAAGACAATGGACAATGTAATGGAAAGTAATAAAGCTGAACAAAAGAGAGAAAGAATTCTGCAAAATGAGCATAGACTTGGGGAACTCAGTGACTCTATCAAATGTAGTAACATTTGTATTTTAGGAGTCCCAGAAGGAGAGAGAAAAGGGAGCAGAAAATTTATTTGAAGAAATAATAGCAGAAAACTTCCCTAATCTGGGGAAGGAAACAGACATCTAGATCAAGGAGGCACAGAGGCCTTCCATCAAAGTCAACAAAAGCAGCCCCACACCAAGACCTATTGTAATTAAATTCAAAATATAGTGATAAAGAAAAAAGTCTTAGTAGCAGCAAGACAAAAGAAGTCCTTAACTTACAAGGGAAGGCCCATAGGGCTAGCAGGAGGTTTTTCAACAGGAACTTTGCAAGCCAGAAGGGAGTGGCAGGATATATTCAGAGTGCTGAATGGGAAAAATCTGCAGCCAAGAATATCCAGCAAGGCTATCATTCCAAATAGAAGGAGAGATAAAGAGTTTCCCAGATAAACAGACACTAAAGGAGTTTATGGCCACTAAACCAGTCCTGCAAGAAATATTAAAGGGCACTCTTTGAGTGGAAAGGAGAGACCAAAAGTGACAGTATAAAGGCAGAAACCACAAAAGCAGTAAAAATGAATATTTCTGTAAAAAAATCAGTCCAGGAACTCATAAAAAAAAGGATGTAAATTATAATAACATATACCTAAAATGTGGGGAGGAGAGGAGAAAAGAATGGGGTCAAAATTAAATGACCATCAACTTAATATAGACTGCTATGTACAGAAGAGGTTATGCAAAAACCTAATGGTAACCATACGTCAAAAACCACTAACAAACATGCAGAGAATAAAGAAAAAGAAATCCACATATATCACCAACAAAATATGAGAGAAAGACAAGAAAGGATCAGAGAAAATCTCCAGAAACAACCACAAAACAACAAAATGGCAATAAATACATATCTACCAATAAGTACTTTCAATGTAAATGGACTGAATACTCCAATCAAAAGACATAGGGTATCAGAATGGATGAAAAAACAAGACCCATCTATATGCTGCCTACAAGATACTCAATTTAGGACTAAAGACACCTGCAGAATGAAAGTGAGGGGACGGAGAAATACTTATCATGCAAATGAATGTCAAAAGAATGCCAGAGTAGCAATACTTATTATTGGACAAATTAGACTTTATTTCTATTTATTTTTTATGTGCATCAATCTTTTTCTTTATTTAAATTCAACTAGCTAACATATAGCACATCATTAGTTTCAGATGTAGAGTTCAGTAATTTATCAGTTGCATATAACACCCACCGCTCATCACATCATGTGCCCTCCTTAATGCCCATCACCCAGTTACCCCATCCTTCCCATTCACCTCCCCTCCAGCAACCCTCAGTTTGTTTCCTGTAGTTAGGAGTCTCTCATGGTTTGTCAGACAAACTAGACTTTAAAACAAAGACTGTAACAGATAAAGAAGGGACACTATATAATAATAAAGGGGACAACCCAACAACAAGATACAACAATTGTAAATATTTATGCACCCAATATGGGAGCACCCAAATACATAAAACAATAAAAAACGAAAAGGAACTAATCAATAGTAATGCAATAATAGTAGGGGACTTTAAGATTCCACTTACATCAATGGACAGGTCATCTAAAGAGAAAATAAACAAGGAAACAATGGCTTTGAATGACACACTGGGCCAGATAGGCTTAACAGATGTATTCAGAACATTCCATCCTAAAACAGCAGAATAGACATTCTTTTCAAGTGCACATGGAACATTCTCCAGAATAGGTCACATATTAGGCCACAAAACAGGCCTCAACAAATACAAGAAGATTGAAGTCATACCATGCACCTTTTCTGACCACAGTGCTGTGAAACTAGAGGTCAACCATAAGAAAAAGCCTGGAAAGACCACGAATACATGGAGGTTAAAGAACATCATACTAAATGAAAGGGTCAAGCAGGAAGTAAAAGAAGAAATAAAAAATTACATGGAAACAAATGAAAATAGAAATACAATGGTCCAAAACCTTTGGGATGCAG
This sequence comes from Mirounga leonina, assembly GCF_011800145.1. Taxonomy (NCBI): domain Eukaryota; kingdom Metazoa; phylum Chordata; class Mammalia; order Carnivora; family Phocidae; genus Mirounga; species Mirounga leonina. The sequence continues at coordinate 12,646,777 of NW_023270320.1, read as the reverse complement.
CAAAAGTGGTCTTAAGAGGGAAGTATACGGGGCGCCTGGGTAGCTCAGTCGTTAAGCGCCTGCCTTCGGCTCAGGTCGTGATTCCAGGGTCCTGGGATTGAGCCCCACGTCGGACTCCCTGTTCAGCGGGGAGTCTGCTTCTCTCTCTCCCACTCCCCCTGCTTGTGTTCCCTCTCTAGCTCTCTCTCTCTCTGTCAAATAAATAAATAAAATCTTTAAAAAAAAAAAAAAAGAGGGAAGTATACAGGAATATAGGCCTACTTCAAGAAGCAAGAAAAAGCGCAAATAAACAACCTAACCTTACACATAAAGGAGTTAGAAAAAGAACGACAAAGAAAGCCTAAAGCCAGTAAAAGGAAGAAAATCATAAACATCAGAGCAGAAATAAATGATATGGAAACTAAAAAAACAATAGAACAGATCAATGAAACCAGGAGCTGGTTCTTTGAAAAAAATTAATAAAATTGTTACACCTCTAGCCTGATTTATCAAAAAGAGAAAGGACCCAAATAAGTAAAATCACAAATGAGAGAGAAGTAACAACCAACACCACAGAAATACAAACATTTATAAGAGAATATTATGAAAAATTACATGCCAACAAACTGGACAATCTGGATGAAATGGATAAATTCCTGGAAACATAAATCACCAAAACTGAAACAGGAGGAAGTAGAATACTTGAACAGACATATAACCAGCAAAGAAATTGAATCAGTAATCAAAAAAAAAAAAAAACCTCTCCACAAACAAAAATCCCAGCCAGATGGCTTCACAGGGGAATTCTACCAAAATTGAAGGAAGAGTTAATACCTATTCTTCTCATAATATTCCAAAATAGAAAAGAAAGGAAATAGAAAAGGAAAGAAAACCTTCCAAAAAATAGAAAAGGAAGGAAAACTTTCAAATTCATTCTATGAAGCCAGTATTACCCTGACACCAAACCAGATAAAGACACCCCCAAAAAGAAAACTACAGGCCAATATCTCTCATGAACATAGACACCAAAACCCTCAATAAAATACTAGCAAACTGAATGCAACAATATGTTAAAAAAATCATTCACCATGACCAAGTGGGATTTATTCCTGGGTTGCCAGTGTGGTTCAATAATCACAAATCAATCAAAGTGATACACCACATTAATAAAAGAAAGAGTAAGAATCATTTCTTTTTTTAAAAAAGATTTTATTTATTTGAGATAGGATGAGGGTGAGATAGTGAGAGAGAGAGAGAGTACAAGTGGGGGGAGAGGACAGGGAGAGAGGGAGAAGCAGGCTCTCCACTGATTAGGGAGCCCAACATGGGGATCAGTCCCGGCATGCTGGGATCATGACTTGAGCTGAAGGCAGACGCTTAACTGAGTCACCCAGGCGCCCCGCCCCCTGCCCCATATGATCATTTCAAAGGATGCAGAAAAAACATTTGATAAAGTACAACATCCATTCATGATGAAAACCCTCAACAAAGTAGGTTTAGAGGGAACATACCTCAACATAATAAAGACCATCTATGAAAAACCCATAGCTAATATCATCCTCAATGGGAAAAACTGAGAGCTTTTCCTCTACAGTTAGGAATAAGTCAGGGATGTCCACTCTCACCACTTTTATTCAACATAGTACTGGAAGTCCTAGCCACAGCAATTAGACAACATAAAGAAATAAAAGGCATAAAAATTAGCAAGGAAGAAATAAAACTTTCACTATTTGCTGATGACAGGATACTCTATAGAAAACCCAAAAGACTCCACCCCAAGACTGCTAGAACTGATAATGAATTCAGTAAAGTCACAGGATACAAAATTAAGGCACAGAAATCTGCTGTATTTCTATACACCAATAATGAAGCAGCAGAAAGAGAAATCAAGGAATCAATCTCATTTATAATTGCACCAAAACCAATAAGATACCTAGGAGTTAGCCTAACTAAAGAAGTGAAAGACCTGTACTCTGAAAACTATAAAACACTGATTAAAGAAATGGAAGATGACACAAAGAAATGGAAAGGCATTCCATGCTCATGGATTGCAAGAACAAATATTGTTAAAATATCTATACTACCCAAAGCAATCTACACATTTAAAGCAGTCTCTATTAAAATACCACCAGTATTTTTCACAGAACCAGAACGAACAATCCTAAAACTTGTATGGAACCACAAAAGACCCCGAATAGCCAAAGCATTCTTGAGAAAGAAAAGCAAAGCTGGAGGCTTCACAATTCTGGACTTCATGTTATCTTACAGTGTTGTAGTGATCAAGACAGTATGGCACTGGCATAAAAATAGACACAGAGATCAATGGAACAGAATAGAAAACCCAGAAATGAACCCACAGTTGTATGGTCAATTAATCTTTGACGAAGTAGGAAGGGATATGCAATTGGTAAAAGAATGTCTCTTCAACAATGGTGTTGGGAAAACTGGACAGCAACATGCAAAAGAATGAAACTGGACCACCTTCTATACCACACCCAAAAATAAACTCAAAACTGATTAAGGACCTAAATGTGAGACCTGATACCATAAAGATCCTAGATGAGAATACAGGCAGTAACCTCTTTGACATCAGCCATAGCAACTTATTTCTAGATAGGTCTTCTGAGGCAAGGGAGATAAAAGCAAAAATTATGTATTGGGACTATGTCACAATAAAAAACTTCTGCACATAGAAGGAAACAGCCAATAGAATTAAAAGGCCACCTAGGGAATGGGAGAAGGTATTAGCAAATGACATACCTGATAAAGGGTAAGTATCCAAAATATATAAGGAACTTATAAAGTTCAACACCCAAAAAGCAAATGATCCAGTCAAAAATGGGTAGAAGACACAAATAGACATTTTTCCAAGAAGACAGGCAGATGGCCAACACATACATGAAAAGATGCTCAACATCACTCATCATCAGGGAAATACAAATCAAAACTACAATGAGATATCTCCTCACACTGTCAGCCAAATTATGGAAACAGCCCAAGTGTCTATCCGTTGATAAATGGATAAAGAATATGTACACATACAATGGGATATTACTAAGCCATCAAAAAGAATGAAATCTGGCCATTTGCAATGATATGGATGGAGTTAGAGAATATTATGCTAAGTGAAATAAGTCAGAGAAAGATACCATATGGTTTCACTCATATGTAGAATTTTTTAAAAGATTTTTAAAAATTTATCCTAGAGAGATAGAGGGTTGTACAAGCAGGGGAGGGGGAAGGAGAGGGAGAAGCAGACTCTCCACTGAGTAGGGAGCCCGATGGGGGGCTTGATCCCAGGACCCTGAGATCATGACCTGAGCTGAAGGCAGACATTTAACTGACTGAGCCACCCAGGTGCCCCCATATGTGGAATATAAGAAACAATACAAATGAGCAAAGGGAAAAAAAGAGAGAGAGGTAAACCAAGAAATAGACTCTTAATTATAGAGAACAAGCTGATGGTTACCAGAAGGGAGGTGGGTGGGGGATAGTTGAAATAGGTGGTAGGGATTAAGGAGTGCACTTGCTGTTATGAGCACTGGGTGTTGTACAAAAGTGTTGAATTACTATAATGTACTCCTGATACTAATATTGCACTATATGTTAACGAACTGGAATTTAAATAAAAACTTAAAAAAAAAAAAAGTAGGTAAATAATAATAGTGAAGTGAAGGAAAATAAGTGCCCTAAATTCTATGAGGTCTTAAATCTTAAGAATGAACTAGAAAAATCTGGATGGGTAGTTAAGATTTGGAGGGAAAGAAAGATTAACTTAAGCTCATTAATTAGTGCATGCTGCTTAAATTCACAATGTTGGCAAAAAAGAAGGCTTTTAAATAACACTTCGGAGAATATGCCAATACAGCAGTGTATTCATTAGGAAAAATGTCAAATATGTGGAGAATGTTGAAATTCTGTTTAAAAGAATGACTTATTTTAATGTTTGTATTGAATCTAGACTTCAAAAATGATCTTTTTTTTTTGTTTTTTAAAGAAAAGATCCTTGAAGTGATATCTACCCTATTAAAAGTCAATTAAATTTATTTTTAGAACTTCCCCAAACCATGGAGTGTGACATTCATACAAAGTTATCTCTACCCTTACTTTGAAAATAGAAGATATATTTAGAAAAATCTTATTTCATAATATTTTCTGTGAGAATACTGCAGCCTATTTTATACTTTGCACCATAATATAGTTTCCTAATACTTTTTCCAGCATAGCTATATATAATTTGTCTATTTTTTTTCTATCCAAAAGACCTGCTACAATTCACAATGGCTTCCGTATCTCTTAAGTATGTCTCACATCATTAGAGATAAAGCACACAATACAGCCTGAAAAGAAAGATGTAGTGAAATATACCACTAGACTCTTACATGAAAAAAAATGAAGTTATGGGTATGCTCACTAATTTTATGTATATGTTAATTCATAGCATAAAAAATATAAATATATATACACACATCAAAATGTTAATAGTGGTTTTCTCTGAGAGTTGGCAAAGGTGGTGGGGGTTTATGATCGAAGATGTGCTTTTTACTCTTTTATTTTTATGATATTTGATTTTTTCCAACAAGTATGTATTCCCTCAAAAATCAAGGAAAGACACATACTAATTCAAAATAAATAAATAAAAATAAAAGAAATATATTGCATTTTGTTTATAGTAGAAAGTTTGGGAAACTGGAAGTTACAGAGTAGAAAACAGAAATTTTAAGTTGGGAAGATATGACATAAAAATAACTAGAATTCAACATTTATTAGTATTCCAGTGACATACTCTGGCATCAAAAACCATTTCTAGCTATAAGATTAGAAGTAACCTTATACCACCTTACAATCATGGTGCCAGGCCTAAATTTTGCTCCCAGATTATTTTGTTGTCCTTATGAATGAATAAAGGTATAAAGTCAGGTTAGAAAAGTCAAATGCTTGGGGAGGTTTCAATTCATACTACTGGTAAACTTCTTTTTTTATCTTGATAGCAGGAGGGTACTATCCTGACCCTCTGCAAATAGTCAGTACTGTCTGATTTCTGAGAATCTCTTTGACTTATGGAACAATGTCATCTACATTCACACAGGCAGGATGGCAGGTGGGAGAAAGGCATGAATAATATGTGCTCTAAAAAGACTTTGCCTGCACAGAAGTAAGAGAAGAAAGGGCCTTTGAGTATTATTTGCCAAATGATCTTAACAAAGCCTCCCCTAGAAAACGGGTCTGGTCTACTCCAAAGTAGGTGTGGCATAAACAGAAAAGACCCTGGGGCCAGCCTGGAATATTCTATTCACCTGAGAAGCAGATTTTCAGTTCCCTGGTCAAACTGTTGAAGGAAGTAGGGCTGATTTCTCAGAATACTTTGTCTATGACTAGAGTGAATCATATATTCCAATTTTCTCAGGATAGTCCTAGTTAGCTGTTTTCTTGGCATAATTGTTAATAGCCCCCTCTTTTACTCTCAAAAGTATCCTGAAAATCAACTATTTGGCATTCTTCTTACAGCTGAACTGTTGGATAAAACATCATAGTGGATGTGGCGGAGTATTGATTGGTTTGCAAAACAGTCATTCTCAACCATCTCTTTTACCATCTTCCATTGCAGAGGCCAGGAAAGTGAAATACTCACCTTTGCAGCCTTCTTGCAGCTGGGATTGGCCATGTTACACAGTTTTAGCCAATGAGAACTTTCTGGGAAAGTTCAAAAATCTATTGGTATTGACTTTTTCTCTTCTTCCTATTTTGAGTGTGGACATAATACCTGGGGTTGCAAGAGTCACCTTGAAACTGAGCGAAAGGCCAAGAATATCTCAGATACTAAGCTCTAATGGTATTGGCCCTGACGATCCTCTACCAGCAGTCAGCTAATCTGAGAACAAATTATAGCTCTATTTGTTTTAGTGTCTTTTAGTTGGTTTTCTCTTACCTGCAGCTAAAATCATTCCCAATATGCACAATGGGTTATTTTCTTTTTTTATTTTAGATTAGTCAGTTGTGCTAGACTTGGGAATCAACCTCTTTTTAGTGTGCAGCTTACTGCCCTTTGGTGATGGCAAGTCAGTCCTTTTAATATTTCTCATTCATGGGTACTACATGCAGATGCCAAAACACAAAAAGAGAGAGTGTGTAGGCTGAGGATGCAGGAACTGGGGGAAAGCAACAAATTTGTCTCCTTTCATCAGAAGGAGTTCTTATTTTGGAAATATAACAGTTTTCTGAGAACTCTAAGGACTGTGCATTTGGCAAGGTCTATTCATTTTTCATCTTCCCAACTAATGTCTTTAGGGAGGAAAAAGATAAATCTGAATGTCAGCAGGATGCATATGGAGCTGAGGGCCACAGTTACTAATTAGGTCCTCTCCAAAGACCCATTTGGATGTCTTGGCGTAGGAGATAAACAGACTACCCAAAGATGTCTTTTTTTCCCCTAGCAGTCAAAAGACCCCAGATTACCTTGTGTTAATGGGAGTGGTAGAAGAGGGCTAAGATACTTATACAGTCCCCGCATCGTGCTGCCTAGATGGCAAGGTCCTAGTTCTCTGATAATAACTGCTTTAAGGGGATAAGTATTTTATTGCAGTGCTACTGAGGAAACAGAATTCCGATCAGAGCAGGCCCTGAAGTGATTTGAGTATTGCAAACTAAGCCCAAATAGAATTCACTTGAACCTTGCCAGAAATCAGAATGTCATTTTCTTGAAGCTTAAAGGGAGAGAAAAGTAATTTGGGAAACACACAATCCTTCGAAAGGTTCTCCTTTGCTTTCGCGAGGTTCATATTTCCATATTTCCACTGAGTCCGACAGGGTGATAGTTTAAAAAAATCTGTTTACCCTCTGTTTTTCCAAAGGGTTCCCTCCATCTCTTACTACATTGAGAACCTCCCAGGAAATTATCAGTGCTTTTCCTGAGTCTGGTTCTGCTCCTACCAGTCCCTGCCAAAATTAAGCCAAAATGATTCCAGAATCCATCTGTGAGAATAGATAAGAGTGTCTTTCCATTTATATCAGACAGCTGGATTCTGGCTTTGATGACTGGTCTGCAAAACAAACCAAACAGCAAAACAGAACTCACATTTTGTCAAAATTTTTTTTTTAACCTGAAGGCTAGATGAGACTACACCAAGAGAGATGATTCTACATTTTTGGCAGGAAAAAGTACTTTAATCTAGATACATAGTTTATTTCCCTAGGGAAAGAAGTTCAGATCAGCAAAATGGCCTATTTTCCATGAAATTTGTGCTTAAAAAATGGATATAAGTGCCTAAAATTTTTGAAATTTGGTCATGGACCAGATCATTTGGCAAATAATACTCAAAAACTGCTATATTCTTGCTCTCTGAGGACCTTTTTAGCCCAAAGTTTCTCTCAATCCATCTTTCACTAGCTTACTTTTCAGGAAAAGTTAACAATGACTGAATTTTAAAATCTGATTTACATGCCTAAGCAGCACATTCTTAAGAGAGGCTATTTTTCCGCTTGGTTAAAGTAGAATGAAACATTTGCAATTTTGGATAGTCTCTGTTTAGGCTTAGGGGCTGCTGGTAGACTATTCTGTGTACATTGTAGACTGTTAGCCCATAAAGATTAAAAATGAAATTCACTGGGCAATATCTAACCAAATGCCAGAATGGAGTGGGTCAATCATGAGGGTGAAATCAGGTCTCATTTCAGTAGTAGGTTCATTGGAGACAAGGAAGTAAATTATTCCAGTTTTGCTCCAGGATAAAAACAAACATTTATTCCATTGGTTTTGCAGAGTGGAGGTGATATTCCATAATTTTTCTAGTTTTTTTTTTTTAAAGATTTTATTTATTTATTTGACAGAGACACAGCGAGAGAGGGAACACAATCAGGGGGAGTGGGAGAGAGAGAAGCAGGCTTCCCGCTGAGCAGGGAGCCCGATGTGGGGCTCGATCCCAGGACCCTGGGACCATGACCTGAGCCAAAGGCAGACGCTTAATGACTGAGCCACCCAGGCGCCCCAGTTTTTCTAGTATTTACTAGTATTCTTTTTTTAAAAGATTTTATTTGTTTAAGACCTAGAGAGAGAGAGAGAGAGAGAGAGAGAATGAGAATGAGTGGGGGCGGGGGCGGAGAGGGGCAGAAGCAGGCTCCCCGCTGAACAGGGAACCTGATGCAGGACTCAATCCCAGGACTCTGGGATCATGACCTGAGCCGAAGGCAACCGCTTAACTGACTGAGCCACCCAGGCACCTCCTTGCAGCAAATTTCTAACATTAGCTGCATATCTATAAAGTCTCTGATTATTGGAAGGTAATCTCTAGATGGCAGATGGAGTTCTATTAGGTTATCATTGTGACACCAGTAAATAATGACGTAATTTCCCAATAAAAAGGACCCATTTGGTAAAATTTCCAAGACTGCTATATTCTTGCTCTCTGAGTACCTGAAGATTCTTTTTTTGTTGTTGTTGTTAAAGATTTTATTTATTTATTTGAGAGAGAGAATGAGACAGAGAGAGAGAGCACGAGATGGGGGAGGGTCAGAGGGAGAAGCAGGTTCCCCACCGAGCAGGGAGCCCAATGCGGGACTCGATCCCGGGACTCCAGGATCATGACCTGAGCCGAAGGCAGTCGCTTAACCAACTGAGCCACCCAGGCGCCCCAGAGTACCTGAAGATTCTTTACCAGTTTGTTTATATTACATTTGATTTGCATGATTGCAAGCAGGGTAGGCATCTTCCTCAAACTATAGATACAGGGACAAGCAATGTGAGTTGAAATAAAAACTAAATTCTCTTAGGAAATTTGATTGTGTCTACCAATACTATCAGCTTATCTCCCAATGTACTTGCCTTTATTTCTCTGTCCTTTCATCTCAATTCCTAATGGAAATTAGGATTAGGTATAAGACATGCTGAATTGCTTAATGATAATAAAAGTTAAGACTTACTGGCAGATGGTGGAGGAAGGGGTCAAAAGGTTCGAGAAGTGGAAATGTGATAGTGGGCCAGAAACCCCAACACCTGATAATATTTTGCATGAAAGTGTGGAAGATAGTTTTCCCAGGTGATAATGAATGTGCTGGTGGGAGGGAGACCAGAATCACCGAGAAGCTCTAAAGCTCTGTAGAACAGGCTAATAGAAGATGCTGTTATAGAACTGAGCTCCTGATGGCAAAGGGGGTGATGAAAATCTGAAATGTTAGAATCTAGGTGGCAAACAGTTTAATTACTGGGAGAAAGATATTAATTGTCACAATAAGTGACAAAAGCAGAGTGGCAGCCAGGGGTCTCAATTTGCAGAGAGCTATGGAAATGCTGAATGGGATACTGTATTGCTAGAGGCAAGACAGATGGGCAGGCAGTCAATAAGGATACTACTTGATTTACACAATCAAAATAAACCAAGGACAGGTGATCAAGAAGCTCAGGGCAATAGCCCCACCAAAAGGCATGATCCACTGCTTAGTTTTTGGACCTATGCCAGTTCTCGGACTCCAGAGTCATTGATTGAAGGAGAGGCCAGGGCCCTATGAGGAAGGATCCTGCAACACCATGCTACATTTAATCAGTAGTATTTCTCTACATCTTTACCCAAAGGGACATAAAGACATTTACTAGGATATCTAGCACTGGGGGGAAAGAACACCCAGGTTTTTGAGGATTGTTGGGTCCAGAGACTGATTTTCATGGGTATCTGGGGACCCAAAGTGCCACCCTGATTCCCAGTGGGTGGTAAAAGGAGTCTTGCTTCAGGACTGGCTTACTGTGAGTCCACCTGGTCCATGGGCCTACATGGATGTTATTTCCTTGATCCTCCAATATATAATTAGAAGGGACAGACTTGGCAGTTGGCAGAACACTCACATTGGTTCTGGACCTGTGAGGTAAGAGATCGCACAGAAAGGGAAGGTTGGGGGCACCTGGGTGGCGTGGTCGGTTAAATGTCCAACTCTTGGTTTCAAATCAAGCCCCATGTCTGGTTCCATGCTCAGTGTGAAGTCTACTTGAGTTTCTCTCTCCTTCTCTATGCCCCTCCCACTCCTGCTCTCTCTCTGAAATAAGTAAATTTAAAAAAAAAAAAAAAAAAAAAGGAAGTTCAATGCTAAGTCTCTAAATCTTGCCCTTTCTCCAAACTCCCTATCCCTGGCCCAGAGAGTAAATCAAAATAAATACCATGTCCTGTGGGGGAAGATTAATGCCATTCTTTCAAATACTTAATGCAGGGATGGTGGTCCCTCCCCAACTCCCATTTAGTCACTAGTCTGACCCCTACAGAAACTAGAGGTTTCACACTGAATGAAGTTTGTCTGCTGAATGTAGTTTGTTTGTTTCTTCCTTTCCTCCTTTCTTCTCTCCTTTCTTCCCTTCTTCCTTCCTTTCTTCCTACAGAACACACAGCCCCTGGCATGTGGCACGCAGCAATTTATTGAGCAGACATATTATTTTCCATCCCTCTTAGAAAGGAGGCCAATAAGCAGTTTGCATTCCCAGGAGACAGAGAAGAGTGTACGTTTAGTTCGGATCTTTCCCAGGGTCAATGTTCACTCTTCCACCTTCAATCATGCTATAGTCGGAAGGGACCCACAACGTTCAGACATCTGTAGAACATCACATTCTTCCACTGTATTGATGACATGGTAACTGGACCAGATAAGAAGTGACTCCAGAGGGTAGAAGATAAACCTACGTGCTCCAGAGGGTAGGTGATAAACCTATGAAAATTCAGGGGCTCTCAATGAAATTGGTGGGGGTCTGGAGTTAGGGGGCATACTATAACATCTAATTCAAAATAAGACATATTCTCACACCTCCCACTACTGTGGACACCAATCACAATGCTTGGAAAACCTCTTTGACTTCTGGAGGCAATACATTCCATATTTGAGAATGCTGCTTCATTGCCTTTAATAAAGAACATAAACTGACAGTTTTAAATATAGGAGAGTCTGCAGGAGGTCTAGGCTAGGAAGCAAACAGTCCCGCACCTAGACCATACAACCTGGCAGATCCTATAGTACTACAGATCAGTACTGTCGTGGGAAAGGACACTATATAGAGTTTATAGCAAGCTCCAAAGAAGAGTTACTATGTGGAACTCCAGGGTTCTAGAACAGCAGACTGCATTGTTGAAATGTTCTATGCAATATAACAGCTACTAGCCACACCTACTGCCAAGCTTGACGTATGGCTAGCGTTATTTCATCTGTCTGTCTGCCTGCCTGCCTGTCTACCTATCTACCTACCTATCTGTCTAACATTTTACTTAATTTAATTTTGGGGGATTTTAAAACAAGAGGAACAGAAAACATTAGTGGTTGCCTGGGGCTAAGGAAAGGGGCTCCAGAGGGTACAGGGGAGTATTTGGGGTGATGGAACTGTCCTGTAGATTGATCACTTACACAACCAACAGGTCAGACATTAGAGGATGATTTTACTGGATGTAAATTATAACTCAATCTTTTAAAAAAGTGACTGACAAGACAGCCAAAAATTTACTCTATGAGGAAAAATAGGACTTATGGTAAGTTTTCTCTCATGAACAGTAAAAACAAGGACTTTGGTCATAAACAAAGGAACAGTAATGTATATGAGATCTTCCATATACAAAATTTTAACAATGTTTTTAAGAAAAATATGCTTATGCAGAGGTAATACTTCTTTTTGTATTTGGTTTAATTAACTTGCGCTTCTTTTCTGGGAATAAAAATGTTAGAAATGGTTATTTTTAAATTTCACAAAAGTTTCAGGTAATAAGCAAGGCATTAGAACAAAAGAGGGCTCGAAAACTCGTTCCGTAAAGTATTTACTGTAAAAACACGTACTGCTTGTAATAAAAAAAAGAAAAATTATTTCTTTGCAGTTAAAAACATGCAGTGAGTATTTGGACAAAAGAGTCAAGTTTTCCTGAAAGAGGAAATTTAAATGTAACATACTACCCATAAGCTACATATTTAGCTCAAACTAGATCTAGTTGTTTAACAAGAGCTAATTTCCAAATATAATCTATGAATTTACACACTGGTATTTAGCGCCTCTTCAAAAATCTATCTGTAAATTAAACAGTTAAGCCACATTGTCTTTGCCTTTAGAGCTTGCAGCTGCAGCAGATCATCTGGTAGTGTCTGCCTGACTGTAGAGGCAAATTTCTTGGTACTGCCAACTGCAACATGGGCTTGTCAGAGAGAGGCTGCTGTCTAGGTTACTTTCCTTCTGGCCATTTATGGTGTGGGCATATCAGGTGCTTGCTCTCAGCCAGGAAGGAACACAATGTATTTCAAGCCTCTGAAAACTGAGGAGCCTAAAGTCGCACAGTGCTGTGTTTCCAAAACAATGGTGCCAATCCAGGAGGGTTCTCAGCAGGCTGATTTTTTTTTTTTTTAAGATTTTTTTTTTTTTAATTTATTTGCGAGAGAGAGAATGAGAGACAGAGAGCATGAGAGGGAGGAGGGTCAGAGGGAGAAGCAGACTCCCCGCCGAGCAGGGAGCCTGATGCGGGACTCGATCCCGGGACTCCAGGATCATGACCTGAGCCGAAGGCAGTCGCTCAACCAACTGAGCTACCCAGGCGCCGCAGGCTGATTTTTAAAGTACCTCCTTTTTGGTTTCGGATTCTGCTTCATCCCCATCACTTTCATCATCGCTGTCATTCTCTTCCTTGTCTTCTCCCCTCTTTAAGCTTTTTCAGATATTTACTAGCTAAAATCATCTTGGGTAATAAATCTGCAAGAAAATAAAAAGTTTTGGATTCCTCTGCAGTATTTCACAAATCATTGAGTACTTCCTTTTCTTTTTCACTGCCATGTCTCTAGGAATAGGTGGCTAGATATTGAACAAAGAGTTCCACAGCCTTGGCCATGGGCACCCGCACCTCCTGGTTGATGGAGAACACCTGGGGGGCGGGGGGAGGGAGCTCTTCATGATGACCCGGATGTGGGACATGCATCGCTGCTCCTACCCCTTGTCTCTGCCGCAACCACCGCCTCCATCTTTTCTACCGCCCGCACGCGGTCTGCTGGGACCTGCGGTGAGCGTGTGAAACCAGCATGGCGGGTGTGGGCTCATTTTACTTAATTTTAATTAATTTAAATTTAAGCATTAATAGTCTCATGTGGTCACTGGCTACCATGTTGGACAATGCAGTTCTAGAGCAAGTCCATTTCATCTGTAGCACAGATTTATACCATTCAGAAAGCAGTTCCTGCTTGCTGGTTGGATCTGGTAGAGATAGAGTATCTGACCCTGGGCGGTAAGTCATGTGTGACCAGAACTAATCTTCATGTGCTGGGTTTTCTCACCTGTTGAGTCATAAATTTGGTGGGGGGGCAGGGGGGGATGCTCAGTAGTACTCTTATAAGATGGTGGAAGTGGTCCATCCCAGGTTGGGCATGAGAAGGGCTAGTGGACATGAGTTAACTGCACGGGTAGATGGCCTAGACCACCGAATGCCATCCGCTCTCGTTGTACTGATGCCTCTCCTTCAGCTCAGACCCATAACTGTTTGGTGTGTACCTTTGGAAGCAATCATAGATGGTGATGGAGACTGAGCTTGGTTTACCGTTGGGTCAGTTTTATATGTCAGTGTGAGCTGCAAATGGACTGATGCTACTCTACAGCCCAATGAGGAGTGACTTTGATAGATGTCAGTATGGAAAATCTTCCCAATGTGCAAAGCCCTGGGTTGTGCAGGTGGTCATTCACTTTGTGTTGAAGGAGATAGTCTAAGTTAAGACTATACATGGACTCATGGGTGTAAGCAAATCATCTGGCTAGTTGGTCATGGCCCCGAAAGGAAAAAGTATTGGGAGGATAGGGGACAAGGAGGACTGAGGAAGAAGGATGTGAATGGGTTGATTGAAATAATCATAAAGTGTGAAAACTTGTTTTTGCCTACCACAGAGCATCAACCACGGACCTGGCACTGAATAACCAAGTAGACAGGATGCTTTGATCATTTAAAGTCAGTCAGCCTCTGTCATTGGCTCCACTGGTTCTGGCAAATTGGAGACCTTAGTAGAGTCTCCACTGTGGAAGAGATGGAGGCTATGCATGGGCCCAGTAGCATGTGCTCCTGGCTACCAAGGCTGACTGCTCTTGCCAAATGCCCAACCTGCCAGCAACAGAGACATGGTTGTTCTATAGCATTAACCCTCAAGAAAATTAACTAGGCATTAGGTTGCAAGTTTACTACTTTGGACTTTTAGCCCAGAAGGGGCAGTGATTCATCTTGACTGGAATTAACACACATTTTGAGTATATGCTTGCCTTTCCTTGCTGCAGAGCTCCGGACAGCACTGCTCTCCAGGGTCTTAGAGAGTATTTAGTCTACTGACATGGGATCCACATGAGATTGCCTTAGACCAAGAGACCAAATTTAGAGCAAAGGAGGTATGGAAGTGGGCTTATGACCATGAAATCCACTGGCCATATCACACAACTGTGTCATCTAGAAGCTTTTTACCTAATAGAGTCACAGAATGGTCTCTTAGAGACACAGTTGAGGTGCCTACTTGGAGATGACTCCTTTAGAGGATAGGGCACCATTTCCCAGGATATGCTGTATACCCTAAATAAAGAAAATTATCTGGTACCATGCCCCCAGAAAGCATAATACATGAGTCAGAATCATGGGGTAGAAGTAGGAGTGGTCTCACTGTTCCCAATTCACTTGAAAATTTTGCATTTCCTGCCTCCACAATTATAGGCCGTGCAGGTATAGTGATTTTTTTTTTTTTTTTTTAAAGTACTCTCTACATCCAATGTGGAGCTGGACTCACCACCCTGAGATCAAGACTCAGATGCTCTACCAACTGAGCCAGCCAGCTGCTCCTAGAGATCTTGGTTCTCAGAAGAGGAATGCTTATTACCAAGGGGCACCCAGTAAGATTTCCACTGGTGTCTAAGCTATGTTTTGTTTGTTGGGTTCCTTTTGCCCAGAGACCATTAGGCAGGGATGAGTCATCATACTGGTGGATGATATCAGCAGGTTCTTGGTAAGCGTACTGTTCCTGCCTTGCAGGTGGCCACCGTCTTGCTGGGTCCTCATGTGGCAGAGAGAGGAAGCTCTGGTGTCTCTTCCTCTTCTTATAAGGGCACTAGTCCCATCAGGGCTCTACCCTCATAACTTCATCCAAACCTAATTAGCTCCCAAAGCTCCCATTTCCTAATACCATCACATTAAGGATTAGGGCTTTAACATGTGAATTTTGGGGGTACACAAACATTCAGTCCATAACACATGGTTAGAAGAGCATGTGGGATGGAGATATGGTCATCTCTGGAAAATACAGTTTGCTTACAAACAATATTACTTCTTAAGATTTTCTCTCTTCTGTATCTACTTATCTGTGTACTAGTGCCTGGCTGGTTTGGGTGTTAGGATGAGAGACTATTTTTTCTTATATATTTGTTGAAACCAACCAAAGTGAATGTGTGGGATTCCTAAAGGCTCTGCAAAAAAAAAAAACAGATGCCCATAATGAGGACAAATGACAGGATATCTTGCTTCTCAGTTCTGTCATGATTTGTGTTCACTTCCACTTAGGGCTCATTTCCCAATCTGGCCAGGACACTGCTTAGATATCAGTCCTTAACTTTGCATGTAGACATTTGATATTTTAAGATTATTCAAGGACAGTTAGTTATTGTCAGTAGATAATCTCAATTATCCCTCAAACTTTGATTCTTAGAATAATGAGAAGGAAGCAGGAGGCAGGCAAAAAACTATGATTTTCATGAGTCAAAATAGTAGTTGCATAAATTTAGTAACCTCATGTCAACATCACCACCACAATAGAGAAAGAAAGCAAATACTACCACATCTTCTGCCTCCCTTATGCCTAAGCACCCTTCTTTATCTCTCTACTTCTATGAATGGAATAAAGGAAGCATCTGGGCATGAGACAACATTCTTAAGAAAAATCCAGACTTAAATGTGGGCTCAGACTACAGACAGAAGAGAGATACAGTGGGTTCTGGAAAATGATCTTCCTAAAATCTCAATATGAATAATAAAATGGGGGCATAACAACAACATCTGGAATGCATGTAATTCCACATTCCAAATGAGTATACTTTTATTTTTTCTTAAAGATTTATTTATTTAGGGGTGCCTGGGTGGCTCAGATGCTTAAGCATGGGCCTTCGGCTCAGGTCATGATCCCAAGGTTCTGGGATCGAGCCCCGCATCGGGCTCCCTGCTCAGCGGGGAGTCAGCTTCTCCCCCCACTCTGCTTCTCCCCCTGCTCATGCTCTCTCTCTGTATCTCTGTGTCTCGAATGAATAAATAAAATTTTTTTTAAAGATTTTATTTATTTATTTGAGAGAGAGAATGAGAGAGAGAGCATGGGAGGGGTGAGGGTCAGAGGGAGAAGCAGACTCCCTGCTGAGCAGGGAGCCCGATGCGGGACTCGATCCCGGGACTCCAGGATCATGACCTGAGCCGAAGGCAGTTGCTTAACCAACTGAGCCACCCAGGCGCCCAAATAAATAAAATATCTTAAAAAAAAAAAGATTTACAGGGAAATCCAAATCAAAACCTCAATGAGATACCACCTCACACCAGTCAGAATGGCTAAAATTAACAAGTCAGGAAACGACAGATGTTGGCGGGGATGCGGAGAAAGGGGAACCCTCCTACACTGTTGGTGGGAATGCAAGCTGGTGCAGTCACTCTGGAAAACAGTATGGAGGTTCCTCAAAAAGTTGAAAATAGAGCTACCATATGATCCAGCAATTGCACTACTGGGTATTTACCCCAAAGATACAAAAGTAGGGATCTGAAGGGGTACGTGCACCCCGATGTTTATAGCAGCAATGTCCACAATAGCCAAACTGTGGAAAGAGCCAAGATGTCCATCAACAGATGAATGGATAAAGAAGAGGTGGTATATATATACAATGGAATATTATGCAGCCATCAAAAGGAATGAGATCTTGCCATTTGCAACGACGTGGATGGAACTGGAGGGTATTATGTTGAGTGAAATAAGTCAAACAGAGAAAGACATGTATCATATGACCTCACTGATATGAGGAATTCTTAATCGCAGGAAACAAACTGAGGGTTGCTGGAGTGGGGGGTGGGGTGGGAGGGATGGGGTGACTGGGTGATAGACACTGGGGAGGGTATGTGCTCTGGTAAGCGCTGTGAATTGTGCAAGACTGTTGAATCTCAGATCTGTACCTCTGAAACAAATAATGCAATATATGTTAAGAAAAAAAAAAGAAGAAGAAGGTAGCGGGAGGGGAAGAATGAGGCGGGGGAAATCGGAGGGGTGGACAAACCATGAGAGATGATGGACTCTGAAAAACAAACTGAGGGTTCTAGAGGGGAGGGTGGTGGGAGGATGGGTTAGCCTGGTGGTGGGTATTGAGGAGGGCACATTCTGCATGGAGCACTGGGTGTTATGCACAAACAATGAATCATGGAACACTTCCATCTAGAACTAATGATGTAATGTATGGGGATTAACATAAGAATAAAAAAAAAAAAGAAAACAAATTGCCCATAGAGAATATCCCAGAGCACACTTGGTGGGCGCTGTGCGGACAGATCCTCCCAGATTTCTTGGGCCTTTGTAGAACCTAGGCATAACCCACGGTCTCTGCAGCCCTTCCACACTCCATTTTAGAAGGCAGCTTAAGTCTTGCATTTTACTGTATACAAATTTAAAAGAACCTAACTTATTTTCAAAAAAAAAAAAAAAAGATTTATTTATTTATTTGAGGTGGGGGGGAGGGACAGAGAGAGAAGGAGAGAGAAACTCAAGCAGACTACCCCTTGAGCCTATGTAGAGCCTGATGTGGGGCTTGGTCTCATGACCCCAAGATCCTAACCTGAGGCAAAATTGAATTGGATACTTAACTGACTGCTCCACTCAGGCCAATGAGTATACTTTTAAATCAATAATTTGGATTTATTTTCCAGGAAGTTCACTTACTGTTTTTTCCTGCCCCCCCCCCCCCCCATATATATCACATTCTTTTTGATTGCTTAAAACTTCTAGCATTTTGGAGTTTGGATTTTTCAGGGATAAGTTTAACAAAATGAGGATTTTTGGGTGAAATGTGTCAGAATGAGGAGGAAAAATATTGATGGCTTATTGCTTTGGTGTGAAGAGGCAGTGACATTCCTGGGCAGAATGTGGTCACAGGCAGGTTTTGTGCCATGAACCTTTTGTGTGTGTGTGTGTGTGTGTGTGTGTGTGTGTGTGTGAGATTCATGGAGGTACCCAAAGCTTTAGTCACACTGAATGCATTGTTTGGGGCTTGTTCTTTTTTTTTTTTTTTAAGATTTTTATTTATTTATTTATTTGAGAGAGCGAGAATGAGAGACAGAGAGCATGAGAGGGAGGAGGGTCAGAGGGAGAAGCAGACTCCCTGCCGAGCAGGGAGCCTGATGCGGGACTCGATCCCGGGACTCCAGGATCATGACCTGAGCCGAAGGCAGTCGCTTAACCAACTGAGCCACCCAGGCGCCCCATGTTTGGGGCTTGTTCTTGATCACAGGGAGCAATTTTCTATTTGCAAATGGAAGGTGGAAAATGTTTTACATTTAGATTCTGAAAGCAATCTTGTCTTGACATAAGCAAGATACCAAACCCTGCCATTTCTGCCCAAGAAGAAACTGGCTTGCTCCCTTTGGGGTACACCACTGCCGAGGTACAAAGTCTGACCCCTATGCAGATGTTTTCTAGTGCTTTGTGTTGTTCTGCTTGGAACATCTGTGAAGCAACATTTATCTTTATATAAGCTCTTTCAGATTCCTTTTAACTGACTTTTGGAGGCTTAATTATTTCTTCATAGTGGGAAGGAATTATTTGACAATTAGAAGTTTCACAAATATCAGCTCGAAGTTGATTTTTTTTGTTTGAATAAGGAAAGTAAAACTAATATCAGGTTATACTTCTGATTTCTCAGCAAAATTCTTTCAATAATTTTGATATAAATACTAACATTTTTGGCAGGTACTTTAAGTTCTTAAATATATTACTTCACTTGCTTTTCATCATAGTCCTATACGAAGTAGGTACTTTAGCTCTATTTTACAGGTGAGGAAATCAGTCACAGAGAGGTTAATAAAATCAATTAAGGTCACATATGTAATAAGTGACTGAGCCTAGAGCTAAGCCTAGATCTGTCTGATGTCTAAGACCAAGCTCTTTCCATTTTAAGACATTGCTTCTCAAGTCACTAAGTTGTACATTTTCTTACAAGTCCACAAATCACCACTTGAATGAAACAAGTGATGGATTCAGTGAATCTGGCTTCTCTTCCTTGTGGGCCATGGCAAGAATACATTTCTAAGTCTGCCAAGGAGTTAGTTATGGCCAGGTAATAGAGTTCTGGTTGATAGACTATACAGAGAGAGGTTGTGTGTGTGTGTGTGTGTGTTTATATTTATATATTTAATTTCCAGGCCTGGTCCATAAAATCTTCTATAGGGTTCTCTCCATTTTCTTCCCACATATTCCAGGGGATGGCAACATCCAGGGCCATCTTGGAAACTTGGAAACTGGGCCGTTTGGAAGATGGCAGAGCCTCTGTCTGTCTGGTTCCCTGCATGACTACATGGAGTGGATTTCTCTCCTGGTAACAACTGGATTTTATGTGAGTGAGAAGCATTTATTGTGAGATTTTGGAATTTGTAGGCTAGCATAGCTAGTGTTGATTTCACAGTACTAATTCCTGTATTAGTTAAGTGGTGTGCTATTGTAACAGGAACTTAAAATGTGTGCCATTGGCTTAGCAGTTAAATATCAGAAACGGAAACACTGGAGTTCTGTCTTATGCAATGACAATGTTTTTGGTAAATCCTGAGGCTGAGAAAACTTGACATCAGATCTTGTGACTACCCAGACTCTAGGTCCAGGGTACAAGACTGAGAAGTAATTTGTTAGGAGTGTGTATTGGTTGTAATTGGCTGCCACCAGCAAAAACATTGCAAGAAAGAGATGAGCCCAGGAAAGATGGCTGGCTTGGAAGGAGAGATTGAAGGGAATGGAGAAAGCCCAGAAATCAAACACCTTAGAAAGCTGGAAAATTTCACTCTGCTGGACCCCTAAACAGTAAAAGTAAGATAGAAATGTTTTGAGTCACAGAGATCCATTAAAAATCAGCCTTAGGTAAAAATTCTTTCGATAATGGCCATCATTTGCATATCTAAAAACTCACTGATGTGCTATGCTAAATTTAACTAAATTGATTATTAACCTTCAGATACCTTTAGTGGTATAAAGAACTGCCAGAAGCTATGAAATTTGAATTTCATAAAAACACATCCTAGGTCAAATTCTTAGGCAGAGTCCCCCATATGACTAAGCAAACCGCAGTGGTGGTTAGTGGTGGTGATTTTTTCCCCTCACTTCACCAGAAAAATACATGAATTACACACTCAGTTATCGAGCACTTCCTGTAAGCCTGGTGTAACCATAATGAGACCCAAGTTGGGTGTACAAAAGCAGAGGTGACACAGAGCCAAAATCCAAAGTATTTGGATTTGATCTTGAGATGTTTGCCCTATCTAGCTCCTTCTTGATAGTGCCTCTGTATTTCTAACATTTTATTCCTTACCGTGCCTGAGAGAGATTATGACCAGTTCAGCATTTTGGATTTCACAAAATTCTTAAGAACTGCCAAAAGAGAGAGGAAATGTTATAGGATTTCAGCAGTTGAAACAACTATCAGCTGGAACATTTATAAAAGACTCATGTCAGGCAGAGCATTTGACGTGCATTTCAAAGGACAGGTAGAACTTTGATACATATCAACAGTGGTGGGCAAGCAAGGGACGTTGTAGGTGAGCAGCAAGGCAGGGTGAAAGCCATGACATGGGAAAGCATCCTCTTGGACTGCCATGTATTTAGATTTAAAACATACACTAGACAGCGGAGGACCGTGGATTTGACGTGGAGAATGTGTTCTTCAGGCATATGTTAATGTGGGGACTTTCCAATATTAGCGGCAATTGTCATATTATGTATATTAGGCCTATGGTTGGGACTAGGAGAGCAGAATGTAACATCATTTGCAGAGAGAATAAAATGGAGAAAGAAGGCCTGTTTTGCAGAGCATCCCAATAGTCTTGGCATTGGGAAGGCCAAAGATGGACAGATTACAGAAGAGACTGGCTCAGGAAATGCCTGAATATGGGAGACAGAGGATAGGTTCAAGATGTAGGAAGAAAAATTGGTGAGCCTTGATTTCTCAGTCTGTCCCTTCGTATGGAAAAGGAAGAATGCACTGTATTTTGTAAGAATTTTGTGAAATCCAAAATGCTGAACTGGTCATAATCTCTCTCAGGTACGGTAAGGAATAAAATGTTAGAAATACAGAGGCACTATCAAGAAGGAGCTAGATAGGGCAAACATCTCAAGATCAAGCGCGTTCTGCTGCCTTAGTGTAAAAGTCTCTAAGTTTGGGGCTCCTGGGTGGCTCAGTTGGTTAAACATCTGACTCTTGATTTCAGCTCAAGTCATGATCTCAGGATTATGAGATCGAGCCCCACATCAGCCTCTGTGCTGGACATGGAGCCTACTTGAGATTCTCTCTCTCCCTCTCCCTCTGCCCCTCTATTCCCTTCCCCTTCTCTCTCTGTCTCCCTCTCTTTAAAAAAAAAAGTTTGATGATAGTTAAGGAGAATCAGGTGTGTGTGTATACACATACATGTACAGTTAACTACTGACATTTCTAAATCATGGTTGCTATAGGGAATTATGATTGTTCACTTTAAAGTTATTAAAATGTTTCTCACAAGAAAAGTGCTGCCAGCTACTGTCAGCTTAGGGCAAGCAGGGGACCCCGGAGTTGGAAAGCCACAGTGGTGGCCTGGGCCCATCCCAGCAACTGAACCAAGATGGCCACTGGCAGGTGACAAGGTCTGTCCGATTCACATCTAGTCACAGAGCAAAGACCCTACTCCACTGCGGTAAGAGGTGGAGACAGTCACCAGAGGTGTCCTGCACGGTGTCCTGCATAGGGAGTGGAATGCCTAGAGAGTGAGAAAGAAAAAAAAAAAGAATCTAACTAGGCCAGTATAACCTTAATATGAAAACTGGACTAGGGCCGGTAAAAAGGAAAAATATACATCAGCCTCAATCATGAATGTAAATGCAAAAATCCTAAGTGAAATCTTAGTAAATGAAATCCTGAATAAGCTATTATTAAGTTAAATTCAGTGCTAATAAAAAAAATCAGAGCTGTATTAATTAAAATGAAGTTAAACCGTTAGACAAAGAAGGCCTCAGTGATTTATAAAGCATTGAGACTTGTTCCTGTTTTATGTGAATGATGCAGGGTAGTGCTCCAGGTTAGCTAGCCATATCACGTGTTCTATCAGTGTTTCATCGATGGTGTTGCTTCATTATCTCTCAGGACAGTACGTTTCAAACGTTAGTGCAAATTGGAATCACCTAGAGAGCCTTAAAAAAATTCAGCCTGCTGCGTCCCCCCTCAGACTTTTTGATTTTGTAGGTTATGAGTGGGGCTCGAGAATTTGCCTCTTAAAAAAAAATTCCAGGTGATGATGATGGGACCATATTTTTACTGAAACATCAATATCATCTACGTGGTTTACAAAATGGGTCACCATGGGTTGCGGGTCACAGAAGAGGTAAAAAAGAAGATGGATATGTCCAATTACTCTCCTGAGGTAAAAGGAGTTAACACATGTTAGTTTCCTTCTCATTTTACTGGTAAGAACCTAGTCACCCAGGCAGTTATATCTAACTGCATCCAACTGCAAGGTGGTCTGGAAAATGTGGTCTCTAGACAGTGAGGTGCTGGAAAAAATCTCTTCTACTTCTGTATTTATTGATATCACGCTGGTAGCTTGAAATTTGCTATAGTGTAAATACAGCAAAGAAACTGGCAAATGCTACAAATCAGGGCTCCCCCCAGTGCAAAGGCCAGTTGCCAAACATTTACCAGACTCTGCAGTTTATAATTCAGTCACCACATTCAGTTTCAACTCTATTACAATGAATAGAGGGGAGATCAATAAATAAATTTTGGTGGACAATTAGCAGCTTCTGGTATAATGACCAACTAGGTTCTGTTCTTAAAATGCAAAGATAGATAAATATCCACTAAATAATGACCTACATAGAAAAATCTCTTAAAATAGGTTAAATTAATGTAATGAATTACATGTGGTTATCTCAATAGATGTAGAAAATGTACCTAATAAAATTTAACACACGTGTATGATAGATTCAATCAGCAAACAGGAGCAAGAATCTTGGTAGAGTGTGTTAAGGGGGAAAAACTTTTCTTCTACTCTCTTAGTTTAAGTAATTGAGGGCTTGCAAATTAAACTGATGAAAGATCAGCAAGAGAAAAAACAAAGTTATCCATGTATCCATATAAATGGAAGTTCATAGAAAATGTAGTTCAAAATGATGGTAAGAATTTGGGGCTTATATCCCATCTTGATAGGGGAAGGGCATGAGAAAACAAGTGACTTTTGGGAAAGATAAATAGGCCTTTTGGAGAATAGATGCGAGGTACGATAGTTTTGTGATAATTGCCTATTTAGACAATTTCTTATCTCAGTGCTGCTTTCTTATCTCTGGTGATGGGAGTTAAACATCCCTGGTTGCAAAATTCCTGGGGAAATGCTTTATGACAGTTGACTTCTTTCAGGAGACTCTGCTTTTAGGCTGTTAAGCTCTAAGAGGAGCTCAGGAAAAAAAAAAAAAAAAGAAAAAAAAAATTCTTCCTGCGTCTGTTGATTCTAAAATGTCATCAGCCTAAAATAATCCTTATGCACAGTGGTATATTCTGGATCCCTTCAAGAGTATCTATATATAGAAAACCTGCAGCAAACATAAGGATACATCAGTTTTTAAAAGCTTTGGCCTAAAAATCACAAATCATACTTCTGTTCACATTCCGTTTACTAGCATTTAGTCACATGGATAAATCTAACTGCAAGGGAGGCTGGGAAATATTAATCTGGAATATCAATACAGGAAAACAGCTGGCAGTCTCTGCCATACCCCTTCCCTTGCTTATATCTCTCTGTGGTACTTAGCACCACCAAACATACATATTGACTTGTTAATTTTTTTATGGTGTACCCTCTTTACTAAAATGTAACTTCTGTAAGGGCAAATAACTTTATTCAGTACATCAATGTATCTGTAGCCCAGTAGGCTACCTGGAATATGGTAAACATTCAGTAAATACTGATTTAATGACTATATTGAATGACTATAACAGATATTATATCAAAAATTAATGCAAAGCCTCATCCTTCCACAAAGATGACTCTAAGTCTTTTTAAAAATTTTTTATTGTTATGTTAATCACCATCATTAGTTTTTGATGTAGTGTTCCATGATTCATTGTTTGTGTATAACACCCAGTGCTCCATGCAGAACATGCCCTCTTTAATACCCATCACCAGGCTAACCCATCTCCCCACCCACCTCTCCTCTAGAGCCCTCAGTTTGTTTTTCAGAGTCCATCGTCTCTCATGGTTCGTCTCCCCCTCCGATTTCCCCCCCTTCATTCTTCCCCTCCTGCTATCTTTTTTTTTTTTTTTCTTAACATATATTGCATTATTTGTTTCAGAGGTGCAGATCTGTGATTCAACAGTCTTGCACAATTCACAGCGCTCACCATAGCTGGGTGATAGACATTGGGGAGGACTCTAAGTCTTGATTCCAGCTGACTGAGAGAATGATGGTGCCAGGTAGAAACATAGGGAAGAAGGAGAGAGCTGATTTTTTTCAATAAATATAAACGTGCATTTCTGTTAGTCAGATAGGTGTAGGCTCAGATAGGTTAGTTGGACAAGCGAAAGTCTAGGGCTGGGTCCACAGAGTTGGTTATTATGTGCATCATTGTTATAGGTAAAACTCTCAGAGAGAATGAGATTGTCAAGGAGGAGATGTATAAAGAATGGAGCAGAAACCATGGAGAAAGGGAGGGATGAGGACCTTGTCGGAGGAGGCAGAGATCATGTGATTCTAGAGATAAGTGAGTAAGCAGAGTAGTGAAAAATCAAGGAATCCACAAGAGAGAGAATTTCAAGACATATGACATCAAGGTCAGTAGAGAGTTTTAACAAAGCAGAGGAAGAGAAACTGCAAGGGATCTGAGAAACATCATCTAGCTGTGTGATCAGGAAGACCAAGAGACCACAGATTTGGGTGAAGACTCTTGGACCCACCCTCTGTGTTAGTTTCCTATGCTGCTGTAAAAAAAATTACCACAAACTTGGTAGCCTAAAAGAACACACATTTATTCTCTTACTGTTCTCGAAGTCAGAAATCTGAGATAGTTTTCATGGGGCTGAAACAATGTGTCAGCAGGGCCATGTTCCCTCCAGAGGTGCTAGGAGGGAATCTGTTTCTTCCAGCTTCTAGAGCTACATTCCTTGCCTCATGGCCCCTACCTCTATCTTTAAGGTCATTGGTGTGGTGTCTTCAAATCTCTTTCTTTGTTCCATTTTCACATTGCCTTCTTCTCTTCCATCTTCAGATCTCCCTATGTCTCCCTCTTAAAACAGTACTTATGTTTAGGGCTGATTTGGATAATCCAGGATAATTACCCTATCTCAAGATCCTTTAATCACATCTGCAAAGTTCTTGTTACCATGTAGGGTAAGCAGTCACAGGTGCCAGTGATGAGGACCTGGATATTTTTGGCAGGACCTTATTCAGCCTACCATATTCTCCTTGCCTGGTTTACTCTTATAACAAAAAGGTCATTGAAAGAACAGCTTAGCAGCATGTTTGGAGGCAAAAGTGGGAAGAGGTTTGAAGTTGAGTAAGAAGAAATCTCAAGGAAACCATTTTTTGGGGGGATGGTGAATAGATAGGGCAGGAAGAGTAGCCATTTCAGGCTGAGGAAAACCAGGGTCTGTTTGTAGACAGAAGAGAAGGAGACAATAAGGCTTTCACTGGAAGGAGAGACTAAGTCATTACTTCCTGCTCAACCATAGTCATGTGAGTAGGGATCATGTTGATTTTGTTCACCAATACATTCCAAGCATTAGAGGCACTGCTTAATACATAGTATGCATTCAATAAAAATTTGTGGAATGAATGAATCATTTATGAAGGAGTCATGTAGATCTTTCTGCTCATTCTGAGGAACTAAAGAAACCATTGAAATCTACTTTCAGATGGTCTAACAACATATTAATTGACTAAGTACAAAAAAAATTATGAGTGTCAAAATGTATTTATCAAACTCCAGAGCTACTCAAATACCTACAGAAATGTCATGGTTGTCAACCTTCCAAAGAGGTTGGGAGCTTGTTACAAAGTGTGTTCTACTGTGTCATCTCTGGTATCTTTCTTCTTTTCAATTACACTACACATTTTCCATATCCTGATCAGAAGTTCAGAGAAATCTTTCATTAACTTATTTTTTGTATAATGTTTGTGTAGAGGTTGGAGCATTGATATTGTCATAAGGAAGACCTGAGGAAGTTTGAGTGAGACCTCTGAGGACTACTATCTTTGACACACCTTGGCAAATTACTTTACCTCTCTGAACTTCAGTTTCTTCGTCTATAAGTGCAGTTGATAATAATACCTACCCTGAAGAACTGTGATGATTGGATGAGTTAATGCATTAAAACTGCTCAGAACTTAGCAAACTCTCAGTACATGTCAGTGTCTGTTGTTTTTACTACTACTATTACTACTAGAGGTTTTTTGGCTCATGTCCCATGTATATGCATGAAAGAGATCTAGAAAGATCACTTTGTGCAACTTGGAGGTCATATAAATGCAGTTTTACAACATCAGAGAAGTTAAATCCTTCATAATGAAATCTGGCTTAGCCACCAATTTGTTTGGCCTTTAGCAAGTGATTTCATTTCTGTGGGCTTTATTGGCAAAATGAAGGGCTTTTATCGTATGATTTCCAAGGTCCTTTCCAGCTTTATTTTTCTATGAATATATTCACTGGACTTCTCCCTGTGTAGGGGGGGGGGGGGGAGGAATCATGACTTTTGATTACCATTATTCCTAAAACCTAGCATAGTATCCAGCACTTTGTAGGCCTTCAATAAATATTTGTTACATAAATGAATAGCATAGTTGCATTGATGTCCATCTAATGAAGGGAAACATGGACTGGGTTATTATTTTTACTACAAAGTGGATTTTTATGACTTGGGCTTATGTCTTAGGACTTTTCTGTTCCTCATTATAAAAGGGAAGGGGGAGTAATGCTACCAAAGTAACACCACAGAGCGGGCATGGGGTGAAAATTAATCTATTATAATTGAGTCTCTGGGCAAAAATGCTAGTTCGAGGTCAATAACAACCAGGAGTATTTTTCTGATAATGATTATGAATTAGCAGTGAATGGCTTTGCAAATGAGAAATATATTCATAAATATAACAACTTAATACTTGAAAACTTAAAACTTGGATGAAAGTTTATTAATATACAACAGTATCAGCATCGTGGTGGCAGCGAATGAGAAGGGAGTGT
Source organism: Mirounga leonina (assembly GCF_011800145.1). Classification (NCBI taxonomy): domain Eukaryota; kingdom Metazoa; phylum Chordata; class Mammalia; order Carnivora; family Phocidae; genus Mirounga; species Mirounga leonina. The sequence goes on along the minus strand of NW_023270320.1, from coordinate 12,619,374 downwards.
TTCCATGCTTGGATGAAAGGTAAAGGCTGGAGGGAAAGACATTAACTATAGGAAGTGAGAAAGAGGGAAGTGGTCAAGAGGAAGCTTGGAGTGGACACTCAAAAGAATGGACTATAGGCAGCAACAGAGGGAGTTATCAGAAATACTTGATATGGGTCTGCGCTTTCTGTAATCACATAGGATAGGATCTTGAGTCATTTTTTTTTTTTAAATAGCAATTTTTTTTATATAGTCAGTGATCCCCAAATTCTGGGTGATGTGAGACATACAAAACTATGGTATCTTTCCATGAAACTCAATATAATAAACCTCCACTGATGGACAGCTATCATAGTTTGAATGCTTACATGGCAAAATAGACATTACTATATCCATTTCATGATGAGAAAATTGTAGTTCTGAAAGTTGATCAAGTATGTTTATTTTGAAAGGCAAAGGACTTAATCGTGAACTTAATTGTTTTGTCTAATGTCAAATCCTAACATGTTCCCATTACGGTATGTCATGGGTTTTTGGTTCCATTTGTTCTGGTAGTGCAGTTCATTGGGAGACTGAATTTACCATGAAAAGGTAAAAAACTACCTCTAATTTCAGTATTTCAAGATCCAATACTATCGCCAGGAGTAATGCCCAGTGATAAGATTGGGGACATCATAGCTCTAAGAAATGTCAGATAACATATTGTTGTTAAGGGATTTTCTAACAGAGCTTAGAACTATTTTGCCTTATAGTCACCATTATTTTTTTAATGTAGGAATTACATTTAGTGATTTAGTGTTATCTTTTTTTTTTTAAGATTTTTAAAAATTTATTTATTTGACAGAGACACAGCGAGAGAGGGAACACAAGCAGGAGGAGTGGGAGAGGGAGAAGCAGGCTTCCTGTGGAGCAGGGAGCCTGATGTGGGGCTCGATCCCTGGCCCCTGGGATCATGACCTGAGCCGAAGGCAGACACTTAACGACTGAGCCACCCAGGCGCCCCTAGTGTTACCTTTTTTACTTATATTTTTGTGCCCTTTTTAGTGCTAGAAAAAGTTGGGGAGTAGAATTTAAAATGTGGAAAAGTTTTGATGGTTTGTGAATGAAATAGAACAGAATATCAGAAATAAAGAATATCACAAAATCTATCGTTTTTGTTCCTAATTCAAACAAAAATTTCCTAAACCGAGTGTGATTGGTGACTAGAAATATATACCTTTTTCAACATCTGTATTTTTTCCCTTTACTTAAACATGAAAACTAAAATTAACTTCTAGAAATTCTGGATTTGGATTTTTGAGGCTAGCATTCTCTTTCATGGTGATTGCCTGACTAATCAAGCACCAAAATAATGTCCTCAATAGTTAGCTAATTGTGGCATCCTCAAGGCACTTGCCAGTCAGTTGAGACACTTCCCTCTCATTTTGAGGGTGAAACATGTTGACTGCATTTCTAATTGGGCAGTTAAACGTGCATTCTTTCATTGACCATTTTTAGCTTACTAGGAATCTTATTTCCAAATGCTAGATGAAAAATGAGTGCAACTGAGTAGTGCCTGTATTTTTCCACTGTACCAGTTTATTTTCATTTAAGTTCTTATTTAAATTCTAAAGTGAGTAAAGAGTTAAATATTTTTTAAAAGGCATAAAAAACATAAGAAAATACAAATAAACATCACACTTCTGGATGGCAAAGAAATACTTTAGTTTGGAAGCAAAAGATTATATATAAGAAAATATTGACAGATCTGATAAAACAAGCTTTATGTATTTTTTGCCCTTTTCTCCCAAATTTATTGACATGTAATTTAAGTGCATAAATTTAAAGTATAAATATGATCAGTTTTGACACATGAAATCATCATATGTCATTTGACTGGAGAAAGCATGAACATAATAAAAATGATAAACATTCCATCACCCCTGAAACTTTCCTTGGGGCCCTTTGTAATAAATCTCTCCTTCTACCTGTATTATCAAACACAGATTTGATTTCTCTCATTTTTTTTCACATCCTTCATTTTAATTTATTTTTTATTGTAATAGTATTTTAAAAAAATTATCAACATAATGTATTATTTGTTTCATGGGTACAGGTCTGTGATTATCAGTCTTTCACAATTCACAGTGCTCATCATAGCACATACCCTCCCAAATGTCTATCACCTAGCCACCCCATCCCTCCCACTCCCCTTCACTCCAGCAACCCTTAGTTTGTTTCCTGAGATTAAGAGTCTCTTATGGTTTGTCTCCCTCTCTGGTTTCATCTTATTTCATTTTTCCCTCTCTTCTCCTACGATCCTCTGTCTTGTTTCTCAAATTTCTTATATCAGTGAGATCATATGATAATTGTCTTTTTTTGATTGACTTATTTTTCTTAGCATAATACCCTCTAGTTCCATCCACGTTATTGCAAATGGCAAGATTTTGGTTTTTTGATGGCTGCATAATATTCCATTATATATATACACCACATCTTCTTTATCCATTCATTTGTTGATGGACATCTTGGCTCTTTCCATAGTTTGACTATTGTGGACATTGCTGCTATAAACATTGGGGTGCATGTGCCCCTTTGGATCACTACATTTGTATCTTTGGGGTAAAAACTTGGTCGTGCAATTGCTGGGTCATAAGGTAGTTCTATTTTCAACTTTTTGAGGAACCTCCATACTGTTTTCCAGAGTGGCTGCACCAGCTTGCATTCCCACCAACAGTGTAGGAGGGTTCCCCTTTCTCCACATCTTCGCCAACATCTGTTGTTTCCTAACTTGTTAATTTTAGCCGTTCTGACTGGTGTGAGGTGGTATCTCATTGAGGTTTTGATTTGGGTTTCCCTGATGCTGAATGATGTTGAGCCGTTTTTCATGTGTCTCTTGGCCATTTGGATGTTTTCTGCCCATTTCTTGATTGGATTCTTTGTTCTTTGGGTGTTGAGTTTGATAAGTTCTTTATAGATTTTGGATACTAGCCCTTTCTCTGATATGTCAGTTGCAAATATCTTCTCCCATTCTGTTGGTAGTCTTTTGGTTTCTCGACTGTTTTCTTTGCTGTGGAAAAACTTTTTATCTTGATGAAGTCCCAATAGTTCATTTTTGCCCTTGCTTCCCTTGCCTTTGGCTATGTTTCTAGGATGAAGTTGCTGTGGCTGAGGTCGAAGAGGTTTCTGCCTGTGTTCTCCTCAAGGATTTTGATGGATTCCTGTCTCACATTGAGGTCTTCATCCATTTTGAGTCTATTTTTGTGGGTGGTTTAAGAGAATGGTCCAATTCCATTCTTCTGCATGTGGCTGTCCAATTTTCCCAACACCATTTGTTGAAGAGACTGTCTTTTTTCCATTGGACATTCTTTCCTTCTTTATCTAAGATGAGTTGACCATAGAGTTGAGGGTCCATATCTGGGCTCTCTATTCTGTTCCATTGATCTATGTGCCTGTTTTTGTGCCAGTACCATACTGTCTTGATGACTACAGCTTTGTAATAGAGCTGGAAGTCCGGAATTGTGACGCCGCCAGCTTTGCTTTTCTTTTTCAACATTCCTCTGGCTATTCAGGGTCTTTTCTGGTTCCATACAAATTTTAGGATTATTTGTTCCATTTATTTGAAAAAAGTAGATGGTATTTTGATGGGGATTGCATTAAATGTGTAGATTGCTATAGGTAGCATAGACATTTTCACAATATTTGTTCTTCCAATCCATGAGCCTGGAACATTTTTCTATTTCTTTGTGTCTTCCTCAATTTCTTTTGTGGAGTATTCTATAGTTTTCTGAGTACAGATCCTTTGCCTCTTTGGTTAGATTTATTCCTAGGTATCTTATGGTTTTGGGTGCAATTGTAAATGGGATCGACTCCTTAATTTCTCTTTCTTCTGTCTTGTTGTTGATGTATAGATATGCAACTGATTTCTGTGCATTGATTTTATATCCTGCCACTTTACTGAATTCCTGTATGAGTTCTAGCAGTTTTGGGGTGGAGTCTTTTGGGTTTTCCACATAAAGTATCATATCATCTGCAAAGAGTGAGAGTTTGACTTCTTTGCCCATTCGGATGCCTTTTATTTCTTTTTGTTGTCTGATTGCTGAGGGTAGGATTTCTAGTACTATGTTGAATAGCAGTGGTGATAGTGGACATCCCTGCCATGTTCCTGACCTTAGGGGAAAAGCTCTCAGTTTTTCCCCATTGAGAATGATATTCACTGTGGGTTTTTCATAGATGGCTTTTATGATATTGAGGTATGTACCTTCTATCCCTACACTGTGAAGAGTTTTAATCAAGAAAGGATGCTGTACTTTGTCAAATGCTTTTACTGCATCTATTGAGAGTATCATACGGTTCTTGGTCTTTCTTTTATTAATGTATTTTATCATATTGATTGATTTGTGGATGTTGAACCAACCTTGCAGCCCAGGAATAAATCCCACTCGGTCATGGTGAATGTACTGTTGGATCCTATTGGCTAGTATTTTGGTGAGAATTTTTGCATCCATGTTCATCAGGGATATTGGTCTGTAATTCTCCTTTTTGATGGGGTCTTTGTCTGGTTTTGGGATCAAGGTAATGCTGGCCTCATAAAATGAGTTTGGAAGTTTTCTTTCCATTTCTACTTTTTGGAACAGTTTCAGAAGAATAAGTATTAATTCTTCTTGAAATGTTTGGTAGAATTCCCCTGGGAAGCCATCTGGCCCTGATTTCTGTCATTATAGGTAAGTTTGTGTTGTTAGCATTTTTATAAATGGAATCATATAGATTGTGCACTTTTTTCTCTGATTTTTTTTAACTGAGGACAATGATTTTGAGATTCATCCATACTGTTGTGTGTATCAATAGTTCCTTCATTTTGTGTTGCTTAATAATATTCCATTGTATGTCTATATCATAATTTGTTTAAATATTGTTGGTGGACATCTGCATTGTTTCCAGTTTTTGGATATTACAAATAAAGTTGCTTTTGTGGACATATGTTTTTGCTTTTCTAGGGTAAATATCTTGGTAAGTGTATGTTTAATGTATTATCAAACTGATAAGTTGTTTTCCAAAGTATTGTAGAATTTTACTTTCCCATCAGTAGTGTATGCAAGTTCCAGTTTTCACACATCCTCACTAACACTTGGTATCGTCTGGCTTCTTAATTTTAGCCAATCTAATGTGTATGTAGTGGTATTTAAATGTGGTTTTAAAATCCATTTGCCTGCTTATTAATGATATTTAGCATTCTTTCAAGTCTTTATTGGCCATTTATATATTTTCTTTTGTAAAATGACTGTTCAAGTCATATACTCAGTTGTTTTGTAGTTTCCCTGGTATTTTCTCCACAAATAATTGTTAGCATCTACAAATAGGGAAAATTTTATGTCTTCCTTTCAGAGATTTATGCCTTTTATTATTTTTTTCTTGCTTAATTGCAATGGCTAGGACCTCTAATACAATGTAGAATATATGTGACAAAAGCACGTATCCTAGCTTTGTTCTTAATCTCATAGGGAAATAATTCAGTCTTTTACTATTAAATGTGATTTTGGCTGTAGATTTTTGTAGATGTCCTTTAGCAGCTTGAAAATTTCTGTAATTCTAAGTTTACAGAGAGATTTCATGAATGAGTATTGAATTTTTTTGAACAGTTCTTCTATATCTGTTTATTAAGGTGTTTTGCTTTATCTAAAGAGAGATCTGTTCTTTGTCCCAGCTTTTGGAAAGTAGCCTCTAAATCCTTGAAGTGTTCCCAGTGATTGGAATGTCTTTGTTACTGGTGGTGGGCCCTTTGGGCTGCACTTGATAGTTTATGCTAGTGAGGTGACTCAGGGTAGGGGCTGGCCAGAAAGACCAACCATCTTATTAGGGGTCTAGGATTTTGAGCCATATGATATCAGTCCAACCTCTGGGGAAGGGATGGGAGCATTGTCCATCAACCACATGGGCAATGATTTAATCAGTTATACCTATGTAATGAAACTCCAGTAAAAACTCTGGACATCTAAGTTCAGGTGAGCTTCCTGGGTTGGCAGTATTTTCATCCTTATTAGTATACATCAATGCTGGGAATGTAATGTATCCCTGAGGGTGGTGGAAGTTCTGCATTTGGAATCTTCCCAGACTTTGTCCTATGCTTCTCTTCCTTTGTCTGGTTCTAATGTTTCTTTTTGCTGTAATAAAGTTGTAATGGTAAATATAGTACTTTACTGAGTTTTGTGAGCCATTCTAGTGAATTATGAAACTGAGGGAGTCCATGGCACCCTCAAATTTGTGTTTGGATAGTTTGAAGTGAAAGCAACCCTGGGGACCCCAGAACTTGTGGCTGGCATCTGAAGTGAGGGCTGTCTTGGAGGGACTGCTCTCTCAGACTTTGCAGTTTGCCAAACTTATTACAGTGTGTGTTAGAAGACTTGGGAAGATTTGCTAGTTTGGAGGACTGTGTCCTTGACCTTGTGTTTGCCTAATTGTAGGTAGCCCCTATTAAAATGATTATATAGGTTTTTTTTTTTCCTTTATGCCATTAATTTGATTAATTACATCCATTGATTTTTGACGGTTAAACCATCTTTCCACTCTTGGATTAAACTAGATTGATAATGATGCATTATTTTCATATAGTGATGGATTGGATTTGAATAACTAATATGTTGTTAAGGATGTTTGCATCTATATTCATGAGAGGTAGTGGTAATGTTTTGGTTTGGCTTTGGTATTAGGAGTATGCTAGTTTCACAAAATTTGCTGGGCAGTGGTTCTTTTTTTATATCTGAAAGAGTTTCTGTAAGATTGATATTATTTATTTCTTGAACATTTGGTATCATTTACCAGTGAAATCATCTGGCCTTGCAGTTTTCTTTTTTAGGAATGTTTTTGATAGCAAATTCAATCTCTCTAATGGTTATAGATATATTCAGTTTTTGTTTCTTCATATACCAATTTTGTGAGTTGTAGTTTTCAGGAAATTTGTCCATTTCAGGTAAATTGTCAAATTTGTTGGCATATTTTATTCATAAAATTCTGTATCCTTTTGACATCTGTAGGATCTGTGGTGATAAAGTATTTCTGATATTTGTGATCTTTGTTCTTCCTTGATCCTTCTAAAGAAACAGCTTTGGGTTTGGCTAGCTTTCCCTATCTTTTTTATTTCATTGATTTCTGTTCTTTTAAAAAATTATTTCCTTCCTTCTATTTACCTTTAGTTTACCTTATTCTTCCTTTTTTAGCTTCTTAAGGTGGATACTTAGGTTGTTGATTTTAGATTTCTTCTTTTCTAAAATATAAGCATATAAAGTTATAAATTATATCTTTAGCTACACCTCACTAATTTTGATATCTTTTAATATCATTCAGTTTAAAAAATTTCTAATTTCCTTAGTGATTTTATCTTTAATTCATTGATTATTTAAAAGTATTTTTAAATTTATAGGTATATAGGATATTCTCAGCATTGGTATTCTTCTCTAATTTCAACTCACTTTGGTCACAAAATATACTCTGTATTACTTTGATCTTTTAAAATTTATAAAGAATTATTTTATGGCTCAGAATATGGTCTGTTATACAAATGTAAATCTACCCTTGTGATAATGTGCATTTCTGCAGTTATTAGATGTAGTGTTTTTATAATTGCTAATTATATCATGGTGGCTGATCATATTGTTTAGATCTATTCTGTCATGATTTTTTTTTGGAATAGTTCTTGTATCAATTGCTGAGAAAAGGCTGTCAGAATGTACTATGATTTTGGAAATTTTTTTCCCTTAATGCTGCCAATTTTTGCTTCATGCTATTTTGAGACACTATTATTAGTTGAATACACATTGATAATTGTTATGTCTTTTTGATAAAGTCTACCTTCCTATCATTATGAAATGTTTATATACCTGGCAATACTCTTTGTCTTAAAGGCTATCTTCAAGACGTTATTAAAATAGCCATACAACTCTTCTTATGCTGTGTTCTTAGTATTTTTGTAAAAAATCAATTTATGTTTAATTGATCTATTTCTTAAACATTTAAAAATTATGTCTTGTAGGAACCATATGCTAGGTGTTGATTTTTTTTTATCCATTCTATCCATCTGTCTTTTATTTGGGGTTGTTTAGACCATTAACATTTAATATAATCATTGATTTGATGTTCTTTGTTTTTTGGTTTTTTTTCTTTCTTTCTTTTTTTTTTTTGTTGTTCTTGTTCCTCTGCTTCTCTTATTGTGCTTTCTCTGTATTATCTTCCTTTTTAGGATTCCATTTTAATTTGTATCTTGATTTTGTATGCATATTTCACATGTTAGGCCCTGACTCGTGTGAGTACATTACACAGAATTAGGGGATCCTTTACTTCAGCTCTCCCTTTTGAAATCCTCTCCACATTATCTGGCCTTTGGTTGCTTCCTTTTTCTGGTTTTTCTTGCTAGAAAGGTGGAGTTTCTCTTAGAGTTTCAGCCACCCTTCCTGCTGCCACTGTTGTCACTGTGCCACTCTGTCACATGAATCTACTTTTCAAGACAAAGTTATTAGAACAAACAAGCAAAAAAAAAAAAAAAAAAAGGAAACTTACTCACATGAAGGTTGTTTCCTCAAGTTTTTGACTCCTCTCCACAATTTTCTTACTTTTACTTATGTTACTTTTTAGAGTCTGTAAGTAGTTCATATTTTGTCAAGAATTTTTAGTTGTAATTGTCAGAAGGGTTAAGTGGTAGTGGTTTTTTACAATGGAGCCAGAACTCCTCAATTGTATTTTAAGTAGGTCTTTATCTGAAAGATTGCAGCAGAGACACTATCAGGTATCTGAGCTAATGGATCATTCAGTATTAGCAGTTTTATTGAGATATAATTTCACATACCTACAATATGCTCCCCAAATGTATATTTAATGGTTTTTAGTATATGCAGAGTTGTGAAACCCTCACCACAATCAATTTTAGAACATTTTCATTACCCCAACAAGAAACTTTCAAAAGTCACCTTTATTTTTGAAAAATACTTTTGATGGATATGAAATTCTTCTTTTTCTTTGAACACTTTGAATAGGTTATTCCACTTTCTCTGGCCTCTCTTCCTCCTGATGTTAAGTCAGCTGTTCATATTTTGAGGACTCCTTTGTATATAATTATGTGATGAGTCATTTTCCTCTTGCTTTCAAAACATTCTCTTTGTCTTTCAGGTTTTTTTCTTTTTGTTTTATTAAAGTACAATTAACATACAGTGTTATATTAGTTTCAGTTGTACACTATAATGACTCACTAATTCTATGCATTACTCTGTGCTCATCATAAGTGTACTCTTAATCCTCTGTTTCAGCCATCCCCCCACCCCCCTCACCTCTGGCAACCACCAGTTTGTTCTGTGTATTTAAGAGTCTCGGCTTTTTTTGTCTCTTTTTTTCTGTTTCATTTGTTTTGTTTCTTAAATTCCATATATGACTGAAATCATGGTATTTGTCTTTTTTCTGATGACTGATTTCATTTAGCATTATACCCTCTAGGTCCATCCATGTTGTTGCACATGGCAAGATCTCATTTTTTATTTTGGCTGAGTAATATTTCATTGTATATATATATATACACCACATCTTCTTTATCCATTACCCTCATGCACTGTTGGGGGAATGCAAATTAGTGCAGCCACTGTGGGAAACAGTATGGAGGGTTTCAAAAAATTAAAAATAGAATTACCATATGATCCAGGAATTCCAATACTGAGTATTTACCCAAAGAAAACAAAAACACTAGTTTGAAAAGATATATACACCTGTATGTTTATTGCAGCATTGTTTACAAGAGCCAAGATATGGAAACAACCGAAGTATCCATCCATAGATAAACAAATAAAGAAGATGTGGGGTGTGTGTGTGTGTGTGTGTGTGTGTGTGTGTGTGTAGATATTTAAAAAATAATGACTCTCTTTGTGATTATGCTACTTGGAGTTTGTTGTTTGTTGTTCTTCTTGGATGTATAAATTACTGTTTTCCATCAAATTTAGGATGTTTTCAGCCATTATTTCTTCTAATATTTTTTCTCCTCCTTTCTCTCTCTCTTTCTTCTCTAGTACTCCCATTAGGTGTATGTTAATGTGCTTAATGGTGCTTTACATTTCTCTGCATCTCTGTTCATTTGTCTTTATTCTTTTTTCCTTTCTTTATTTGGGGGGATTGATTATTTCTATTGTCCTATCTTCAAGTTTGCAGATTCTTCCTTCTGCCAGTTCAAATATACTGTTGCACTCCATTGATTGTTTTTAATCTCAATTATATTTTTTCAATCCAGAATTTCTATTTGGTTCTTCTCTTTAAAATAATTTTTTTTAACTTATTGATAGTCTTTATTTAATAATATATTGTTATCACAGCTTCCATTACTTCAAGCATGGTTTCCTTTAGTTTTTTGAACATATTTGTAAGGGTTGCTTTGAAATCTGTTAAATCTGACATCTAGGATCCTGACAGGCAATTTCTGTTGTCTGTCTCTTTCCTGTTCTGTGGGTCATACTTTTCTGTTTCTTTGCAGGTCTCATAATTTTTTGTTGAAAACTGGACATTTTAAGTAACATGTAACATCTGGACATGGATTTCCTTTCCATTTGTGGGGCTCCTTTTTATTGTTTGCTCATTTGTTTTGTGACTTGGCTAGACTCTCTTAATGGCATCTATTTCCCATGTGGTATAAAGCCTTTGATGTTGCCCTGCAGAGAGGTGTCGTTTTGGCACGAGCACAGTCATCCTGGGATGACAGTGGTTTTATTAGGACTCTCTTTGACTTTCTCTTCTGATTTCTCTGTTAATACATCTGTCTCAGTTGGTATCACAAGCATCTGTTAGTTTCCACTGACTTATGGCTGATTTCTTTATTGTTTTAGTCAGTGCTCGGGGGCGTAAATTGCTCCATGATCTGATCCAATTAAATATGGGTTGGGGTATTTCTTGAGGCCAGATTTGAGGTTTGTTCTGTTCTCATGGTGGCTCTTCATAGCTGTTTCTTTTTCTGGTTCTCTCTGATAAACTAGCTGGACCTACAGCTTACTTTCTTGCTTACATAGAGCTGTAAGCCTTCTCTTAGTTGCTTATTACCAAAATATCCATAGGTTTTGAGACCCTTAGGCTTGAACTCCCCACTGTGCTTCAGATGAAATCAGTTACTTTGGGGACAGCTTCAGAGTTCCCTGTTCTTGTTGACTGCCTTTGTCCCTGGGAAGAATCCCTAAGTCATTGCTCCAGAGCAGGGGATAGGGGCAGTGGTGTGAGGCCCATATATGAGCAGGGTGTTGTTTGGGACATTAGCTTCTGGTCTTCTTTGCTGGCCTCTGCCCTATGAATGCGCTGGGCTAAGGGTGATTAGGGACACAGTATTTTGGACCTGCCTAGTCTGTGAGTGTGAGTAGGGGCTGGATGGAGGAAGGAAGCCCTTGGCCTCTTGTCTGCACTGACAAGGAATTTAGCCTCTGCAACTTGGAGTTGGAGGTGATGAGAAATGCTCCTCCTAATGAATACTGTCTCTCTTTATTGGAAATGGAGGGAGAAGGAATTTGTCTTTTTGGCCATACTTACCCATCATTACACTGTCAAGCTGAGCTGGCACAGAGAGAGGGATGGAGCAGTGCAAGTGCCTCGGATTCTTCTTGTTCTTACCAAGATTTAGTAGACTTTTGAAGTAGATTTTTAAAAAATAAATGTTGCCATATCCCTTTGAGCAATTTCAAAATATTTTAAATATTTATTGTTGTTTTTAAAGATTTTTGGGGCACCAGATATGGTTGTTTCACTGGGAAGTTGGCCTATGGACCCCTTATGTCAGCATTCCGGAAGTGACCTCTCAATAACTGTTTTTTTTTTTACTACATCCTATATGTTCTTGATTTTGCTAGGCAAATTGAGGGTAATAGCGATTTCACTTAAAATACATGTTCATGTGGCATATAAAGTAGCTGGGGTAGGAGATTGACATATATGAATGAATAGAAACTCTTCAAGATAATACATAACTAAATGTCAAGCTAAGTATTGTAAACTGTGATTATCAATAAAGATAGACCCATAAAGGATGAAAGGTTAAAGAAAACCTCATGGTGAAGATGAATATTGAGTACAGTCTTTGAGGTTGTATATAATTTGGGTATGTAGGAGCAGTGAATAGAGAATGCAAAAGGGAATGACTATGAATAAAGGCAGTGTGAAAGGAGTATATGACACATACTTGTAACTCTGCTAGAACATAGGACACATATGGAAACAGCACGGTTCAGTAGAAAGAGCACTGGTCTAAGTACTATTAAACCCCCTGGATTCAAATCCCATTCTACCTCTATATCTATGAGGGTCCTGGCAATTATAGGGAGGATTGAAATAGCCTAGTTAGAGAAGGTAAGGAATCCTGAGGCGAGCAATGCCATAGAGCTATTACCACTACTACATATGAAGAGGCAAGGAAGGGGAATGGTTATGAAAAACCAGAAAAAGCTGTGGTTCTAGCTGTGATCATAGGGAAGTGCTTCATGACAGGAAGTTGGAACCTTCACTTCCTGCCTTCACTTCTGAACTTCAGTAGAGGAAAACAGCTACTATCATCAACCTGTGGTATAGCAGTAAGAGAGCCAGGGATTGACCTGCTTATCCTGACCTGTAATTTCCTTTTTTTTATCTCCTATATGTTAACTCAATACAACTAGAAGCCAGAGGACAAAGAAAAGCTGTTTATATGGTCCACAGAGGTCAACTGCTCTGGATGCACAACAAGGTGGAGAAGGGTGGAGAATGGATTTGGAGGGCAATGGAAATATCCAGAACAACACTCACTAGTTAGATGACCCACTTGGATATTCGCCTTTCCCATCTGTATGATCATAAAATATTGGGATAACAGTGTTTTATACTGGAGAAAAGCAAGAGGCAAATTTAAAGATAAAGAAGTTTAAGTTTAACCATTCTTCAAGAGTCTGAAACATCTCAAAAGTTGTGGGATAACTATTGCCGTAAGAAGAGCAGCTTTTTAGCCCTTAGCAATAGTTCGGACTTTATAATCTTTATGTTTCCTTCAGCCCTATGAGATATTTTATGTGACAGCTTATTACTTGAACTTAACAGTATTTAATGCATGGTGATAGTTGTTTCCTTTCTTATAATGTCTGTATCAGTCATCTAGGAGTAAATAATTCCTTTGTCAATTTACTTTGGTAAAAAGAGAGATATGGTGCATTTGCGAAAGATTTGCAAAAGAAATTTTTATTTCATATGCTAAGTTTTTGGAACTGCATAGTAACAGCCAATGGGGAGGAGTTGCAAGAGAAAGTGAAGGGACTAGTGGAGAGGATGCAGATGATATTGTGTCTTTGCCGGCAGATAATAGTGACAGTTTTAAAGGGTAGGGACTTCCTGGCCATTTTTCTGGTCAGGTGATTTATACGATCACTGCGGTCCACTCAGGAGTTAACAGCCCATCCCACACCACATGGGATGGCAGTCACCATGACTGCCCCAGTCACTAACAGTCAAGTGCCACAACCATTTGGGCTTCCGTGTCCCCTGCTTCAGGTGACACTTCATCACAGTCAGTCACAGGTGATAACATGGCTAATTGTGATGCCACCGCATGCCGTGGATTGCTAGTATCTCGTTTCCCTTTGGCAAACTGCTCAGTGCTGTGCGTAAGCTGAAGGACATGCCCAAACTAATGCCCAAATCCCAACTTCAGAGGTCTGTGTCCTGGGACTGTGTCTGTCATTGTCCCATTAGGAAACTCAATAACTGCAACAGGGAAAGTTAAATATAAAGGATTATTAATTACAACAAGAGATTACCTCCAAAGGGAGAAAAAGGTACTCTAAGGAATGTAGGAATAGTACGTGTAGGGGACAGCTACTACCCCCAGGGTTGAGTTAGAGCATCTGAAGAAAGACAAACATTTGAAACGCACGCCCTCCACCAGGCTGAGATCATAGCAGAAGGTGTGAGTATGGCCCACTGAGTGGCAGAAAGACTTTCTCAGATGCCATACTAGCAGAAGTTCCTGGGAAGCTGCCCTGTGTAGGACTGGGAAAAGCCCCTTGTGGGAAGATGCTGCACTGGTACTATTTGCTGAAAAACCACCCTCTGGTGTACCTGGGGAAGACATACCCAGGGAGGTTCTGTACCCTGGAACCTGCTGGAAAACTGGCCATGGGGGTGGTGCCCTGGGAAGTGGCTCTCTAATTTATTAGGGAGAGGTGTTCACGGAGAGGTCCCACTGAAACTTGCAGGGAGTGCATGTCGCACATGTTCTTGGCCACTGCATGCTACAGGTGCAAGCCCATGAGAGCCTGTTGGCTTCCTTCCTTCCTTCCCTCCTTCCTTCCCTCCCTCCCTCCCTCCCTCCATCCATCCATCCATCCATCCATCCATCCATCCATCCATCTATTCATCCCCCACCCCACCCCATCTCTCTTCTTTCTCTTTTAGCCTGACTCCTCTGTACTCCTCTAACCAAAGGCAGTTTCTTCAGAAGGCTAAGAACAGTTCTGTGAGTCTGGCCGTGGCAGTTTGTTCATCAGGTTCCTATGAGCATATTAAAATGTTGGTTTCGACTATGAAAAGTAGAGTTGGCTTGTAGTTAGCTTACCTCATATCAGCTGATGGGACATAGGGCTAACAAAATAGAATGATGTTTGGCATTAGGAGATTAGTTTGTCTCTGCTGTGGGTACTTTGGATCAGGTTTTCTTATTTGAAGTTACATATAAAATGCACTATTTCTACACTTAGATTTGCAGTAGTGAAAAGAACATGAAGCTAGAACACAACACCTGGGTGCTGCCACCAAATAGCATCATGATCCTAAGCAAATAACACTACCTGTGGGCTTCAGGTTTCTCATAATTCAAATAGAAGTAACTTTCACTTATTTATTTATTAATTCTTTCTGTCAACCTTTTTTGAGTGCTTGCTTTGTGCCAGCCACTGTGCTAGGGCTGGAGATTTGTAACCTACATAAGACATTTTCCTTCTCCTTAGGGAGCTAGTTCAGGGTCCTGAAAATGAAATGTAATGTCCTATTGTAGAGAGTTCTCATAAAGATCAAATGAGATAATGGATTATAAGCGCTTTGAAAAAGATGAAAAATCACTCTTCAAATGTAAGGGGTTGTACTAATTATCGATATCACGTCGTCACACCCTCGGATGGCAATTAACTTCTGAATTTTGTATTCATTGGCATTTGGGCTAAGAGGAAGATGTAAGTGACTCAGGTAAGACTGGAGCATTTGCATTCCTAAAGAATGTTTCCCATAAATTGACAGTCATTAAAATTAACCTGCGAAGTTAATTACGGTGTCTGACATGGATGGCTTTCAGCTTTATGCAGTTATGTTCTTGACCAGATGAGGTCTTCCTTTTATTAGTTTATGAGTCACAGGGCAAGCATGGGTGTTGTACTGTGAATGCTAAATCAGGATCAAGGAGCTGGAGTTGCTTCTGGCCTTGAAAAAAAAAAAAACCACCACCACCTTTCTGGCCTATCTCTTTTTGCTGTTTATCGTGAATGAAGGCACCCTTTTTGGCTGCTCAAGGTGCAACCAACCTCTCTGTCGACCCTGGCTCTGCTGTACCTGGCTTCCTTTCATCTTTGATGTTTGGCCTTCTAGAATTCTGACAGGATGCCAGATCTCCTTCATTAGTTCTTGTTTCTCTCTCCTTGCACGCACGCATGTATGCGCTCTCTCTCTCTTTCTCCATTATCAAGGTTTCATCAGCTGTCTGCGAGGAGGATTGCATCATCCTTACCAGAAGACTACCCAGAGCTTTGGATATTCTGTAACTGCTCACGTCCTTTCCACTCCCTTCAACCAAGGAGAAGAGTGACAGATTGCTGGCTGAGAGTGTCAGAGTGGCTCTTGCCTAATGATTGCTATAAATTTTCATAATAATCATAGCAGTCATAAATAATATAAAACAATAGCACTGCAGCAGCTGGGATTCATGCTGCTCAGCCTCTCATTTAAAGAATTAAAAAAAAAAATAGCTGAGGAGACTTGTAAGAATTTTGGATCACATGGTGCCACTTGGCCCCAAGGACTTGACAAGCAGTAATGAGAGGGGTGTTTCTTGAAGGGCAGACAGAAAGACAGGGACAGCTGCTTTGGAGAGTTACCCAGTGTACATCAGAACTGCATGAGTAAGAAATGAACAGGGGAGCATGGGTGGCTCAGTCATTAAGCGTCTGCCTTCAGCTCAGGTCATGATCCCAGGGTCCTGGGATCGAGCCCCGCATCGGTCTCCCTGCTCCACAGGAAGTCTGCTTCTCTGTCTCCCACTCCCCTGCTTGAGCTCTCTCTCTCTTGCTGTGTTTCTCTGTCAAATAAATAAATAAAAATCTAAAAAAAAAAAAAAAAGAAATGAACATGTGGTGTGTTAGGCCACTGAGGTTTTGGGTTTTGTTTGTTACATTAGTGTGGTAGAACCTATCCTGACTAACATATATCACTCATATCTCTGCTTTTAATTTTTCTCACAAGCTAATCACTGAAGATGCCATGGCCCGGTTGTCTCTAGTCAAAAACATTTATCATTCATTGTGCTTTTGTCAAGATAAGTGTGTTTGGAGATATTTTGCAGTCATGTTATAAGTAAATTTTAGAAGCCTCCGGAGAGTTGCACAAATTCAAAATTCCAAGTGGAAAGTTATTGCGCTGAAGAAGTTAAGCAGCTGTCCACTTCCCATCCAAAGTTTGTTCCTATAAATTCTACAAAAGAAAAATTTGTCTCACTTGTGCATTTCAGAAACAAAGCCTCTTGACCATGAAGCATGACTTACAGGTTTAGTATTTATAATGTACTTAAATTTAACAAGCATAAAACACAGGTATTGGTTGATTATATTATACATTATAAATGCTATGTAGCATTGTTATCTAAATCAAGTTTTTATAATAAAAACCCAACATGGGTGTGTTTATTTTTATACTGAGGGTGCTTTGGCTTGGTTCTTGATTGTGAGCAACAGAAACTCTCTCTACACCTAATTGGGTGAACCCATGTCACGTGTGGTCACCAGGGGTGAGGGGGAAAAAGGAGGATTCCTTCCTTTATCTTTCATAGAGGAAAGCGGGGCGCTATGTCCCACCAATTGTGCATGCAATAGAGTGGGAGAATTTCCTGAAAATGGGAGGAGGAGATGTCTTCATAGCAAAGCCAACTAACTAGCAAACAATAAAAGTTGCCAACAAACGCCTACTTTTCTTAGCAAACCAGGATACATGTGAAAAGCTTAGATTCCCTAATAGAGCAAACGGAGGAGCAGTTCTTCCTTAATTATCACTCAATGGATATATAAGGGTAGTATGAAAATATAAGATAGCTGTTTTTCAAATTTAATGTTAGCAGTGGGATTTTTTTTTTTTTTTCCCCCCTCAAACAGAATCCTTTCCAGAGCTCTGAGGTCTGGTGAAGCAGGAAGCAGGTCCACATTCTTCCCTTCCTGGTTCCCAGTGGCCATGAGATGCCTTGTCAGAGCCCTAGGACTCCTGGACCATTGTTTGAAAACTACTCATCAGAATGACTTTTTTTTTTTTTTGAAGATTTTATTTATTTATTTGACAGAGACACAGCGAGAGAGGGAACACAAGCAGGGGGAGTGGGAGAGGGAGAAGCAGGCTTCCCGCCAAGCAGGGAGCCTGATGCGGGGCTCGATTCTAGGACCCTGGGATCATGACCTGAGCCGAAGGCAGATGCTTAATGCCTGAGCCACCCAGGAGCCCAGGATGACTTTTTTGAGTCAGATCTTGCATTTCTGATGCATTGAGCCTTTTAACTCCCCTCCTTTTACCTCCAACTTGTGCTGGATGAAGCTAAAAAATAAAGAGAAAAAAGCAAATGTCGAGGAACCTGAAACAAATCAAAGAGCACAACTCAAACCTGTGTTTTTATCTATTCAGAATGGCAGTGGACCAAAAAAAGATAAAAGAATAAACCCTCAGTAAAAACAATTTTCTGTTGAGATTACAAGTTAAGATAGCTTCTTCTCTTTTGCATGTTAATTACAATTTGGATTTATGATCTGTGATAGGATGATCGATCAGTCTTAACTGCATTTTTAGATGGTAGGCACTGCACAGATGGGTGCTGGGATTGACGTCACCCAGTGTTATGTCATTTCTGGCAAACTCCACTTGGATGTGCTTTGAATGATTTTGTTGTTCTTTTTGCTAAGCTGACGTGTGGTCCACTTCAGGCACAGATCATGATCAAGCTATCGACCCTTTTGGGGATCATCCTCCTCTGCAGGCATGAGAAGTTAAGGAAATATTCTCATTCTGTTCATCCCTTCTTATCCTACTTTTCTAAGGGAAGAATGAAAGTGTGAGAAGGAGCAAAGGAGAGACCGACAATGTGGGGGAGGAGGGGGAGAAGCCCGTGGTGGGATATCAGGCATGTCTGGAGCCACGGCATTTGCTAAGGACAGCTACAAGTAGGCATTTCGGATTCTTCTCTCTGGCCCAGAATTTCCCATTCGGCTAAAAGGAGAAATGCACTAAGTATCTGGCAAATTTGCTGCAGGGCTACCCAGGAAACCTCCCCAGTACTGATGTTCGGCTGCTTCTCAGGTCCCAAGCTGCTTTCCAGTGCAGGAAATATGAGTGCCCTGCTCAGCAACAGGGGCCTGGGTACGTCTTAGGACCTGTGGATCTTCCAGTTTAACTGAAGACAGTGAATGACCAGGTTTTACCTTCTTCCTTCTCTACTGAGAACCTGAGGCCAGGTGTTATGTGCAGGTAGTTGAGTTTGAAGATGAACCTAAAAAACACAAGTGAGGGAATGACAGTGTGAGATGGAAAAGACAGAAAGTCTGTTAAGGACATAATAATAGGTGGATTACTACTGTCGGCAGTTGGGGCTCAATCCTTCTGGGGCCCTCAAATTGTGTGTCCTATGATTTGGAGACTGGGACATTGATCTGCTCATTTATGCCTCCCCTTGGGTGAAGGGTGCCTCCAGCAGTGATGACCCCACACTTATGGTTGTAACTGAGTGGATTGGGGCAAGTTCTCTTGATGTCAGAGAAAGCCGTTTGGCTGAGGAGACCTAGGAACTAAACAGAGATCAGCAGCTGTCAACAGGTGAGAAATTGTCTGCCCACACCTGCAGCTGAACTTAGCTATAGCCTTGTGCCTAGAAAAGGGCCTAGTACTATTCTCTGAATAATAGGGGAATCAAAAAATATTTATTACATTAAATAACATAAAGATATTTTATTATAATCTAGACTAAAGCAGCTTAAAGCGAGGTGATCAGTTGATTGGACAAAAGTTTTTGAAGAGAAGAAACAGATAAAAGCTCAGAGAAAAAGGAAAATAGGAATAGAAAGGGTATTTCTATAGGTTGAAAAGGTTTGTTCACACCTAGTTTTATACAAGAAAAATAAAGTGAACTAAAGCTTGTTAAAAAAAAAAGAAAAGAAAAGGTTTGTTCGTTCCGAATGTATTTATTGAGCACCCATTGAGTTGCGGTGCGTAAGCATCACAAACTTCTATGCCCGCAGGAAGAGTCTATTCTAATGGCAGGGAGATTGTTCCTAGGATACATAAGTTTACAGTGTGCTTGATGATCATGAGTACTAAGGAGAACAACATGGCAGAGAGGGGGACTAGGAGGTGTGGGGTTGGGGACAGTCCCTAATTTTAAAAAGGCTGGGCAAGGTGGGCTCACTAAGAAGGTGACTGAAGTCGGCGAGGGAGCCCTGAGCATATCTAGGGAGAAACATTCCAGGCAGAGGAACAGCAGGTAGAAATCCCTGAGGCAGGAACATGCCTATGGGGAGGAGAAATAATTTTCCCTCTACCCTTCTGAGTTCTTGGCGGAAACGTCTATAATAAAGCAGATTAACAAGAGAAGAACAAGCAGAACCCAGGAAAAATGAGTAACCCAAAGAGGTGACTTAAATACCATCTTAATAGGGAAAGGGAAGGGGGAATATAGACCTCTTAGGGGAGAGTCAGTGATTTTTAGGCAAGATGAATGGGATCTTGGAAAGAAATAAGTGAGAGGTATGAGAGTTTGTGACAAAGCTTCTCTGGGTATAGTGTAGTCTCCTCACCTGTGATGAAACTCCCCAGGAGGGGATTTTTGATAAGTGAGTTCCTTTTGGAAGATCTGTCCCTAGGCACGTAAGGGAAGTTCAGAGAAAGCCTCTTCCTGCATTCACTGTTTTTCAGGTGCTCAATATAGCAAAGCAGCATGTTATGGGGTGGCATATCCTGAGATCCTACCATTATATCTTGGGGGTGGCATATTCTGCTACCCTTCTGGCAAGTTAGATGAGTAGCAAAGGAGGCCTGTGTGGCTGAAGCAGCTGAGCAAGAGTCAGAATAAAAGGGGCTGGGTCAGACAGGGAATCTCAGAATAGATACGGTAAGCCAGGGTCAAACTTACAGGGCCTCCTATGCCTTTTTAAAAATTTACATTTTTACTCTGAGTATAATGGGATGCCATTGGGAGGTTTTGAGCAAAAATGCGTTGAGATTAAAGAGAAAAAGGGAGAAGGGCAGAAATCATAGGCCCTCACAGGGAAATGATAAATGATGTGGACCTGATAGCATTTGTTAGCACCTCCTGTCTTGGCCTCATTACACTGCTCTCCATGAGGGAACATTTTATACTGGACTTGATGCATACCTACTTCCTGCCTGGATGGAAGACCCAATGATACCTGGGCGTGGATTTCTCCCACTGGCTTCTCTAAACATTTTTACTTTAAGAGGCATTTTTCATATTCAAAGACAAAACAAACATCATCAATGGTTATTTGGATACAGTGGAATAAATCCAGAGATTTCTCGCCTTCAAAGAATCTTGGAAGAGCTGTGAAACATGCTCTTTGAATTCACCTGATCTTTGCCTAGAAATCAATACTTTGAAATTATGCTGTTGTACATATTGGTTAGGTTGTAAGCAATGGGAGCTAACTTAACTGACACAATGTGGGGTGGCCCACAGAGAAGCAGTAGTTGAAGAATTGGCCTCTGAGGGCAGTGGGAAGTCCAGGAGGACCGGATAGTGGGAGTGAATTAAGAGTTGCAGAGGTACCATTGCTCCTGGGGTGAATCAACTCTAATAACTTTGGTTTTTCTCCCCATCCTTGCAAAATTTCCCTCAGAATTCCAAGTCCTGACAGATGATCTCTGGCTTCATTTGGGCCACGTGCAGTGGGCCGGAGCAAGACAGGATGCTGGACCCCACAGTGAATGGAAGGTAATCCCTCCAAAAGATTCCTGGATACTTAGGGTTCTCTAGAGAAACAGAACCAGTAGGACAGACACAGAGAGAGAGATATGGAGATCTATATGAGGAGATTTACTCTATGAATCGGTTCATGTGGCTCTGGACGTCAAGAAGTTCCACAATCTGCTATCTGAAAACTAAAGAACAAGGACAGCTAGTGATTTAATTAGGGGGCGAATTAGGGGGCTGATACTATGAGTCCTGGTCTCATTGGAAGGCCTGAGAACCAAGAACGATGAGGTCTGGAGGCAAGAGAAGATGGATGTCTGAGCTGAAGTGGAGAGCAAATTCACCTTTCCTTTGCCTTTTTGTTCTGATTGGGCTCTCAACGGATTAGATAGTGCCCTCCTCCACTAGCATGGGCCCTCTGCTTGCTCAATTCAGCAGTTCAAACGCTAATCTCTTCCAGAAACATCCTGCACAGATACACTCAGTAATACTGTTTTATCAGCTATCTGGACATCCCTTAATCCAGTCAGGTTGATACATAGTACCATCATAGTACTGTCAGTAGAGAAATATCAAATAAATGTTGAGCAGGTCCAGGCAACAGATGTCCACTACAGTCTATGTCTGCACCACCCACTAGCTATGTGTGGCTACTTAAATTTAAGTTAAGATTAAGTAAAAGTAAAGAAAATGAAAAATTCAGTTCCTCCTTTGTACTAGACACATTTCAAATGTTCCAGTACCTTGTGGCTAGTGGCTTCTATTGGGCAGCACATATGTAGACAAAGAAAGTTCTTTTGGACAGCACTGGTGTATATAGTAATAGTAATAAACCTGCATAAACCTTTAAGTTCTTTATATTAATTTTCAATACACTCTCACTTTCATTACATTATTTAACTCCCATTTCTGTCTTTTGGTGTAGTCAGAGAGAGTAGAATATTATTTCAAGAGAAAACTGAGGCCAAGAAAGCTTGAGCAGCTAACAGTAAAGCTCACCCAGCCAGTACAAGGTCACATAGCCAATATCGGCACTAGGGGTACCTGCATCCCAGCACGAGGACCCTCGTTCTGATCCTAATGTAGAGCCCAGATAATGCACAGTTTGGTGTAAAGCCACTTCTCAAGCTGGAACACAGAACAATCATTTCTGTTGTCACAATTTGAGTTGTTGTAAATTTCCCCATCAAAGAAATAACCATGCAACTCTAGCAAGTGATCTTTTATGGGGGCTTTTAAAGCCTCCTTTGCCAAAGGAAACTATGTACCCATGACATAAATATGAGGGTAGACTGACAGATAGGAAATATTTTATCACAGGCTGGAGAAAAAATGGGGGAAAGAAATTCCCCCAGGCTGTTCTTCCTCAGTGACGTAGATCTTGGAAGTACACTGTCCTAGAGCGTGCATTGAGGTGCGTCACCCCGGCATTTGGGTCTTGTAATTGTTGGGAGCAGACCCTTTCCCAGGGGTGTGATTTAAGATGGAGCTTGTAAGTTTATAAAGCATAAGCTCTTACCACCATGCTGCAGAGCCCTTATAATAATAATAAAGACATTAGACTTGTTTCTATAAGCTGTACATAAAATAAGGCCCACTGATTTGTGGGACCTGGGGCAAGACTCTAAGTGCAGTCTCATTCCCCCTATGTCTAAATATTTCAAAGTTGCAAATCAAGACTGACCCAAGGCCGGAACCATGGTCCCACCTGGGCCAGGAGGGTGGCTCCTTGGAGATCTGCAGTGAGAACAGCTTCGCCCTCCAGACCAGCCCTGCTGCCTAAGAGTCTAAGTGATCCCAGACTTGCTGGGTCAGAGCAGAGCGGGGAGCTGGGCCTAGCCTGTGATCCTTGGAGGTGACCCAATCCTCAGTCTGTGATGGATTGACTCAGTCAAGCACCTCAAGGAGCCAGGTGCAGCTCCCTGCCTCCACATGTTACCTTTCTTTTTTTTTTTTTTTTTTAATTTTTAAAATTTATTTATTTATTTATTTATTTATTTATTTATTTGACAGAGAGAGACACAGTGAGAGAGGGAACACAAGCAGGGGGAGTGGGAGAGGGAGAAGCAGGCTTCCCGCGGAGCAGGGAGCCTGATGCGGGGCTCGATCCCAGGACCCTGGGATCATGACCTGAGCCGAAGGCAGACGCTTAACGACTGAGCCACCCAGGCGCCCCCACATGTAACTTTTCTCATTAAGGGCTTCCAGATAGTTCTAGGCAGCTTTCAGATAACACACTTCTGGAGCAAATGGAAGGGAGCAAACTTCTTATGTTGGAAACACAGCTGCCCAGCCAGCCACCTCAGGGTGATTTGGAGTGCCACGTTCTCTCATTTCCCTGGGGCAGGGGCTGCCTTTTCTTTGCTCCCGTGTGCATTCCTACCCCCAGCACACAGTCATCAGCTGTCGTTCCACCCTCCTCTGGCCTGCCAGACCTCCTTGACTTCATCCCTTGTCCCTTTCCTCTAAGTCCTTTTGCTTAGCCAATGACCAAACTTCCAAAAACATTTTCTCAGAAGACCAAACCAAACCAAACAAAGCATATAACAATGACCTGGTGTGTTGGAGTTTCTATTACGCGGCAACCTCTAAAGCAGAGGGCCCCAGGGGAAGGACCCACCACTTCAGCTCTCTTCAGGTCTGAGGGCTGAATTAACTCAAAAACTGTTTCATCGCATTAAAATCGTACTGCAGGACACTTTGTTCCATCTATGACTTGTCATTTTGTAGTAAATTTTGTTTAGTTCTAAGGACGCAGCTTTATTCTTGTTAAAATCGTGCCCTATGTTCATTTGAGCACGAAGATCCCACTCCCCATGAAGGCACCTCTGGACATCCGTCGGCACGCCTGATTGCTCCCTCTCTGGAGCTCAGCGTAACTGTAGGCAAAGTGGCAATGAGGAGAGGACTAGCACTCCTCAAGTGAGAGGCTTGTAGCTTACCCACAGTTCTGGCAGATGTCATTCTGGCAGACCAATTTCATCTACTTCACAGCGGGGCCCTGGACACTGTTTACCACATTTGCTTCAGGGTAATTTAAAGTTCAGCTGTGCAGACAGGCTGTGCTTGGAGACCGTGGCGTCCACTGCAGCATTTTTCAGAGGAAGTGAGACCTGAAGGTCACACAGCTAGTTAGCAGCGATTTGAACTCCATATCAGACTGCCCAGTGCCAAGTGTCTTAGCTCAGGCTGCTATACCAAGATTGCACAGACTGAGTGGCTTAAGCAACAGGTATTTATTTCTCATGGTTCTGGAGGCTGGGAAGTCTGAGATCAGGATGCCAGTGCTGTCAGCTTCTGGTGAGGGCCTTCCCCTGGCTGAATAGTCTCCGTCTCGCTGGGTTCTCACATGACAGAGAGAGAGGACTCTGGTCTCCACCTCCCAAGAGAAGCACCCTAATCCCATCATGGGGGCTCCACCCTCATGACCTCATCTAAACCTAAATACCTCCCAAAGGCCCCACCTTCACAAACTATCATGCTGGGGGCAAGGACTTCAACATATGGATTTGGGGGAGGTACAAATACTCAGTCTATAACACCAGGTCAGTCTTCGTTACAGTCTATCACATAGCTAAATACACCCTTACCCAATCCTGGGAATACTAACTTCTAACCATCGCCTTTATCATTTAAAAAGTTCCACGATAATTTTTTGAATTATAAATGCAATGCATACTTATAGTAGACAACAGGAAAAAATGAAAGACAATAAACCTTACAATCCCACCAACGAGAGACTAACAATTGGTTTATTTTCTTCTGAACACATATGTATGTGTAAATATATACATATATACATCCCTAAATAACATTTTCAAGAACAAACTTTGAGTCATACTATAGTTTTTTTATCCTAATTTTTTACTTTAAGTAGTCTTTCCCCTTCTCTTAAAAAATAGTTTTTGCTTTCTCATAGTTTAATGTTTTCGACTATCTGCATCATGTTTTATCTGCCTTTATGTTTTGTATTATTTGGAAGATATGTATTTACTTTTAATCTTTTCAGTTTTTAACTTCTAATTTTTAGATGCATTTAAAAAACTATTTTTCTAGTTACCAAGTCAAGAAAGAAATACTTTATTTTTAGTTCAACCTACAGTAGATGAATTTAGTACATCCTTCCTTTCACTACCGCTTCATGACAAAGCCTTGGTTTTGAGGGCTTTTAGATGATGTGATTATTGTTAAAAAATGGATATATGGACATAGGAAATTATTAAGCATGTAAACCATGCATTTTGTCACAGAAGATTTAAATTGGCAATTTTTCCACATTATACTAATTGTTTCCACAAGGTAGAAATACAGAGGATTGGCTTGGATCCTGGATCCCATCATCCTCAATCAGTCCCCAATGTTTTTGCAAGTTCTCATGGGAAACTCTCCCTATTATTACTCCAAAGCTTTAGATTCTAATACCTTTGGAGAATCTTGGCCCTAGACTAGACCACGTGGAGCTGGGGCCCAATTTGTCCCATCTTATGGCCATGTCTGGAGCAGTCTTCCTTTGTTCTGATTTCAGGCCAACACCATAGAAAGATGAATCTTTTAGGAGGTGCATCAAGTGAATGAACATTTCTCCCCAATGCCTAGGGCTCTTGATCTCTGTCAACCATCTCATGCCTCTTTTCTGCATGGTCCTTTACTTGTTTCTGCTTGAGCAAGATACATGAATTTAGGACAGAGATTCTCAAGTCATGTGCTGCCTTAACTGTTGCATTATGAGCCTTTGATGTATTTTGCCCACAACTGCAGATATATCTTGAGGATGCTGTTCATTGGATGAATGACTGAGCTATGCAGGTCCTATAATGGGCTGTAGAATAGGGCTACATGCTGGAAATCAGGGGCATGAATGTTAGCCCCTTGTCATGTTGGTGCCAGAGAAGGATTAGGCATTTGGTGGAATATGGGAGGACTTTGTCTTCTGACAATGTGGTCCTGGCTGTAAAGAGGATTATTTTTAAGAAATAACATAGTATTAAGGTGGGACCATGTGAACAGTGCAATAACTAGATTCTTTCAAAGAGCATGAGATATTATTCTCTACTGGCATTTGTGTTATAATTATTCCTGGCTTATTTAGTGTTGGTGTTTTTTGAATGCCAAAAATTACAGAATTCCCAAAATGTGCCACAAAAACAACAAAGTAGAGAACTACTGATTTGGAACCTTCCTACTGTTACCAGTCAGAGACCATGGTCAAGACTTCCTATTGTCTGGAGAAGGGAATGAGCAGAGAAAATAGCCAACCAAAGGAGCAAAAAACATTTAATTCAGTTTTGCTAGCATACCAGGCAATCCATGTCGGTTGTTCTGGTTCTTCCTCCTTTAAACTTTACAGAGAGAACTCTCCCATCAAGAGGTTAACCATGACACTCAAATTTCCATGTTTCGGAAAAACATTTATTCACCTACCATGCAAATTGCCTTCTCTCTTGGAATTTATGATAGGGAACTACAAGCATAAGGACTTTTCTGAGGAGCTTTTTCTTCTGTTATTGACCACCTCATCTATTTACCACTTCCCAACTAAATTTTCCCCCAATTCTATTAACTTCTATGTACTCAGATCCCCAGTCTTCAATTAATTGTGGGCACTTTCCAGGGATATAGATTTTAACTCTCTTGTAGGTGGCAGAGTACCCCACACTGGCTGTGACCTTGTATTTCCTTGCTCCAAACTTTCTTCGCATTTCTGTATGTTTTCAGACCAGCAAACTTGCAAGGTGTTCTATCCCTGGTTTGGTTCTCTGTGTGTCTCAAAGAGCATGCCCCTGTGGGCCTTGTAAGAGGTGATATATCTTCTGCCATTTTCATAATTTGACTGTTCCTCTACCTGAAGTCCCCAGACCCTGGAAAAGGCTGCTACTCTGACGGAGCAGGACCTTCTCCTTCTTATTTCCAGAAGGGTCTAGTTCTTGTTACTTTTGGGTAATGTGGCATTCTCCTGGCTGCATCTGAGAAACAGATTATAGAGGAAGAGAGGATTTAGAATATTGACAACCCACCCATGCTAGATGTTACCAATTAAAAAATGTGCTCATCCAAACTCTGGGTTCTGATATGCAAGCCTAACTAGTTTCCTAAGACTGATGCACACTTACCTACCCCATGGAGGTTACCCATAGGCCATGCAATTGGCCTCCTTGGTTACTAGTGACATAGGACAGGTGAGCCACAAATTGTGCTTCTCAGTTATTTCCATTGGCCAGAGAGCTGATAACAAATTCCTATTCAATTCTATGGTTTTAGAATCTCAACTGATAGTTCCTTGCCCCTAGTGAGTCTGTGTGGAATTTTGACCTGCTCATAGTAAAAACAATAAGTCATTCACATAGTGCAAGATTTGTAGTCTCTTAGTTTTTAACTATTCACAGTATACATCAGTAGTCACCAAGATAACTCTGTTTTGCTGGTCTCTGCTCACTTAGAAATCTGCACATAATTCTTTCTCAGAGTATTGTTTGATATTCTTAGTTTCCAGTGCTGTTGTGATGTAGTGCCTTTTATTTTTTCAAACCTTCTTCAGCAACTTGTAAGCAGGAAAGTCAGGAAGTGTGAGCCACCTGCTGTCTTAATTTGACACCTGGTCTCACTGCTTTCAAGCTCCTATACTTCAAAGCACTTTTACAAGTGAATCACTGTTGTTATGTGGGTCTTTGACTGAAAGGAATTTAGACAACCAGGCTTAAAACAGCCAAGACATGCTTTGTACATGTGACTTGGTCAAAATCAAATAAAACAACCCTTTCAGCATTGGGTTATATTTTCCGTAGCTAGGGAATCTGGGAAATAACTATATAACTCATTCTTAGTTTGATGACTACTCCATTAGGGCAAGTAATGTGAATGAACAAATAATAACCAGCTGTATTTTAATCCAAGAAATTACTTTCTTCTTCAGTCCCGGATCTGAAATCATTTCTACACTAAAGTGAAGATGAAGTCTCTTTAGATCATTAACACAAATAATTTCCTCTCAGTGTATAGCAGTCTACTTTGAATTACCCGTTGGTGAAGGGAGATAGGGTCAATGAAACAGCAATAATACAGATACCCATTTTAGCCAAAAGTTGCAACCTTTTTTGAGAACTATCTTAAAAGCTGTCTTATTGCTTTGAAATGAAATTGCTTTCATTTCCCCCTTTTCTTTTGGGTCTGCTAAGGAGCAGTGAAACAGACCAAATGGAAACAGCAGAAAGGAGAAAGAAGGGGGTTGGGAGATAAATGAAATCTGTTTCTTTTGCATTCTTTAGAATACAGAGTAGCTCCTGGCATAGAGTAGATGCTCAATAAATGTTTGTCAAATTAAATATATAACCTGAATTCTCAGAATATGAATTTGGGTTCTTTGTCTTGCCTGAAAACAGGAGCTTTTACTCCTAGAAAATTTGGTTGGCTAGAGGAAAAAACTCTTAAGTGCCTTGAAGAAAAAAGTAACTGGTGATATGTTGCTTATAACTGGAGTCTGGCACAAGGCAACCACACGGTAGGGTTGGGGGAGGGGTATTATTTGGAAGGGCCAGCTTGCATTGATCGGTAAGGAGAATACAGTAGTAACCAAATGGGTCAGTCAAGCTAGGGGCTGGACTTCGTCTGACTGGAGCCAATGCAAGTATCAAACGGATAACACAATGTTAGATATAAACCTTGTCCACCTTTCGGATTGCCTCCCATCCTCCTTTCTCTTTATGGTTTGGTATCACACCTGTGTTAAGTAGCCTGTCTACCTCTAGATGTAAATGGAAGGACACATTCTGGAGTGTAGGACCTGTTTTTTTAAGAGGCTCCGGGGGATTAGATGACACAACCCAGAAGTGTGTGTGAAGAGGGTAGTCAGCTTCCTGCGTGTAAACTTGACCAAAAAGAAATGGGAAATAGGAGTCCTCCCTGCCTCCTTACCTCCAAGACTTGCTCCAGGATGACATTTCTTTCTTTCTTTCTTTCTTTTTTTTTTTTAAAGATTTTATTTATTTATTTGAGAGAGAGAGAATGAGAGAGAGCACATGAGAGGGGGGAGGGTCAGAGGGAGAAGCAGACTCCCTGCCGAGCAGGGAGCCCGATGCGGGACTCGATCCAGGGACTCCAGGATCATGACCTGAGCCGAAGGCAGTCGCTTTACCAACTGAGCCACCCAGGCACCCCGGATGACATTTCTGTTTGCATATTTTCTGGAGAAGTCCTCTGTGTTGGGCAAACATGGCTGCTGCCTGGCCAGTCTGCTACTTTTTCTCCTCTTGCTCTCACTGGTCTGGTTTTTCATTTCCCAACTAAAGAATCATCCTTCCAATTCTTTTTTTAGTTTCTGCTTTCTAAGGGATTAGGATTAAAATACTGACTGCCCTAAAGCTTCCTCATCCTGGGCTCCTTACCTGAACTCTTTCCTTTTAATATTTTCCAGCTCTAATCCAGTGACATGAAGAGAGAAATCCTTCCTTCCTCAAAGATCATGCTCTTCTTTTACTTTGTATTTCTAAATAACTAATATTTATTATAATGTGAAAGAATTTCCCTAAGGAACTATGTGTGTGGTGGGGCAAGGGGTGTATAAAGTGTATCCTGAACATCACAATTTCCTGTTGCATCTAAGAGCTGTTGGACAATATCAAGTATTCTAACGTACGTGGAGTAGGAATCCAAGAAGGAGAAGAGAGATAGTCCAGAAAAAATGGCTGAAGAAATAATGGCTGAGGCTTTTCCAAAATGAATGACAGAAACCAACCCACAAATCCAAGGGTCTCAGAGAACACACACACGCACACAATACCACCCCTTTTTCCAAATATACACACCCATGCAAATCATAATGAAACTATTGAAAACAGAAGACAAAAATAAAATTTTAAAGTCAGAGCAAAAGGGAACATCACATACAGAGGAACAAAGACACAAAAACAAAGAATTACAGTGAATTTTTTGTCAGAAACTATGCAAACCAGAAAGTAATAGAGGAACTTCTTTAAAGTTAATTCTGTACCCCTGAAAATGTGTTTTAAAAAATAAAGGAAAAATGAGGGTGGTTTATTTATTTTTTTTTCAGACAAGAGGGAATTCATTTGCAGAAGACCTATTCTGAATGAAATAGTAACAGATATTCTTTCTGGAGAAAGACTATGAGAGAGGACCGCAACTTGGACTTAGGCAAAGAAATGAACACTGAAAATGGAAGTAACGATGGTAAATTTATTTAAAAGTTTTAAAATTGCTCTAAAGCAGTGTTTTTTTTTTTTTTTTTAATATTTATTTATTTGACAGAGAGAGAGAGAGTGAGCACAAATAGGCAGAGCAGCAGGCAGAGGGACAAGAAGACTTCCTTCTGAGCAGGAGCCCCATGTGGGACTCGATCCCAGGACCCTGGGATCATCACCTGAGCTGAAGGCAGACGCTTAACTGACTGAGCCACCCAGGTGCCCCTAAAGCAGTGGTTTTCAACTGGGGGGAATCCCCTTCCTTGCTCTTCCCTCAGGGACACTGGCAGTCTCTGGAGACATTTTTGGTTGTGGCACTGGGGTGGTGCTGCTGCCACCTAGTGGAGAGAGGTCAGGAATACCTTTAAACATCACAGTGCGTGGAAAGCCTCACACAACAATTATCCAGTCCAAAATATTAATGCTGCTTAGACGGAGAAACTTTGTTCTGAAAGATAACTGTATAAGGAAAAAAGGAAAGTAACAAGGTCCTGTGTGATTATAGCATAAATAAGGGTAGAAGGTACAATAGTAATAGCACAAAAAATGAGAGAGGCAATGGGACTATAGAATTATAGTATCCTTACGCTACACAGGAATTTCAAGGTAGAATCTTGTTAATTAAAGATGTATATTTTAGGGGCGCCTGTGGCTGGGTCAGTTGAGTGTCCAACTCTTGGCTTTGGCTCAGGTCATGACCTCAGGGTTGTGAGATGGAGCCCTGCTCCGCACTCAGCAGGAGTCTGCTTGAGATTCTCTCTCTCCCTGCTCGTGCTCTCTCTCTGTCTCTGTCTCTCTCTAAAAAAAAAAAAAAAAAAAAGATCTTAAAAAAAGGATGTTTATTTTAAAATCTAGGACAACCCCTCAAAAATAATGGAGATGAGTGGAATACTAAAATACACTCAATTAATAAAGGATAAAGCTGAAAAGGAGAGAGAAACTAAAGGACAGGTGGGACAAATATAAAACTGCTTGCAAAATGGTAGATTTGAATCCAGCCATTTCAACAGTCATATAAAAATCATTTTATGGGTCCTTCATTACCTTAATATCAAAACCAAACAAAGATATTACAAGAAAAGAACTTAAAAAAAGGAAAAGAACTTTATATTAAATCCCTCATGAATATAGACATAATTATCCTCAACAAAAATATTAGCAAATTGAACCTAGCAATATTAAAAAAAATGATATTGCATAACAACTGGGGTTTATCCTGAGTGTGCAATACTGGTTCAATACTGAAAAAAAAAATCAATCTCGGGGTGCCTGGGTGGCTCAGTTGTTAAGCATCTGCCTTCAGCTCAGGTCATGATCCCAGGGTCCTGGGATCGAGCCCCGCATCGGGCTCCCTGCTCTGCGGGAAGCCTGCCTCTCCCTCTGCCACTCCCCCTGCTTGTGTTCCCTCTCTCGCTGTGTCTCTCTCTCTGTCGAATAAATAAATAAATAAATCTTTAAAAAGAAAAAGAAATCAATCTATGTAACTCATCATATTAATGGTTTAAAGAAGAAAACCCACATGATTATATCACTAGATGCAGAAAAAATATTTGACAAAATTCATCATCTGTTCTTGATAAAAAGTCTCAGCAAGCTAGTAATAGGTAAAAGCGTATATATAAAAACCCTATAGCTAACATTATTCTTAATGATGAAAGACTGAATTCTTACTCTGTAAAATCAAGAACAAAGCAAGAATGTCACTCTTACCACTCCTATAATTTATAGTACTAGATGTCTTAGCTAGGACAATAAAGCAATAAAAAGAAATAAAAGTTATACAGACTGAAGGAAGAAAGAAATCTTGTCCTATTTGCAGATAACATGCTTATTTAGAAAATCTCAAGGAATTTGCAGAAAGGCTCCTGAACTAATAAGTTTATAAAAATTGCAGGATTCAAGGTCAACACACAAAAATTAACTGTATTTCTATACACTAGCAACAATCAATTAGGAACCATAATTTAAAAATGATTATCGCCTTCAAGGCAGTATGGTACTGGCACAAAAACAGACACAGATCAGTGGAGCAGAATAGAAAACCCAGAAACGAACCCACAACTATATGGCCAATTAATCTCTGACAAAGCAGGAAAGACTATCCAATGGAAAAAAGACAGTCTCTTCAACAATTGTGTTGGGAAAACTGGACAGCAAGGTGCAAAAGAATGAAACTGTGCCACTTTCTTACATCATACACAAAAATAAATTCAGAATGGATTAAAGACCTAAATGTGAGACAGGAAACCATTGAAATCCTAGAGGAGAACACAGGCAGTAACCTGTTTGATATGGGCCGTAGCAACTTCTTACTAGATATATCTCCTGAGGCAAGGGAAAAAAAGCAAAAATAAAGCATTGGGACTACGTTAAAATAAAAAGCTTCTGCACAGCAAAGGAAACAATCAACAAACTAAAAGGCAACTTATGGAATGAGAGAAGATATTTGCAGATGACATATCTGATAAAGGGTTGATACTCAAAATCTATAAGGAACTTATAAAACTCAACACTCAAAAAACAATCTAATTAAAAAATGAGTAGAAGAGATCAGTAGACATTTTTCCAAAGAAGACATCCAGATGGCTAACAGACACATGAAAAGATGCTCAGTATCACTCATCATCAGGGAAATACAAATCAAAACTATAATATCACCTCACACTAGTCAGATTGGCTAAAATCAACAACACAGGAAACCACAGGTGTTATGGAAGTACCTCAAAACGTTAAAAATAAAACTACCCTACGACCCAGCAATTGCACTACTAGGTATTTACCCAAGGGATACAAAAATACTGATTTGAAGGGATACATGCATCCCAATGTTTATAGCAACATTATCTACAATAGCCAAATTATGGAAAGAGCCCAAATGCCCATCAACTGATGAATGGATAAAGAAGATGTGGTATATATATACAATGGAATATTACTCAGGCATAAAAAAGAATGAAATCTTGCCATTTGCCAAGATGTGGATGGAGCTAGAGAGTACTATGCTAAGTGAAATAAGTCAGTCAGAGAAAGACACATGCCATATGATTTCACTCATATGTGGAATTTAAGAAAAAACAAATGAGCCAAGGGGAAAAAAAGAGAGAGGCAAACCAAGAAATGGACTCTTAAGTATGGAGAACAAACTGGGGATTACTGGAGAGGAGGCAGGCAATGGTGGGGGAATGGGTTAAGCAGGTGATGGGTATTAAGGAGTGCACTTGTGATGAGCATCACGTGTTGTGTGTAAGTGATGAATTACTAAATTCTACACCTGAAATTAATATTGCACTGTATGTTAACTAGCTGGAATTTAAATAAAAACTTGGAAGAAAAAAAATAAGTAAATAAAAATGATTATCTCTTACTAAAGCTCCAATAAAATTAAATACTTAGGAATAAATCTAAGAAAACATGTATAAAATCTGTTGTGACGCCTATAAAACACTGATGAAAGAAATCAAAGAAAACCTAAATAGAGAACATACAGTGGCCATGATTGGAAGACCCAACATAGTAAAGATATCAGTTCTCCTTCAAATGATCTATAGATTCAATGAAATACCAATCAAAATCCAGTGAGTTTTTTTTTTAAATATAGACCAGCTGATTTTAAAGTTGATATGCAAAGGCAGTAGATGTAGAATAGCTAAAACAATTTTGGTGAAAAAGAAGAATAAAATTGAGAAATCTCATGACCAGATTTTAAGACTTCTTATGAAGTGAACAATAATCAAAATGACATGGTATTGGTGAAGGGATAGACACACAAATCAATGAAACAGACTAGAGACCCAGAAATAGACCTATACAAATATGGCCATTTGATTTTGGTGAAAGGGTAAAAGTACATCAGTGGAGAAAGGATGGTCTGTTGAACAAAGGGTGTTGGAACCATTTGTCATCATTCACATGCAAGAAAAGGAAATTTTACACCAGAATTAAGTGGATCATGGATCTAAATGTAAAACTTAAAACTATAAAACTTTTAGAAGAAAATGTGGGATCACAGGTTCCTTTCTTCCCATTTTCTGGTCAGAGGGAAGTATTTTCTTTCAGACACCATTGCTGCCATGTCCAGGCTATCCCGAAAGGATGGCTTCCTGACTGGGGCTTGCTTTAATGCCGGCAGGGAGAATAAAAAGGGGAAAAAATTGGGTATTCCGATTCCCTATCCCAGAGGGGGCCCTCTTTCCAGTCTTCTGGTCAGAGAAAGAGAGTGCTTCTCTTGGAGCTTTTTCTTTCTACATTTGCTGTGCAGTCACTGGATTCAGGGTGCCGTGCCCTGGATTCTGAGCTGGGTAATATGGAATAGAAAAAGCCAGGAAATTTGCTGCCATCTGGATTGGTCTTCAGGATTTGATTTCCCTCCCAAATATGCCTGCTATTATTTACTCATCAGAGTCCCACGATACTTGCTTTATGTATCCTGTCCAAGGACCTTTATTATAATTTGTCAGATAGGGAAGAATGTTCTTATTTCATCTCAGTGGAATTGGAACCATTAATTCTGCTCTCCTCTTTTTTTTTTTAAACCCAAGAAGTCTGTTTCCTTTTGCTGGCGATTGGTTTGAAGTGTGATCCAGAACCAAGATCTATACATGGAGACATAAGGGGGCATCTGCTTGAGTCTTCTGGGAGAGATATTTCTCCCTGATAAAGAGAGAGCTCCAGGGAGAAATTCCACTTTCCTTTTCTGACATTGGACGCTGTTCTATCATGACATGATGCTTGGAACCATGGCTGCTATCCTGCACTTCTGAAAGAAAAGCCAAAAAATTATACATTAGCCAAATTGGAACCCAGACATGTTGAGGGGAAAATTAGCTGAACCTGGAATCACCTACCTTTAGACTTTTACTTGTGTGGGATCATAAATTCCTAATTTTGAGTTGATAGTTTATTTACTGATTGAAAGATTTGACATACAGGAAAAAGACTCATGTTTCTGTATTTTAGAACTGTAAAGCCAAATGTGAGTGCAGAGCCTCAAAAGAAATATGGATTATAATGGAGTTACTCTTGATTCT
Organism: Mirounga leonina; assembly: GCF_011800145.1. Classification (NCBI taxonomy): domain Eukaryota; kingdom Metazoa; phylum Chordata; class Mammalia; order Carnivora; family Phocidae; genus Mirounga; species Mirounga leonina. The sequence continues at coordinate 12,584,014 of NW_023270320.1, read as the reverse complement.
TTTGTGGACTTGGAGATATGTTATAATTCTATTCTTTATCTTTCTTTATTCACCATTCAAAAATAATAATAGGGTACACATTATGTGCCCGAGACTTGTTCTGGATACTTACAGTACTAAGATGAGCTAGAAATGGTTCCTGCCTTTCAATGGCTTACAGTCCATAGGGGAGGTGGTTACATGTATAAACAAATGCTGTGGTTAAAATGCAGAGGTATAAACTAATATATGGTTATAATATCAAATTATTTAGGAATATAAAAAGAGCTATTTTTGTGGTATAGTTTTTCTATTCTATGATAATGTATTTTTCTCATATTTGGGTACAGTACATTTATTTCAATTTTAGTTTATTGGGTAGTATAATATGCTTCAGGTTTGATAATATGAGACTCTGAGGGAATATTTGTTCTTTAGAAATGAGTCCATGATGGCCCTTGTATATTGGCCCCTATATTGTTTGTTTCTTCACAGCGGGTTTAGACTATTAATTCAAAGCCAACTCAAATTTTTATGTATTTTAATGCTTTAAATGTAGCCCAAATAAGCATATTTTCGGCCGTCTACTACCTGCCGGCTTTGCACACCCTGCAAATGCACCCAGAGTCTGCTAGCCGTAGATAAGACCAGCCACATATTTATAAAAGACCCCAAACTTCTTATGCCCTTTCAAGCTCTTCACCCAGAGCGCCCCCCCCCCAACCTTGCTGCTGGGTGGCATCACTTAATCACATCTGTCCCCTCTTGGATTCTCCCTTCTCTTGGGGCTTCTCTTGCCTTCTTCCCTTTCTGAGAATTGGCCCCACTCCGCTGCCTTTGGAAGGTCTTCTGCCATGAGAAACTTTCCCTCTCCTGTAATCCAGTCCAAGCAGCAACTAATAAAGCTTGTTGTGTTGTGCAGCACTGCATCTTGTGGTCCTGTGTTTGCTTTGATCAGCCCCCAAATCCTCAAACTCACCACATTTCTCTGCTATTGTTTTTATTCTAGTGTTCATTTTAAAAAGTGTATTCTTTGCAATTCTCCCCTTTGTGTGTCCACTGGGTAAATACTCCCATCCTTCCTTTCCTTCTGCCCCAAACTCTCCTCAGTGAGTCCTTCCATGACTTCATTTTCTGATAATACAACCTGCCCTCCATCCTCCTCATCTCCCTGCATTTCCAGATCTCCCTAATTGTGCTCTATTTTCTTATTTCCCTAGCACTTCTCCCCTTCTAACATACTATACACTTTACTCATTTATGTTTATTGTTTATTGTATGTCACCCTCTGTTAGAATATTATTTCTTCAGAATTTGAAGATTGTTTCATTGTCTTTTCACTTTTAGTGTTGCTAATGACAAGTCAAGATGATTCTTAATCCTCGGTAGGTAACCTGATTTTGCCTCCTAGTAGCTTTTAGATTCTTCTCTTTATCTTAGAGTTCTGAATTGCACAGAATTTTTTTTTTTTTAAAGATTTTATTTATTTATTTGACAGAGACACAGCGACAGAGGGAACACAAGTAGAGGGGGTGGGGGAGGGAGAAGCAGGCTTCCTGCGGAGCAGGGAGCCCGATGCGGGGCTTGATCCCAGGACCCTGGGATCGTGACCTGAGCTGAAGGCAGACACTTAACGACTGAGCCACCCAGGCACCCGCACAGAATTTTTTTATAGATACAAGTCTTGTTCTTTCTTCCTGTTTGGTACTTAGTAAGCATTTCATTCTGAAGACTTCGGTCTTTTTTCAGTTTTGGAAGTTTTCCATATGTATACACACACACAATAAAATAATACACACACATACATCATTCTCTGTGTGCAAGTAAACTACATAACACGCATACATATAATAATACATACATACATGTATCATTTTCTTTCTGTGTATGTAAATATAATATGTACCTCCTTTCACATGCCTATGAAATTCTGTGTATATTATATATATTTATTTCCTCCTTGCTGTTGTAGAACTTGTAGATCTGTTTTCCACACAACTCAAGCCTTATCTCATATTTTTCACCTCTTTTTGGTTGTGTTTATTTTTTAATGCTTTACAGAGGCTTTCTTTCGTTCCGTTTGATTTTAATCTCTCTATTATGCTATTTTGCCTATCTGTTGAGTTTTAAAATATCATATTTTTAATTTCTAGGATCTCCATTTGTTATAGTTTCATAGAAGCCTTTTCTTATTTCTCTGAGGATATTAACTGTCTTTATTTAAAATTTTTCTTTTCCTTTGTGTTTTAGGCTATTTGTTCAGTTTGGCTCTTTTCTTTCATGGGTATTGATTTTCCTCAAATGTTCAGTGATTCTTATGTGGTTGCTCATATTTTTATTTGAGATTATCTTTTTTTTTTTAATGTCTATTGGTGGTTTTGAGACTAGAAACCTGTACTCAGGTGTTCTGGGGGGAGATGGGGTGTGTGGCCAGGTAGGTTGTGTGAGACCATAATCTTCTGGGTGTTGTCATTCAGGGATTGGGAGTTATGGTGGGATGGGGTAGAATTGAGCCAGCCGTGAGTTCTGAGGCCCAGATCTCAGAGTGAGTTGTGCTCACTGCTTTCACTTAGACCAGAGCCATCTGCTTCCTTTCCATTTTCTTCTTCCTTTGTTGTTTATGTGGGAGTTGACCATTATTTTGGTCTCTGCTCTTCTGTTTTCAGTTCCAACATTTCTACTCAGACTGTGATTCTCAACCTTGGTTGCACACTGGAATCACCTGGGTAGCTTTATAAACTACTGAAGACTCTGTCCTACCCCCAGGGATCTTGATTTATTTGGTCTGGGTAGCAGCATGGGCATTGGGATGGTCTTAAAGTTCCCCAGCTTACTCTAATTTACAGCCAAGATTGCTAACCACAGTGCTAGGAAATGGTGTCCTGCAGATCTTCCACTAAGTGTAAAAGTTCTTCATGTTTAACTTGGGGTAGAAACTTTTTTTTTTTTTTTTAAGGTAGGCTCCATGCCCAGCATGGAGTCCAATGTGGGGCTTGAACCCAAGACCCTGAGATCCAAGACCTGAGCCGAGATCAAGAGTCAGATGTTCAACAGACTGAGCCACCCAGGCGCCCCAGGGCAGAAGCCTTTCTTATCTGTTGCTCATTGAGAAGCAGATTGAAAGGAAGGTGCCTGTAAGCACTTTATAACCCATCTCTAATTAATCATCTTGTTTGTCCCACAGCCCCTTCTTTTTTTGTTTCTGTTGGCTAACTTGAAGTATTTAGAATGGCTTTATATATTTTTTTATTAGTTGCTGTTTCTATTTTTTCTTAGTTTCTTTGGGCTGGAGTTTCTCTATTTTTACTTTTTCTCTTACTCTGCTATCAGTGATGCTCCATTTCTCAAGATTATTCAAAATTCCTGGTCCACTGATTAACACTATATTATGTGTTTTTCAGCACTGTTGTACATTTTTAAAAAATTATTTATTTTTCTTGTCATTTTGGTGGATTTGAAGAGGATTGGGTGGACAGATCTATGCTCACAATTCTATCAAATGTATTCTGTCTTCCAGTCTCATTCTCCCTTTGTCTTTTCCCCCAATAGATCTATAAAATGAACAAAGAGATGTTTTATAATCTTGCACAGTGATTCTATTTTTGTTTTATAAATTTGATGCTTTTCTATGAAGCATAAAGGTTCATGGCTATTATAAACTTTATGTAGATTTTGCCTTTTATGAATATAAAATGACCCTCTTTTCCATGGAAACCTTTTTGCCTTATATTAAATTTTGTCTGAAATGAAAAGGGCCACGCTTGCTCTCTTTTTTATTTCATTTATCTGATGAGCCTTTGTTTATCCTTTAAAAACATTTCTTGTCAACTTAATATGTATCTTTAAGCTTAACAGCATATGACTAGATTTTAAAAATCTTCCTTAAAAATCTTTTTTTAATGGAGAATTGAAATAATTTAAATTTATTATCATAACTTGTACATTTGGCCTGGCTTCTCTCATCTTGTTTTATATTTTTATATTTTATTCTTTCTCTTTTTTTTTCTGGATTTATGTCTTCTACTTTGAGTCTTATGCTTTGTTTGCTTTCACCCTTTTCCAGTGTTCTGGAAGATAAACCTCCCTCTTACAATTTTTGTCTGTTGGTTCTTGGAAAATGATTTTTAATCTATTATTAATCATTTTTGTTTCAGTCAGAGTTCTTATTTGTGCACAATTGAAACCGACGCTGGTTAAATTAGGCAGAAAAGGAATTTTTTCAGAAGGGAAAAGGAGTTGTTAACAGAATTGCTGGGAAGGAGGGCAGGCAGGTACACAGGGAGAATCCATTGGCAGGCAGCCCACAGGGCAGGCCATGCCCAGGACCAGCAGCTCTCCAAAGGCCCCTGCTGCCAGGATCCTCTGTGTTTCACCACCACACACTTCCTCACTCACCTTCACTGCTGCCCCTCCAGACACTGGACTCTGTAGCTGCTTCTGCCAGATGATTTCTGGATGGTCTGCTTCTGGGCACCATTTGCTTCTCATTAATCCCGAACAGGAGCACCCAATGGGCTGAGCTTAAGTCTCCAGGCTATCAGAGAGCGGAAAGATGCTTGAGAGGGAAAAGTTCTGGCCTTGTCTGCTCTGGAGTGAGGCAAGGTCCTGCTTGCACCATTCACCATGTCCCAGATGTCTGGGACAGTCCTCTCTAGTTTTATCATCATCTCAGTATTTTATAAATGATGATGAAACTAAAACTAAAAAGTTAATTACCACTCATAAATACGACATGCAGTACAGGGGTAAAGAGAGAGGAAAGAAAAAGGACGTTGGTTAAAATATATTCATAGCAAGGAAGTATGGATAGAGGTTATACTTTTCATTTCTAGAATTGGTCATACGGTGTAGCTCAGCACTGTCCAATACAAGTTTCTGGAACAGCAGAAATGCTCCGGACCTGAACTGTCGACTACAGGAGCCACTAGGTATATGGGGTCCAGGAGTGCTTGAAATGTGGCTAGTGGAGCTAAGAAACTAATATTTTAATTGTATTGAATTCTAATTAATTTACCTTTAGATTTAAATAGCCATATACGACTGACGGCTACAATATTGTACAGCATAGCTGTAAATAAAATTATGTTCCCTTTCCCTTCAGCTATACTCAAGTGAATTAACTGGGCTCTTTCCCAGTCCAATTCTTTGCCCAGTTTCAGGATAACCCTGAAAGCTGGCTAATCTTTTTTTTTTTTTTAGTGTTTTTTAAATTTAATTTTATTATGTTAATCACCATACATTACATCATTAGTTTTTGATGTAGTGTTCCATGATTCATCGTTTGCGTATAACACCCAGTGCTCCATTCAATACGTGCCCTCTTTAATATCCATCACCAGGCTAACCCATCCCCCCACCCCCCTCCCCTCTAGAACCCTCAGTTTGTTTCTCAGAGTCCATCGTCTCTCATGGTTCGTCTCCCCCTCCGATTTGAAAGCTGGCTAATCTTGTCTGCGCAGGGCTTCAGTAGTCATCCACTTAGAACTGACCATTGAACATGTTAGGAAAGGGTCCAACTGTATCCTTCTCTGTCCTTAGGGAGAAAGCACATCCTTACTCACTTTTTATCATAGTGCCAATTACCAGGCAATACTCTAGCTATTTATCCAGTGGTGTAGGGAGGAAAAATAGCCTGATGGCAATTTAATAGGATGGTCATCTCCTTCCTTGCAAACAAACCTTCAGCACTTGTGGATAATGGAGTTATGAGATGAGAATGTATAAAGTTTTTGCAAATATATTATTAGATATCATTCTTGGAGGTCTCACAACCCCTGCCACCCATTCTGGACCCATATTCTGGCTCTAGAAAAAACAGAATATTCATGAAATCCTAAGGGCTGCACTCTAACCTGGCAAAGTATTCTCTCTCAGCTGGAGTGACTCAGTCTTCCATAGCTCATTACAGTGTTCTGCAAATCCATCTGTGTTCAGATGATGAGATACCAGTAGTTGTTTTATTGCTTTCTTCCTTCACTGTAGACTGTGTTCCTTGGTGGAAACAATGTTGTGTGGGACTGTATGTAAGGCCTTCAGTAGGGGTGGTACTTGTACAAGTATAGTAAGGAGGGAAAGCAATCCCAAATCCTAATGAGTGGGATCAAGTTGTTACCTTTACCAGGAAGGAAGGGCACCAATATAGTTAACCTTGTACTAGGCATTTGGCTGGCCCATATGTATAGTATTATATTAGGGGCTCAGGCTTGGTCTTCAGGCAGATAGCTGAGCAAACAGTAGTGGTGGTAGGTCGGTCAGTCAGCCTTTGTAATGGGAAGTCTAAGTTGATGGACCCACACATAGTTTCATGTGTGCCACCATAAACTAGAGGTGTGTTTGCTGGGAAGGAGGGGCCTGGCTGTCTACATGGTCACTAAAAGGATCCTTGACAGTGGACAATTCATGCTGAATACAAATATTCTCCCTTTCTGGGCCTTTCCTGAAAGATCTCTAGAACAGCATCTGAAATTAGAGTTAAATCTACTTAAGTTTCTATAATCTACTTTAATTTTCAAAGTCCTAGATGTCTTCACCAGGGTCTTCTTTCTCTCTTGCTTCCTTTAGAATCAGGAAACCAGTTTTTACTGCATTATCTTCCACCAGTCTTCCCGCCCCATAAAAAAAATATCTCATACATGCTTCTCTGAGATGCTTGCATTCCCTTTGCTCCTCAGTCTCTTGGGATCTTTGTGAAGGGGGTGTCTTCTGGGAGCTATCAGGAGATTTAATGAGACAGTGAAAAGTCAGGTTGCCCATTACAAATGCATTTCAGCATTCCACTCTTCAAGGTCCTTGGATTTCTTCTACATCATACCAAAGAATTTTTGAGGCCATATGTGAGCCTAGAATTTCGTTGACAAACTAGGCAAATAATTATAGAACTATTTAGATACTCAAGCTATTTACAAAGAATACACAATGCCAGTAATGATAACTATATTAATAAATGCAGCCTTAACAAGTGTCTTCTTCCTTCTTTGTCTAAATACTGTCTGAATCCATTCCCACATATATTCCTAATTTAAAAAAAATCAATATAAATAGGCGAAGTCCTGCAGTGTGTGTGTGTGTGTGCATGTGTGGATGTGCGTGTAAGCATAGAGGTTCCTCCTTAGCTTGATTTTGACTTTGTAATTGGATCACTAGGACATACTTAGATATGATTCTTATTAAAGGCTGGGGGGACTGAGGCAAGGGAACTATGCTATTTTTCAAATAATGTATGCAGAGCTATATCAAACCAGAGAGTTAGGGTTCTTTTGGCTGGCAAAGAAGGGTTGCTGGAAGTGGAGGGTTCAGAGTATAGAGTTAGCCAATTAGTTTTGCATATCACCATTACAGTTCTTGAGACTGCATGATTTCTTGACCTGTGCCTTAATTTTTACATAAAAGAGATCGTGAAACTAAAGAATTCTGTCTTTACAGCTTTTGGGAGCAAACTGCATTTTGTGTTTTACTACATCAGTATCACATCAGCCATGATGCTATTTCACAGCCGTGGGAAAGAAAAGATTCTTTTAACACAATCATAAGGGTCTGAATCCAAAACGGTAAAGATTGTCAGTCTCTTTCTTGAACTCATTAGGTGCCATCAGAAGACATTTTAAACTGTCCCTGCTTTGTATCAGTTTCTGCAGATTTAAAATTCTGAGAAGGAGGGGCTCAGTTGATTAAGCATCTGACTCGATTTTGGCTCAGGTCTTGATCTCAGGTCTTGATCTCCACACTGGGCATGGAGCCTACTTAAAAAAAAAAAAAAAGTTCTGAGAAGGAGCAAATGATCAACTCAGCTTGGGAAGCGTGTCCACAATATAGCTGCTACATGTTAGAGAGAGCAAACAACTTGCCTTCACATCTTCTGCAGTGGGAGGTGGACCCCTTCTTCCCACCTGTGGATTTCCTAAGCATGGGAGAAATGGCTCAGTTGTTGGGAAATCTAAAAAATTCAACTACTCTTATTTATGAAAGTTAGGAATAAAACAATATTTCTGGTCTCCCCTGTAAAGCATGAAGAACATGAATTATTACTGTTCTTTATTTTGTCTCCTCATTTCCTAAATCGGAGTTTAAAATTAAAACAATTATTGGGTTGTTATTTTTTTAAATATTAATTTCCTTGAAGGATATATTTGGATATTTCTATTAATTTTAAAAACAAATCTCAGAGTTTCTGACTGTTTAAGTGGTTTCAAAGCATGTAGTGATTTTTTCATTACACAACTTTTTCTTTCCAAGCAGTACATTTAATTAACCTTTCAGTCAATATGGATAGATCTTGAAGCAATTATTTTTAAGAAGGTTACTTTTGCAACTTTTATTTTTTGAAAATTTCAATCCCACAGATATGCTGAACGCATGCTCCAAGTGAATAACTAAATAAATTTCACCTAGATTCACCAAATTACGGTATTTGCATTATTTCTTTCTAGGTGAGTATGTACATATGCACACATTTATTTTTTCTGAGCTATTTGAAACTAAATTGGGTCATGATGATACTTCACTTCTAAACACTTTAGCATGCATCTCCTGAGAAATGAAGTTCTCCTACACAACCATAAAATGATCACATCCGGTGGTATATTTTCTGAGCTCTTGGACAGGATTCTGCTTGTGGTTTGGTAGATTTTGATGTGGGTTAAGAAGGGTTTTACCAGGGAGAACAACTTTTGACAAATACCATGAGAAGCTCCATAGATCTGCTCCCATGTGAAACTAGTGAAAATTATACAAAAAATCAAACAACCATTTAGATATTCTGAAAATGATCCTAAGGACATACAGCAAATGAAGAAATATCTATTCAATAAAATCTATAAAAATTCAGTAAGAAAGGTGAACGTCTGTTCTGTTAGAACCAAGATTCCTCTCGTCCTCCCCCATCCCAGCTCAGTGAGAGGAAAACTCCACTGTGGATTGGTGTAGCCAAGAACATAGGACTTTCTTTTTCCCAAGCATCTGGTAAGAGGGCCTTTTTCTTGTGTGGAGCAGAATGTCAGCATTTCTCACCATGCCTCTAGCTATCTGTTGCTGGAAATGAGTTCTTAATGACTGTGGCAGAGAGATGGGGGCTCCTTTCTTCTGCCAGCCCTCACTTATGGAACAGAGGCTCTATCATATGTTCGGCACCATTGAAAGCATTGGGGCTCTGATTTTCCCATGTCTTAGTGTGTAAGGCAGTGGTTCCATGCTTGGAGGGTAAGCTGAGATCAGTCTACTGCACAGTCATGCATAGTGTACCTGCCAAATGCTCAGCTCCTAAAGTTGAGTTGCTCAGAGAGAAGCATGCCATTCATTCACCCCCCAGTTTGAGGTCCCTGTCTCAAAGATTTTGCCTGAAGAGAGAAACAGGTCTTAAAACAGATACCTCCTTGTCTTTTCTAAAAGGAACTAATTTCTTTTTTTTTATTGTTATTTTAGTCACCATACAGTACATCATTAGTTTTTGATGTAGTGTTCCATGATTCATTGTTTGCATATAACAACCAGTGCTCCATGCAATACATACCCTCCTTAATACCCATCACCGGGCTAACCCATCCCCCCACCCCCTCCCCTCTAAAACCCTCAGTTTATTTCTTGGAGTCCATAGTCTCTCATGGTTCATCTCCTCCTCTGATTTCCCCCCCTTCATTTTTCCCTTCCTTCTCCTAATGTCCTCCATGCTATTCCTTATGTTCCACAAATAAGTGAAACCATATGATAATTGACTTTCTCTGCTTGACTTACTTCACTTAACATCATCTCCTCCAGTCCCATCCATGTTGATGCAGAAGTTGGGTATTCATCCTTTCTGACGGCTGAGTAATATTCCATTTTATATATGGACCACATCTTCTTTATCCATTCATCTGTGGAAGGGCATCTCGGCTCTTTCCACAGCTTAGCTAATGTGGACATTGCTGCTATGGACATTGGGGTGCATGTGGCCCTTCTTTTCACTACATCTGTGTCTTTGGGGTAAGTACCCAGGAGTGCAATTGCTGGGTCATAGGGTAGCTCTGTTTTTAATTTTTTGAGGAACCTCCACATTGTTTTCCAAAATGGCTGTACTAACTTGCATTCCCACCAACCGTGTAAGAGGGTTCCCCTTTCTCCACAACCTTTCCAACATTCGTTGTTTCTTGCCTTGTCCATTTTTGCCATTCTAACTGATGTAAGATGGTATCTCAATGTGGTTTTGATTTGAATATCCCTGATGGCTAATGATGATGAACATTTTTTTCATGTGTCTGTTGCCATTTGTATGTCTTCTTTGGAGAAGTGTCTGTTCATGTCTTCTGCCCATTTTTTGACTTGATTATTTGGTTTTTGGGTGTTGAGTTTGAGAAGTTCTTTATAGATCTTGGATATCAGCCCTTTGTAGTGTCATTTGCAAATATCTTCTCCCATTCTGTGGGTTGCCTCTATGTTTTGTTGACTGTTTCTTTTGCTGTGCAGAAGCTTTTTATCTTGATGAAGTTCCAAAATTTCATTTTTGCTTTTGTTTCCCTTGCCTTTGGAGACATGTCTTGAAAGAAGTTGCTGTGGGTGATGTCAAAGAGGTTACTGCCTATGTTCTCCTCTAGGATTTTGATGGATTCCTGTCTCACATTGAGGTCTTTCACCCATTTTGAGTTTATCTTTGTGAATGGTGTTAGAGAATGGTCGAGTTTCATTCTTCTGCATGTGGCTGTCCAATTTTCCCAGCACCATTTATTGAAGAGACTGTCTTTTTTCCATTGCATGTTTTTTCCTGCTTTGTCGAAGATTAGTTGACCATAGGGTTGAGGGTCCATATCTGGGCTCGCTATTCTGTACCATTGGTCTATTTGTCTGTTTTTGTGCCAGTACCATGCTGTCTTGGTGATCACAGCTTGAAATCAGGTGACGTGATGCCCCCAGCTTTGTTTTCTTTTTCAACGTTTCCTTGGCAATTCGGGGTCTTTTCTGATTCCATACAAATGTTAGGATTGTTTGTTCCAGCACTTTGAAAAATGCCATTGGTATTTTGATTGGGATGGCGTTGAAGGTATAGATTGCTCTGGGCAGCATAGACATTTTAACAATGTTTATTCTTCCGATCCATGAGCATGGAATGTTTTTCCATCTTTTCGTGTCTTCTTCAATTTCTTTCGAGTGTTCTGTAGTTGCTAGAGTATAGATCCTTTACTTCTTTGGTTAGGTTTATTCCAAGGTATCTTAGAGTTTTTGGTGCTATTATAAATGGAATTGATTCTCTAATTTCTCTTTCTACACTTATATTGTTGGTGTATAAGAAAGCAACTGATTTCTGTGCATTGATTTTATATCCTGCCACATTACTGAATTGCTGTATGAGTTCTAGTAATTTGGGGGTGGAGTCTTTTGGGTTTTCCACATAAAGTATCATGTCATCTGTGAAAAGAGAGAGTTTGACTTCTTCTTTGCCAATTTGAATACCTTTTATTTATTTTGTTGTCTGATTGCTGTTGCTAGGACTTCTAGTACTATGTTGAACAGTAGTGGTGAGAGTGGGCATCCTTGTCGTGTTCCTGATCTTAAGGGAAAGGCTCTCAGCTTTTCCCCATTGAGAATGATATTCACTGTGGGTTTTTCATAGATGGATTTTATGAACTTGAGGAATGTTCCCTCTATCCCTACACTCTGAAGAGTTTTAATCAGGAAAGGATGCTGTATTTTGTCCAATGCCTTTTCTGCATCAATTGAGAGGACCATAGGGTTCTTCTCTCTCCTCTTATTAATGTGTTCTATGACACTGATTGATTTGTGAATGTTGAACCACCCTTGCATCCCAGGGATAAATCCCACTTGGTTGTGGTGGAAGGAACTAATTTCATTTGAAGTAGAACATGGAGAAGTCTGAACCTAAGGGAACTCTCAAAACCAGTAGAGGTTAGGGCAAAAGGCAGTTGGGAAGAGAATGCTAAATTCAGTGAAGACACAGGCTGTGAAATAAATACATTTCCTAGATAAACAAAACCTGAGAGGATTTGATGCTAACACACTCACCGTATGAGATATACTGAAGGAATTTCTTAGGCTGAAAGGAAGTGACTCTAGATAGTAATTTGAATTCACATGAAAAAACAAAGAGCACCAATACAGGTGAGTAGGTAATTATAAAATTAGTGTAAATACATATTTCTTCTCTTTTATTCACTGATTTAAAAAACAGTTGTATGAAATAATTTGTGTATAATGCATTGTTAGGCCTAAAACATACAGGAATGTGATATATTTGTCAGTAATAGCACAAAGGAGGTAAGTGGGAACAAAGACCTTTTGGGTTAGGGAAATGATTCCAGAAGATAACTTAAACCCAAGATACACTGAAGAAAACCAGAAATCATAAATAGGAAGGTTAATATAACAAGACTAAAAATATAGATTTGCTTTCCTTTCTTCTCTCAGCTCTTTTAAAAGACCCCAAATCGGGCGCCTGGGTGGCTCAGTCGGTTGAGCGACTGCCTTCGGCTCAGGTCATGATCCCAGGGTCCTGGGATCGAGTCCCACATCGGGCTCCCTGCTCTGCGGGGAGCCTGCTTCTCCCTCTCCCACTCCCCCTGCTTGTGTTCCCTCTCTTGCTGTGTCTCTCTCTCTCAAAATAAATAAATAAAAAAAATCTTAAAAAAAAAAATAAAGACCCCAAATCATATACAATAATAATTACAACATTGTATTGTTGAGTTTATGATATTGACAGATAGAATATGTAGAACAATAATACAACAAAAAGTGGGAAAATGGAAAGAGCTGCATAAGAGTGACATTTCTATATTATCCTGAAATTAAATTAGTATAAATCTGAAGCTGATTCTCATGTATATGGTAAGCCCTACAGCAACCACTAAAGAAATAACTTTATTATTTTTTAAAAGATTAATATATTTATTAGAGGGAGAGGGAGAGGATCTCAAGCAGATTTCCCAGTGAGCGTGGAGCCTGACGTGGGGCTTGATCTCATGACCCTGAGATCATGACCTGAGCTGAAATCAAGAGTTGGTTGCACAACCAACTGAGCCACCCAGGTGCCCAAAAATAACTTTAAAATATAGTAAAAAAATAAAAAAATTAAATGGAACTTTAGAAAATACTTGCTTAATGCAAAAGAAATCAATAATGGAAAATGAGAGGAACAAAAAGACACGAGATTCATTGAAAACAAAAAGTAAAATAGTGGATGTAAATCTATATAATAACATTACATAGGAATGGAATAAATAATCCAATCAAAAATAAGACTGGATAAAAAGTAAGATCCAACTATGTACTATAAAAGAAACACACTTTAGACTCAAAGATACAAAGAGATTGAAAGTAAATGGACAGAAAAAGATATATTATTGCAAATAGCAGCCATAAGAAAGGTTGAATAGCTCTACTAATATCAGATAGAATAGACTTTAAAACAAAAAAAATGTTACTAGAGATGAAGTGTGAGATGTTACAGTGATGAAAGTCTCAATCTATCAGGAAATCATAAGTTATCAAAAGTGTTTCATCAGTTTTGAGGAAAAAATACATATTTTTTGCTAATGTCTATTTAAATATGGCTCTTCACTCATTTTCTCTCTTTCTTCTGAAACTTCACTTACATGTTTATTAGATCTTCTTAAGTCTCATCTGTGTCTGATGCACTTTTCTGTGTTCTTCATTCTTCTGCTCCCCACCAACCTCTGCCCCTGACCCTGTTTTTGCTTCAGTTTGGTTATTTTTCTATTGATGTGTTTTCCATGTGACAGATCTTATATTCTGCATTGTCTAATGTGTTACTGAACTCACTACTAAGTTCTTAATTTTAGATACCCTTTTTTTGTTTAAATTTTTATGTATGTTTTCTTAGTTCTAGAATTTCCATTTGATCCTTCTTTATAGTTTACATGTATTGATGAATTACCCATTTTTTAAACCTCTCCATATTCCTCTAGTTCCTTGAACATATTAATCATAGTCATTTTAAAGACCTTCTTGTCTGACTCTAAAATTGGATCACCTTTAAAAAAAATAAATAAATAAATAAATAAAATTGGATCACCTTTGTGTCTGTTTCAATAGGTCACTTTTTTCTCATTATTCTTTGACAAGTAAAGGAATATTTGAATGAATGGCAGCCATTGTTTACAAAAAAAATGTCAACTTCAGATTCTTGGGGAGGCTCACTTTTCCCTCCGTCATGGCAGTGTAAGTTAGATTACCTCTGGCTGAAGCCTGACCCTCCATTTTTTCATCTACAATTCTGGTATTTTTTTGAGGGGGCACTCTTGTTTGTGGATCTCAAATTCTAATCTTTGTGTTATGAGACTGACAAAAGAGCTCCGTTTTGCTCTCCAGAGGCTTTCCACTTCTGTTTTTGTCTCCTGCCACATAATGCTTCAGGATTCAATACCTGTTTTGGGGAAAAAAACCTGTTAAGTGCTTGAAACTTGCCCAGTTTCCACTAAAAACTCTTCTGGTTTCTTCTTCTTCTGCAATAGCCCCACCTCCAGGTGTTGCACTGGGATCTGCCCTAGATCTGCAACGTCTTGAGCATATTTAAATCCATCAATATGCCCAGGGTAAAAGCAACTGCAGAAGCCAGGAAACCTCTCTTGTTTCTTTCTTTCTAAAGTATTAGTTCATTTAGTTCTTGTTGCCTCAGAAACTCTCTTCTGCTTTCAAAATATAGCTTTTGTGTTCCATCTGGCTCTTCTAGCTCTCGATGGGAGGGAGCACACGTCTTTGGACCAACGGAAGTGAAAGAGTCTTTATATAGTACATATTTTAGAATATCTTTCTGTTTATTCATGCATGAGTTGCAAGTTAGCTGATTTCAGAATTTTGGGGACATAATATTTTTGAAACTATAAAGATAAACTCATTTTGTTACCTTTTTGGCATTTCAAGTTTGATGAGAGTCTGATTTTTATTCCTTTTGTGAATAAACCCATTTAAAAAAATCTGTTTTTAAAGATTTATCTTAGTGACAATAATATATATTTTTCTAAGATGTCTCTTTATGCGAATCTCTTTTCAGACTTCTCTTTTCAACTTTTGAACAGTTTGTGATAAGCTCTTTACAGAGTTCCCTTGCTAGTTGAAGGGGGGTGTCTTTCTTTTTTTGGGGGGATTACAAGTTTTTAAAATTTAAATTCAATCAATTAACGTATAGTGTATTATTAGTTTCAGAGGTAGAGGTCAGTGATTCATCAGTCTTATATAATACCCAGTGCTCATTACATCATGTGCCCTCCTTAATGTCCATCATCCAGTTACCCCTTCATCACCCCCCTTCTAGCAACCCTCAGTTTATTTCCTGTGATTGAGTCTCTTATGGTTTATCTCCCTCTCTGATTTCATCTTGTTTTATTTTTCCCTCCCATTCCCTATGATCCTCTGTTTTGTTTCTTAAATTCCACATATGAGTGAGACCATATGATAATTGCCTTTCTCTGATTGACTTATTTCGCTTAGCATTAATACCCTCTAGTCTCATCCACGTTGTTGCAAATGGCAAGATTTCATTTTTCTGATGGCTGAGTAGTAGGCCATTGTGTATATATGGACCACATCTTCTTTATCCATTCATCTGTTGGTGGACATCTGGCTCTTTCCACAATTTGGCTATTGTGGACATTGCTGCTATAAACATTGGGGTGCATGTACCCCTTCAGATCACTACATTTGTATTTTTGGGGTAAATACCCAGTAGTGCAATTCCTGGGTCGTATGGTAGCTCTATTTTCAACTTTTTGAGGAACCTCCATACTGTTTTCCAGAGTGGCTGCACAAGCTTGCCTTCTCCCCTACAGTGTAAGAGGGTTCCCCTTTCTCTGCATCCTCACCAACATCTGTCATTTCCTGAGTGGCTAATTTTAGTCATTCTGATGGTGTGTGGTGGTATCTCATTGTGGTTTTGATTTGTATTGCGAGAAGGGAGTCTTTCAATTAAGCTTTAGACTTTTGCTTCTTTTCTAGTTGCTGTGGTTGTTGTGGTGTCTTCCTAAGAATTCCTGCAACTTTTATCTTCAATCCCTATTTTTTTAATTTTTTCTGTTATCTTCTCCATCAACTTTTTTTTTCCACTTTGGATCTTTGTACAGTATTTTGAAAAATTTACTAAGTTATTTCTATTTGACTTAATTTTTCCAAGTTTAGTCCTGTGCTTCATTGAATCAATTTGCACTTAAATCCTAATATTGTGATTCTATCTTCCTTCATATTATCCTACTTTGTGTCTCTTTTTTTCTTTTCTACTTATATTAGTTTTTTGTTCTTGGTTTTTTTCTTTATCTTGGCTCTCTGCTGCTATTTCATAGAAGTCATGCATTCTACTAAGTATGACAAACTGATATGAACATTTCTTTTCTCTTTAGCAAATCATTTTCAGAGATTTGTTATTCTTGTATTTTTGGGGGGTGGTCTTTACTTTCATTACAATATGTTAAAAAAACTTTATAGAGATATAATTTACATTTGTTAAAATGTATTCATTTTAAATGAACACTTCAGTATCTTTGTTGTATACATCTCTATATCCAACACCACAATTAAGATATGGAATACTTACACTTCCCTAAAAAGTTCTCTGTAGTTTTTTTTGTAGTCAGTACCCCCAACATCTATCTTATGCAATCACTGATATGATTTCTATCACTATAGATTAGCTTTGTCTATTCAAGAATTTCATAAAAATTGAATAATCTCATATATACTTTTCTTCCTAGCTACTTTAGCCCAGTCTAACACTTAAGAAATTCATTCATATTGTTACACATATCAGTAGTTTGCTTCTTTTTATCACTGAGTAGTCACTGTATGCATGTAATACAATATGTTTATCCATTCTTGCTATGGACACAGTGTTCATGTTCCCCCTCCAAATTCATGTGTTGAGGCCCTAACCTCCAATGTGGTGGTATTTGGAGGTGGCAGGTAATTAGGTTTAGATGAGGTCATTGGGGTGGGGCTCCCAGGATGTAAGAAGAGGTAGAGATGAGAGCCCTCTCTTTATCATGTGAGGATACAGCAAGAAAGTGGTTATCTGTAAGCGAGGAAGAGGGCCCTCACCAAGAACTGGTCACCAAGAGCTGGACCATGCTGGCATTCTGGATTTGAACTTCTTAGTCTCCAGAATGCTGAGAAATAAATGTCTGTTGTTTAGGCAACCTAGTCTGTGCTATTATGTTATAGCAGCCTGAACAGACTAAGACATTTCTCCTGTTGATGGATGCTTGAGTTGTTTCCAGTTTGCAGCCATTATGAATAAAATTGCTGCAAGCATTCATATATCAGCCTTCTTTTGTTCATGTTAACTTTTTAAGTCCTTGTAGATATTTATAATCACTGTTATCAAGTCCCTGCCTGCCTATTCAGTCATTTCTGTCTTTTCTTTGTCCATTTCTGTTTATGGATTTTTCTCTTGGATAGGGTGACGTTTTTCTGCTGTTTTGCATGTGGTATAATTTTCATTTAGGTTTTGGACACTGCTGAATGTCTGGACCCCTCCCCCCTGCTTTCCTTTGAAGATTTTGGAGATTTTTCTATGTCAGGAGGTTAATTTACTTTCTAGATTGTCTTCATACTTTTGGGATTTGTTTCTAAGTTTCTTTAGTGTAGATGCAGAGTAACCTTTACTCTGGGGCTATTTTATTTTTATTTTTTTACGATTTTATTTAGTTGAGAGAGAGAGAGAGTGCAGGTGCATGCACACGAGCAGGGGAGAGGCACAGAGAGAAAGGGAGGGGGGCAGAAGCAGGCTCCCCACCAAGCAGGGAGCTCCATGTGGGACTCGATCCCAGGACCCTGAGATCATGACCTGAGCTGAAGGCAGACGCTTAACTGACTGAGCCACCCACGTGCCCCAACTCTGGGGCTCTTTTAGCCTTACCCCTCAATAGGACTTCCTGGAGTCTCTGTGAATGTTCCCGTTGTCCAGCTTTCTGCTTCCCAGTAGTTGTTTTCTGTTGGAAACTGTTCTTTACCCAGCTTCCTACTCTCCTCCTTGTGCATCATAGGTCATTATGAAGTCAAAGAACTCAGGGAAGCTTTTCTGCAGAGTTCTACAGTTCCCTGCCTGCATAAATCCTTCCTCTTCACTGCTCCATACCGCAAGTATGAGCTGCCCCAACCTCCTTCAACTCTGACCTCCATTTCTTCAGCTCAGAGAGACTGCTCATCTCTGCCTGGTTTTCTTCTCCCTCTTCCAAGGTCCAAAAAATGTCTCCAGGTAGAAAGCTGCAGAGTCATAGGGCTCACCTTGTTCTTTCCCCTTCCTCCAGAGATCACATTCCTGTGAGGCTTGTTAGCCAATGTCTGAAAATAGTCATTACATATATTATGTGCAGACTTCTAGATGTTTATGATAGGAAACCTAGTCTGGTACCGGTACTTCATCATGTCTGGAAGCAAAGTCTTATTGTCATATTTCCAGGAGGTATTTTTAAATTAAAACTTTTATTTAGGGGTGTCTGGGTGGCTCAGTTGTTAAGCGTCTGCCTTCGGCTCAGGTCATGATCCCGGGGTCCTGGGATCGAGCCCCGCATCAGGCTTTCTGCTCCGCGGGAAGCCTGCTTCTCTCTCTCCCACTCCCCTTGCTTGTGTTCCCTCTCTGGCTGTGTCTCTCTCTGTCAAATAAATAAATAAAATCTTTAAAAAAAAAAAAGTAAAAACAAGGGGCGCCTGGATGGCTCAGTCGTTAAGCGTCTGCCTTCGGCTCAGGTCATGATCCCAGGGTCCTGGGATCGAGCCCCGCATCGGGCTCTCTGCTCCACAGGAAGCCTGCTTCTCCCTCTCCCACTCCCCCTGCTTGTGTTCCCTCTCTCGCTGTGTCTCTCTCCGTCAAATAAATAAATAAAATCTTTAAACAAAACAAAACAAAACCCACTTTTATTTAATTATTTTAAAATGAGAAGAAATGATTCATTTCCACTAATTTTTTAGAGTCCAGGCAAACAATTTGCTGTGGTACCACTCTTTGTTCTTTCGAAGGATGGTTGAAACCTCTTCTCATATATATAGTTACACAGCAAATGGACTTCACCATTCTTAGTGAAGGTCTCAGTGATTACTTGTCTCATAACTAATATTGCTGAGCTTGACTACATGAAATATTATAATCCACCAATCTAGATCTTTGGCATTCTGAATAAATCTTGTATGTAACCCTGTGGGTCCCAGAATGTCCTGCAGTCAGGGATCATCCTCTTTTTATTCAGAAGGAAAATTTCATTGCTCTTCTTCGAAAGCTATGAAGTAAGATTTTCCCTCTCTCTCTTTCTGGCTAAAATGTCTGAAGAAATTACATCTGATATTGCCTTAGCAAATTTGGAATCATGATAGTAGGTAGAATGATGGTAGAGATAGTAGGAAATGGGATCCCATTTTAATTTATACACAAATCTTCGTTTTGTACCTATTATAAATCAGATACTCTTCTAGGAAAAAAGTACATTGAGCTTACATTTCATGAAATCAAACCATTGCACTGATAAATCAAACTAACACTGAAATGCATACACTCTTTAGATTTTTGAAGTTACAGTAGTCATTTTCCTATCTTTACTGTTTAAAGCATTTTGAATTTTCTATTACTTGTTGTTGGGAAACGCAGTCTTTTGCATGCAGTCTTTCAACACTTGGCTACATAAGAATGGGCCTTGACCTTGAGATATTTCCTTACCAAGAGATAAAGAGCCCATGCAGCCTCTGCGGACTTCCTGCCTTATGTGGGAATATCTTTCCCTGTTTCTGGCTCAGTGTATGCTCCTTTGTTCTGCTTAAGCATGTATGTCCATGGCCTTTAGGCATACCCTCCGCTTCTTTCAGTATTTCAGACTCCACAGGGGAAAGGGTGAGGTCCTTGTGTTGCAGCATGAGACGGGTGCCTGTAGGTAAATTGCCCCATATTGGCTACAGAGAGAGACCCACGATTAAACCTAGTATTACTCTGTCTCTTCTCTATGTAAGTAAAGGTTTGTTCCATCCAATGCTTGATTGCCTTGTGTCTTCTTCGAGAAGTCTGTTACCAGATGCAGTGTGCAGAAGTGTTTGGCGTCCTCTCTTGGGATTGGTAACTAGCACATGGTGTTCTGTTGGACACTTGCAAACAAAGGCATCCTAACATACAGAATATTTAGTTGGGTTACATGCTCATGTTACAGTTTATACCACTGCTAATTCCCCATTCCTCTTCTAATCAAATTCTTGCCTGGCTGTGTGTGTGTTTTGTTTGCTTTGGTTTGGTTTTAAGATTTATTTATTTTAAAGAGAGAGATCACAGGGGGAAGGGGCAGAGGGAGAGGGAGAGAGAAACTCAAGCAGACTCTGTGCTCAGCGTGGAGCCCAATGCGGGGCTCGTTCTCATGACCCTCAGATCACGACCTGAGCCATAACCAAGAGTTGAATGCTTAACCGACTATGTTGCCCTTTTAAAATATTTGACTAGATCAATAAAATGACATCTAGAATTTACTGCTCCTTTATTATGTATCAGGTACTTTTCCAACCACTGTACATGCTTTGAATCATTCAGTCCTCAAAATAACCCAATAAAGTAAATATTACTATTATCCCCGTTTTACAGATTAGGAAACTGTGTGCTTTCCCAAAGTCACATTGTCAGTTAAGCATGGAGTCAGGATTTGAGCAAAGGCTATCTGGTTCCAAAGGCTGAGCTTTAACCATAGCACTATTCTACAAAATGCTTGCTTTTATTGATTCACTATATTGTGGGTATATTTTTGTGCATTAAAATGTCCTTTCGCAGCAGTATTACCAATTGCTCCAACTTATTCAATCATTTGTATATTAGTCTGTATTTAGTCAACATCCCCCTTTTGTGCATTTATTTGTTTCTATTTTTTTCTTTCAAATAATGACCTGCCATGTACATCATTTTATATTACATTAGAATAATCTTTGTAATTATTCCTTTTGAAAAATTCCTAGAAGCAGGAAATCTTGAACTAATGGCCAGTGTATTTTAAGATTAAGTTGGAAATCATGAAGTTGTATTCCAGAAAATACTTATCAATTTGTATTCCTACCAAAAGTGTATCTTCTTTGGTATTTTAGCATGGACTTTGGGAAGCATTGCTATTTAAACTAGAAATTCCTTTAATTAATCTTTCATATGGATTTTTCTGTCCCTACTTCCTTTATTTCTCAAGATGACCTGTCCTTTTTTCCCCTTCCTTTTATAGTGCCTACGAGAATTCTATATTTTTAACATATATTTTGAGTTTTAAACGATTATTCTGTGATTGCCATGTGTTTAAGTTTTTGTTTTGGTTCTTTTTCCTGAGACCATGAGACTTCACTAAGATTTTCACTTGACAGGGACATTAATGAGTGAGGTAATTACTTAGACAGTGTGGTTGAAAATGCTATTAGAAAGTAAAAAATATTTTTGGGCTGGAATCACTTAATTTGGCGACTTGCTTAGGTCTCATTAACTAGTTTCCTGTTTTCTTCTTATTTTTCTTAAGCCTAGATAGCATGGCGACATTTAAACTCATGTTCATAAAGAAAAGCAGCTTAACAAGTCCAATATGGTTTATATTAAATGAAGAGATTTTTTTTTTTTTTTTAACCGACATTTCATTCTGTTTTCACAGATATATTGCCATGTAAGGTCTTCTCTTTCATACCAGGGGTGAAGTTGGCTCAGTTAACAGTTTTAAAAACTAATACCTGTGATCACAATATTGGTTCTTACTTAAACTACCAATTTTCCCCAAACTGTTTATGGATTACTTAGACAATATTTTCATCTTTATTTTCAGCTGTTAGAAAGCAAGCTTTAGGATGAAGTAGAACCAACATAAATGAAGGCCACTACAAAGTTAATATTGATTTTGCCTTTTTCCCTACCTGTCTTTTTAGATTGTTTTCTTTGCATTTCTCATATCTCTTGTCCCTGTTTATACAAGGCATTCTTTCTTGCTCTAGGTTTCTCACTGTTTTGAAACATAAAAGGGAACATCAAAGCCTTTTATCATGTGAGTTTCAGATCTAAGTGTATACTGATAATATTGAAGGACTCAACATCACATCAAGCTTGTGAGTTTAGTTCAGCGATGCCCTTCATTTGTCTGTACTGATCACATTTCATCTCTGCCTGAATCTTAAATGATGATTATCAAGTGACTTTGGATTCATCTTTGAAATGAGAAAATCCCAGAAAGTGTCTTTTGTTGGGGTATTTTATTCTACTTCTTGAAAACAGTCTGAACAAACACTTCTCTGGGTATATAATGCCTAGGAATGTAGATCATACTGGGAAAATGGAAATGAATAGTAGAAAGATCTAGTCACATTGTGCTTTTGCACTATTAGATTGTGTCTAAGGTTATTTACTTTTTAAGGTTAGGAAGTAAGCTAGACAAAAAAGCTCTCTATTTGTGTCTCAAATTGATGAACTTTAAAAATTGAGATGCTCTAGTCAAATATGTAGCTTCAGAAGGTATTGTTTACAAACTAGTCATTTCTACTATTATTTCTATTGTACATATTTAATGTTTTTAGAAATAAAAAAGTGCTGTAAGAATTTGCCTTATAAACACTGATTCAAAACTAGCCAAAGTATGTTATCTTCACAAGTTAAGTTCTAAATTAAAAAAGCAAGAGGTCTGTGTTGTTTTAAAAGATTTATTTATTTATTTTGGCAGGGAGGGCCAGAGGAAGAGGGAGAGAATCCTCAAGCAGACTCTCCACTGAGCATGGAGGCTGATGTGGGGCTTGATCCCAGGACCCTGAGATATGACTTGAGCCAAAACCAAGAGCCAGACATTTAACCAACTGTACCATCCAGGGCCCCAAGAGGTCTGTGTTTTTGACCTTTCCCAAGGGAGTATTCTCAGGTAATTTATTAATTTACTGTTCCTTATAAAAACTAAAAGTTTTCTCTGCTAATAATTGTGGTTTACATTTTCATACCTGCAGGATTAGGGAAGTTGCCCACAAAACTACCCTCACTTCTGACATCAACTGTAAATTTGGGGGGAACCCAGGAGCAACTACAGGTTTGCTAATTTGCTAGAAGGAATCACAGAACTTACTGAAAGCTGTTATACTCATGGTTGGAGTTTATAATAGCAAAGAGAAACATACTAAAATCAGCGAAGGGACGAGACACATGGAGCAAAGTACAGGAGAGCTCACAACTTGGAGCTGCTAGTTGTCCTCCCTCAACAGAGTTATGCACAGCATGAACCCCACCTGGGATGGTGTGTAATAATGCACATATAGTACTGTAAACTATGTGCATATTGTTACACGTTGATAGGTAACATTGAGCCTTGGTGTCTAGGGTTTTTATTGGGGCTTGGTTATATAGATGTGGTTGGCTATCCTCAGTCTTCAGCTGCTGTGGAGTTTGAGCTGATATCACATGACCCAAAGCCTGTAACATAAGTCACAGTGCGGACCTATTAGCAGTGTCCCAGGGCCCCAGATAAACAAAGACACTCTTATCAGAGAGGACATGCCAAGTGCTTAGAGCTTGCTTCCCAGAAGCCAAGGGCAAAGGCAAGACCTCTCATTGGGCAAGGTTAAATTTTTTACTACACATTACCAAATTTAGCAGCTACCTTTTCAAGCACTTGAATGGATAGTGAAGGATGCTTCCCATATATTTTGGGTAGGAGTAGTGATCTTTCATTTCAGGAAGGTGACAGGACTGTGGTTTGTGTGTAGGTTAAGATGAGTCCGCTGCTGTTTGGACCTGTAGGTGGTTTTGAGACCAAAAGGAAGCATTTATCCTTTGGTCAATACTAGGGTGGTTGCCATCAAGCATCAATGCATAAAATATGCCTACATTATTTATAAGACAATAAAAGAAACCTTTCTGAGAGCATATTAGAGTAAATTAATTCTGTGGACTGAGTAGTATATTTGCTTAAGGATTAAGAAAGAAGTAATATCAATTTTACATTCCCCTTAAGTACATTCCCATTTGTGTGAGAAAACACCTCCATTATTTAGCTAGGAATCAACTTTTTGAGTGAGCAGTAAGGGAACAGACAGACAAGTATGTTTCTGAAAGCTTTCTTTTCTTTTTTTTTTTTTTAAAGATTTTATTTATTTGACAGAGAGAGATACAGCGAGAGAGGGAACACAAGCAGGGGGAGTGGGAGAGGGAGAAGCAGGCTTCCCCGCGGAGCAGGGAGCCCGATGTGGGGCTCGATCCCAGGACCCTGGGATCATGACCTGAGCTGAAGGCAGACGCTTAACGACTGAGCCACCCAGGCGCTCCTGTTTCTGAAAGCTTTTATGGGTAGAATTCTACAGTAGAGACCCATTTGTTTCTTCTAGTCCTGTGAGGATTTTATGTCATCTCTCCTAGCGTTGCCTGCTTATCTCCCCTATTAGATAAGAAGATGTGCACCATGTCATCTCCTGCAGTCTTCTCCATCATGGTTCAGCACAGCTTTGTCCTTCCAGTTGTTCAGACCAAAAATCTTATAGAAATATGTATTAGTTATTATTGCTGCATAACAAATCACCACAGTCTTACTGAATTAAAACAAGACCCATTTATTAGCTCACATTTCTGTAGATTAGCAATCTGGGCATGGTATAAATGGACTCTTTCCTCAGAATCTCACAGGGCCAAAATCAAGCTACATTTTCATCCAGAGTTTGGGGTTTTCTCTCTAGCTCATTCAGGTGGTTGGCAGAATTTATTTACTTGTGGTTGTAGACCTGAAGTCCCCATTTTCTTGTTGGCTATTTGCTGTAGTTTACTCACTCTTAGCTCTTAGGGGCTTTTCTCAGGTCCTAACAGTGTGGCCTTCGCACAGCATGGCAGCTTACTCGTGGAGCCAGTTGCCTGATATTTTCCAGTGTGCTAAGATGGACTTTTATATAATGTCACATAATTACTGTAGTGACTATCCAATTACCTTTGTCATTTAATGACTATAATCAAAGGAGTAACTGCCCCATCATATTCCCAGTTCCTGCCCACACTCAAGATAAGGGGATTAAACAGGGCATATATACCGAGGGGTAGAAATCTGAGAGTTATCTTAGAATTCTCATTTCCTCATCTTTGTATTATATTATACTATTTAATTACATAATCATATGTTGCCCAAAGACCAACTTTTTTTTTTTTTTTTTTAAGATTTTATTTATTCATTTGAGACACAGGGATACAGAGAGAGAGAGAGCATGAGGAGGGAGAGAGGCAGAGGGAGAGGGAGAAGTAGGCTCCCCGCTGAGCAGGGATCGAGCGGGGCTCGATCCCAGGACACTGGGATCATGACCTGAGCCGAAGGCAGATGCTCAACCATCTGAGCCACCCAGGCGCCCCAAAGACCAACTTTGAAAGAATAAAATTTAGAAAGAAAAAATAAGCCAGAGACATTAAGCCTCCAAATAAGTAGAGGAAAGAACATTTTAAAGTTCAATACATCCAAAAAGTTAGAAAATGGGAAACAAATAAATTGCATGGTTAAAAAAATAAAAGAATATGGTAGAAATAAATTCCTGTCTATCAATAATACCACAATGTTTATTATTAAACCTGCTACCAACAGGAAGAGATTCTTTGGTTGGATAAAATAATGCAATCCAACCACATGCAGTTTAAAGAGTACCCCTAAAAAAAAGAGTACCCCTGAAGTATAGTGATAGAGAAAGTTTTATCCACTAATTTATTGAGCTAATGTTTGTGCCAGATAGTTTCTAAAGACTTTTAGTGAGCAAATCAAAGTCCTTGCCCTCATGAAGTTCATGTTATAGTGGGGGGGTGTTGATAATAAACAAATAAGCCATATAATATGTTACAGAGTGATAAGTATTACTAAGCATAAATAGAATAAAGGGATATAGAGTAGTTTGGTGGGTGGGAGAGCCCTGATCTTTCAGTGAGAAAATGGGATCTGAATGGGTTGAGAGAATGAGCCGTGTGGGTATCTGAAAGCAGAGCGGATGTAGAGACCATGAGATGGGATTGTGTTCGTGTGCTTGGGGAGCAGCAGGTGGGTCATGTGGCAGAAGCAGAGAGAGGGCAAAGAAGGAGATGTGGGGGGAGAGAATGGCAGGGACAGATCATATAGGGCTTTAAATGAAAAAGGAAAAGAATGGAGGAATAAATTTATTGAGCATCTATTTTGTACCACACTTGGCACCAACTAAGTAGTTGTGGAAATACAAAATGTAGAAGATAGATATGGGTCTCGCTTTCTTGGATCTTTTGCTAAATCTTCTATAAAATATCACAGTCTGAAAAATGTAACAATAGCTTGCTCTCTTTGAAAATGGCAGGCTCGCTCAAGCTCCACTAGGGCCATGAAAACAACTAACTTCATTTCTTTCCCTCCATCTTTTTAAAAAGCTATGACCTTTTGTTTCCTCTTTCAAGAGTTAACAATTAGTTAATTAGTTTATTTATTTTCTTGTGATGAGAACTTTTAGGACTTATTCTTTTGGCAACTTTCAAGTGTGTGCTACAGTATTATTGAGTATAGTCACCATGCTCCACCTCACATCCCCTTGATGTATTTATTTTATAATTGAAAGTTTGTGCCTCTTGACCCCCTTCACCCATCTTGCCTATCCCCAACTGCCCTGCCCATTAGCAACCACCATTCTGTTCTTTTTATCTGTGAGTTGTGTGTTGTTTGTATTTTAGATTCCATATATAAATGAAATCACATGGTATTTGTCTTTCTCTGATTTATTTCACATAGCATAATTCCCTCAAGGTCCATCCATGTTGTCGCAAATGGAGAGATTTCATTCTTATTTTTTGTGGCTGAGTAGTATTTCATTGTGTCTATATACCACACCTTCTTTATCCATTCATCCATCAGGGGACACTTAGGTTGTTTCCATATCTTGGCTATTGTAAATAATGCTGCAGTTGAACATAGATGGGCATATATCTTCTAATTGCGTTGTTGTTTTCTTCAGATAAATGTCTAGAAGTGGAATTGGTAGGCCATATGGTATTTCTACTTTCAATTTTTTGAGGAACCTCTAAACTGTTTTCCATAGTGGCTGCACCAATTTACATTCCCATCAACAGTGAATGAGGTTCTCTCTTTTCCACATCCTTGCAACACTTGTTATTTCTTGTCTTTTTGATAATAGTTATTCTAACAGGGGTAAGGTGATATCCATTGTGGTTTTGATTCACATTTCCTTGATGATTAGTGATAGTGAGAATTTTTCACATGTCTGTTGGCCATTTGTTTGTCTTCTTTGGATAAATGTTTATTCAAATCCTCTGCCCATTTTTAAATTGGATTATTACTTATTTTTTTTGCTTTTGAGTTTATGAGATTTTATTTTTATTTTTTATCTTTTAAATTCAAGTATAATTAACATACAGTGTTATATTAGTTTATTTTGGATATTAATCCCTTATCAGATATATGATCTCCAAATATTTTCTCCTGTTCAGTAGGGTGCCTTTTCATTTTGTTAATGATTTCCTTTGCTGACTGTGCAGAAGGTTTTTATTTTAGTGCCATTTCATTTGTTTATTTTTGCTTTTGTTGCCTTTGCTTTTGGAGTCAGATCCAAAAAAATCACTGCCAAAACCAATGTCAAGGAGCTTACTACCTTTGTTTTCTTCTGGGGGTTTTATGGTTTCAGGTCTTATGTTTAAGTCTTTAATCCATTGTGAATTAATATTTGTGTGTGGTGTAAGATAATGATCTATTGTCATTCTTTTGTGTACAGGTCTTTTACCTCCTTGGATAAATTTATTCCTAGATGTTTTATTATTTTTGATGCATATTTTGATGCATATTATTTTTGATGCATATTTTGATGCAAATGGCATTGTTTTTATAATTTCTTTTTCTGATTTGTTATTCATAAGTAGAAACACAACAGATATTTGTATATTGATTTTGAATCGTGCAACTTCACTGAATTCGTTTATTAGTTCTAAAAGCTTTTGGGTGAAGGCTAGGCTTTTCGCTATATAAAATCAAGACATCCACAAATAGTGACAGTTTTATTTCTTCCTTTCTAATCTGGATATTTTTCATTTATTTATTTATTTATTTATTTTTGCCTAATTGTTCTTGTTACAGTTTCCAATACTATGTTGAATAAAGGTGATGAGAGTGGGCATCCTTGTCTTGTTCCTGATCTAAGAGGACATGGTTTCAGTTTTTTATTGTTATGTATGATGTTAGCTGTGGGCTCGTCATTATGGTTTTTTTTATGTTGAGGCATATTCCCTCTAAACCTACTTTGTTGAGAGTCTTTATTATAAATGGATGTTGAATTTTGTCAAATCCTTTTTCTGTATCTATTGAGGTGATCATGTGTTTTTTTTCCCTTTATCTTGTTAATGTGGTTGTTGCATTGATTGAAGGATGGGGAACTATACTTGTATTCCTGGAATAAATCCTACTTGATCATGATGAATGATTCTTTTAATGTATTGTTGAATTTAGTTTGCTAATATTTTGTTGGGGATTTTCACATCTTGCTGTTCATCAGGGATTTGGCTTATAATTTCTTTTTTTATGGTAACCTGTCTGGTTTTTATATTAGGGTAATGCTGGTGTTATAAAATGAGTCTGAAAGTGTTCCATCCTCTTCAGTTTTTTGGAAGAGTTGAGAAGGATAGACATTAAATCTTTGAATGTTTGATAGAATTCACCAGTGAAACTGTCTGGTCCTGGGCTTTTATTTATTTATTTATTTATTAAGATTTTATTTATTTGACAGAAAGAGACACAGTGAGAGAGGGGACACAAGCAGGGGGAGGGTCAGAGGGAGAAGCAGGCTTCTCGCGGAGCAGGGAGCCCAATGCGGGACTCAATCCCAGGACCCTGGGATCATGACCCGAGCCGAAGGCAGACACTCAACAACTGAGCCACCCAGGCACCCCCTTGGGCTTTTATTTATTGATAGATTTTTGATTACTGATCAGTTTCCTTACTAGGAATAAGTCTATTCAGATTTCCTATTTGTTCATGATTCAGTCTTGGAATGTTCCTAGGAATTTATCCATTTTTTTTCTAGGTTGTTCATATTGTTGGTGTATAATTGCTCGTAGTAGTTCTCTTATGATCCTTAGTATTTCTGTGCTATCTGATGTTCCTTGTCTTTCATTTCTGATTTTATTTGAGTCCTGTATTTTTTCTCTTGGTGAGTCTAGCTAAAGGTCTGTCAGCTTTGCTCATCTTTTCAAAAAATCAGCTCTTAGTTTTATTCATTTTTTCTATTTTTTTTTAGTCTCAATTTTTATTTTTTCCTACTCGGATCTTTATTTCCTTCCTTTTACTAACTTTGGGCTTCATTTGTTCTTCTTTTTATAGTTCCTTGAGGTGTAAAGTTAAACTGTTTATTTGAGACTCTTGTTTCTTGAGGTAGGCATTTATTACTATAGACTTCCTTTTAGAACTGCTTTTGCTGCATTCTATAGATTTTGGTATGTTGCATTTCCATTTTCATTTGTCTTAGGTATTTTTTAATTTCTTCATTGATCAGTTGGTTGTTTGGTAGCATGTTTTTTAATTTTTCCAGTTTTTTTATTGAAGTATAATTAATATACAGTGCTATATTAATTTCAGGTATACAAAATAATGATCCAACAATTCTACACATTACTCAGTGCTCATCATGATAAGTGTACTTTTAATCTATTTAATCTAATTCAGCATCCCCCTTCCTTCAACTCCCTTCTAGCAACCACTGGCTTATTTTCTGTATTTAAGTTTTTTTGGGGGGGACACCTGGGTGGCTCAGTCAGTTAAGTGTCTGACTCTTGCTTTTGGCTCAGGTCATGATCTCAGGGTTGTGCCATCGAGCCCCACATTAGACTCTGTGCTCAGAGAGGAGTCTGCTTGTTGTTTTCCCTCCCCCTCTGCCCCTCCTCCCACTCACGTAGGTGTGTATGCTCTCCCTCTCTGTCTCTGAAAAAAAAAAAAAAAACTTAAAAAAATGTTTTTTTTTTCTTTTTTCTTTGTGTTGTTTCTTAAATTCCATATATAAGTAAAATCATATGGTATCTGCCTTTCTGGGACTGACTTATTTCACTAAGCATTATACCCTCTAGGTGCATCCATGGTTTTGCAAATGGCAAGATATTCTTTTTTTATGGCTGAGTAATATTCCATTGTGTGTATGTAGTGTGTGTGTGTATATATATACATATATATATACCACATCTTTTTTATTCATTTATCTATGGAAGGCCACTTAGGTTGCTTCCATATCTTGGCTATTGTAAATAATGCTACAGTAAACATGGGGGTGCATATATCTTTTTGAATTTGTGTTTTCATATTCTTTGGGTAAATACCTGGTAGTGAAATTACTGGATCATATGGTAATTCTGCTTTTGATTGTTTGAGGACACTTTATACTCTTTTCCACAGTGGCTCTACCAGTTTGCATTCCCATCAACAGTGAAGGAGGGTTCATTTTTCTCCACATCCTCATCAACACTTGTTATTTTTTATATTTTGCTTCTAGCCATCCTGGGAGGTGTAAAGTGTTATCTCATTGTGGTTTCTTTCATAATTGATTTCTAGTTTCAAATCATTGTGGTTGGTGAAGATGCTTGATGTGATTTCAGCCTTCTTAAATTTATTGAGACTTATTTTGTGGCCTAACATATGATCTATCCTGGAGAATTTTCCATGTGCACTTGAGAAGAATGTGTATTCTGCTTTTGGATGGAATATTCTGTATCTATTAAGTCCATATGGTTTAATGTGTCCTTTAAGGCCAATGTTTTCTTGTTGATATTCTGTCTGGACGACCTATTCATTGATGTAAGTGGGTATTATAGTCCCCTACTGTTGTTGTATTGCTGTCAGTTTCTCACTTTTGCTCTGTTCATATTTGCTTTATATATTTAGGTGTTCTTATGTTGGTTGTATAAATATTTAGAAATGTTATATCATCTTGTCGGATTAATCCCTTTATACTTATACAGTACCCTTCCTTGTCTTTTATTACAGTATTTGTTTTAAAGTCTGTTTTGTCTGATACAAGTGTAGCTACTTCAGTTGTCTTTTGGTTTCCGTTTGCATGGAACATCTTTTTCCATCCCTTCACTTTCAGTTTGTGTGACTTCTCTTTGATACTTTTTTATATTTTCTCTTTGTTGGGATTCTCACTGTGTTCATTCTTCTCCCAAGTTTGGTGAGCATTTTTATGACCATTACTTTCCACTCTTTATCAGGTAAATTATGTTTCATTAAGTCTTTTTTCTGAGCTTTTAATCTTACTCTTTCATTTGGAACATACTCCTCTCTGTCCTCATTTTGCTTGACTCTCTGTTTGTTTCTATGTATTAAGTGGAACACCTACCTCTCCTAGTCTGAAGGGAGTGGCTTTGTGTTGGAGGTGAAGCTTGTTGTTCAAAATTTTTGGTTGTCTCTTGAACCTCTGTGATTGTCTAAGCAGCCTGATTTATTTTTGATCTGTCCTGGGTGTTGTGAGTATGCCAAGACCTGTCAGTGTTTCAAAGGGAGGGTCTTAGTCAGGACCTAGTTTCAGGCTGATTGGAAGCCATACCCTCGGGTTGCAGCTTTTAAAGTATGCCAATATATATAGCCCCATAGGACTGCAATCATAAACCCTGTTGTCCTCCACACCAGGTTATCTGGAGGTGTCCCCTAGGTGACAGTTGCAAAAATCAGGGCTCCAGAGGACTGTATGAGCTCCTTTCTGGGAGGTACGAGCAAGCTGTAGCGAGGCCGAGGGAAAGCACAAAGATGGTGTACCCTGGCCTACGTTCTCGAAGAGAACCTCCATAGCTTCTAGAGATGTGGCAAACCTGAAGCCTGCTTCTCAGGATAAAGGTCCAGGACATGTAAATAGGCCTTTTTCCCAGGGAGACTGGGGGTGTGTGCAGTCTGCTATTTGCCTAGTGTCCTGGGGGTAGTAGCCTGCCAAGAACCACTCTCTTGTAGTCCTGTGGGATGCAGGAACACAAGCCTCCCTGACCACCAGAGCCAGGTGATTTAGGGGAGTCCCTTTTGTGGTTTGTGCATCCCTGCAGGCTTTAGTGAGGTAGATGGAGAGTGCAGGAACGGTTTGCACCCTACAGCTTTAACAGATCAGTGGGAGGATGCGTGAATTGCATGTACCTGCTTGTGCTAATAAGGTACAGAAAGAGTGCAGAAGTGATGTCAACCGTGCCTCCATTCTGGAGAGTCCTGACAGGCCCTTGCCCCTCTGGCAGACACTTAAGATTAGCAAACGGATCTCTTTCACAAAAAGGTAGGTACTTTTCAAACCACTACTTTGTGCTGAGCCCCAAGGCAAGTGAGTCTGCATATAAACCCTTTAAGAGAGGTCTGTCATTTCCCTACAGTATTTTGGGCTTCCTGGATGTAAGCTCCATTGTTTTTCAAATGTAGATAGTTTTGGGGATTCCTCTTCCTGGTGCAGATCCCAAGGGTTGGGGTGCCTGGTTGGTGGCATAAGGCCCTTGCTCCTCAGGAAGAAGCTCCCAGTTTGTGAGATCCCTCACGACCGTGGGTCCCTGCACTGGGGATGGGGATTTTGGCAAGACTGCATCTTTGCCTTTCCTATCCACCTCAGGGCGGCCCTTTGTCCTTTGTTATTGGATGAGCTGTTCAGAGAGTTGTCAAGTCTTTTGCAGAGGGAATTGTTTAATATGTAGCTGTCGATTTGGTGTGTCTGATGGAGAAGATAAGTTTAGGATCTTCCTACGTTGCCAACTTGGACCATCCCCTCAAGAATTAAATTTAGAATATTCCATGGCTGGGCAAGTTTTGGTCTGTCTTTTGTGATGAATCCCTGACCATTCAACCATACACCAACTTCTGGCTGTTATGTGTTACCCAGAGGCAAGTTTGCCAAAGAGCACTTTGCATGACAAACCACGTTTTATCTGTGTGCATCTGAGCTTTCTCCATAGTCTTCGCAAAGCATTTATTTATACCACAAAATTTCCAAATGTTTGTTTCAATTGTTGAGGGGAAAAGTACTGGTTTGGAGGGCAGAAGAATCTGTCGTTTTCCCTACCCATTTTGCACGTGTTTTACTCCATTAAGTCTGGGCTTGTGACATTTAGACAAGGATTTATTTGTCACAGTTCAGCGGCAAATAGGACATTCCCTTGTGAGTGTTTTTGAAAATGTATGGCAATCCCTCCAATGCTTTATTTGGCTGTGTAGAGATTGCCAAAACTCATAGCTTTCAGATTTGTGCTGAATGCAGTCAGGAGGATGCCTCCTTTTTATTACTGAGCGTTTAAAACTCCTGAGAAAATATGGAAAGCCCCGGAATGGAGGCTCTATGCAGGTGTTGGAGGAGGTCCTGGATAACAGCGGGATTTACTCTCCCAATTTTGGGTCAAAACAGGTGACAACTAACCAGACAGAAAACATATTTATGCTTGCTACCCTATGTTTGATTTATCTTATTAGATATATTGAATCATGTTTGCAAATAGAGAAAAATCAAGCTCTGTGTGTGTGTGTGTGTGTGTGTGTTCATTTTCTGAGAGGTAGCTTTTGTAGCAGGGCACTTTTCTCATTCTTCCTGTTCGTAACTGGTAGAGGGGAGTGCTTCTTCTTGACTCCGAAGTTGTTTTTTGTTTTATTTAGTTAGTTAGTTTGTTTTTCCCATAGAGTGCAATTAGGTTCACTTTGCCCCTTCCCTCATTCTGTCCTGGTGGTACATAGAATAGGAGGTGATTAGCAAATTAGATTGATTGTAATTAGTAACTAGATTAATTGTATATACTCTTTTCAGCTCATCTTCCCTCTTAGGAGGGAGACTGCCCTGATGGGGCGGATGTTCCCCTCTGTTCTTTCTTTCCAGCAGGATGTGCCTACCCTGTTGTCCATTGCTGACTGTGATGGGGTCAGATGTGTGTCTGATGCTGGGATGCAGTGAGCATGTCTTCCTACCCAGCTGTTTCCCTATAGAGGTCGATATTTTCATTTCCATCTGTAGGCTTTTATTTTTATTTTCCAAATTGTTCAGAACCCTGTTTGGGAAAAAGGGTGGTATTTATTGGTGCCACCTCAGAGACTTCAACTGCAACCCAAAGAACAGTTCTATGGATGTAGAATGCAGAAATGCAGTTATCCACCATCACTGCAGGAGAGACTCAAGTTCAAGCCGATCAGCTAAAATGACAAATGGCAATATTGGTTTATCTCTCAAAACAATGTCTGCATAAGAGCTGGGCAATATTAAGTTAGCTAATAGAAAAGCTGCTCAACATTAAACCTATGAAAAGAGCTGAGCAAAAGAAACCTGCGTGTCAGTGGTAGGGACTCTGATCTCTTTCTCAGAAAAAAACACACAAATATGTCTCTTCATTTCAAATGATTTCTTGTTACATTGCCTCAGCAATGAACAGTTCCACATAACAGTTGTTCACTTAGCCTTCACCTTCCAGACAGTAGTTGCAATAATTAAGCCTTACTCTTTTTTTGTGTGTGTTTAATTTTAATTTTAATTCCAGGATAATATTAGTTTCAGGTGTACAATATAGTGGTAATTCAGTAATTCTATACATTACTCAGTGCTCATCGTGGTGTTTTCTTTGCTGTGCAGAAGCTTTTTATTCTAATGTAGTCCCAATTATTTATTTTTATAATTAAGCCTTACTCTTAAGCATTAGTCCGCATGCTGAATTTTAGCCAGGCTAAATATTATAATGGGTAGATGCTGGGATCTATGAGATGAGTTCTCATCATACAGGTGTATGTGCATCGTAAATGTTTTTTTCCCCCAATATGTAGATGACATCATGTCACATATAGAAAATCCTAAGGGATCCACTAAAAACTATTAAAACTATAAATGAGTCAGCAATGTTGCAGAATAGAAAATCAATATAAAAATATCAATTATATTTTTAGACACATGTAATGAACAAATATAAAATTATGAAAACAATTCCAATTCACAATAACATCAAAAATAATAAAATACTGAGAAATTTAATAAGAGAAGTACAAAATGTATACTCTGACAACTTTAAAGCATTGTTTAAAGAAGTTAAAGAGGATCTAAATAAATGGAAAAACATCTCATGTTCGTGGACTAGAGGACTTAACATTGGTAAGATGGTAATATACTCCAAACTGAGCTCAGAGATTTAATGCAATCTCTGTCAGAATTTTAGCTGAATTTTGGGCGCCTGATGGCTCAGTTGGTTAAGCAACTGCCTTCGTCTCAGGTCATGATCCTGGAATCCTGGGATCGAGTTCCATGTCGGACTCCCTGCTCGGCGGGGAGTCTGCTTCTCCCTCTGACCCTCCCCCTTCTTGTGCTCTCTCTCTCTCAAATAAATAAGTAAAAATCTTTAATAGAAAAAGGAATTTTAGCTGAATTTTGTTTTTGGTAGAAATTAATAAGCTGATTCTAAAATTCATATGAGTTACAAGGGAGTCACAATTCTGAAAAAGAACAAAGTAGGAGGACTCATACTTCCTGCTTTCAAAATTTATTACAAAGCAACTGTAATCAAGATAGGTGGTACTGACATAAGAATAGAAATATACATCAATGTAATAGAATTAGTATTGGCATAAGGATAGTTATATAGATCAATGGAATACAATTGAGAGCGCAAAAAATAAACCCATATATCCATGGTCATGATTTAAGACAAGGGTTTCAGGATCATTCAGTGGGGAAAAGAAAAGTCTTTTCAACAAATGGTGTTGGGGCAACTGCATATTCACATGTAAAATAATGAAATTGGACCCTTACCTCACACCATATATATAAAAAGTAACTCAAATTGGATCAGAGACCTAAATGTAAAACTGTAAAACTCTTAGAAGAAAGTATAGGAGCATATCTTCATAATGTTGGATTTAGCAAAGGATTTTTAGGTATGGCCAGAAGCATGAGCAACAAAAGAAAAATTAGATGAATTGGATCTCATCAAAAACTTCTGTTTCAAAGTATACCATCAAGAGAGCAAAAAGAAAATCCACAGAACAGGGGAGGATATTTGAAAATCATGTATCTGGTAAGGGACTTGTATGTAGAACACATAAAGGGCTTTACAACTCCATAATAAAAAAAAATAACCCAATTGAAAATGGTTAAAGGATATGAATAGACATTTCTCCAAAGAAAATATACAAGTGGTCAATAAACACATGAAACAGTGCTCAACATCAACAGTTATTAGGGAAATACAAACCAAAACAATGAGATACCACTTCACATGCATTAGGGTGGCTAGAATCAAAGAGTCAGATAATACCAAGTGTTAACAAGGATGGAGACAAACTGGAATCCTTATATTGTTGGTGAGGATATAAAACATTGCAGCTTCTTTGTAAGTAGTGTGACACTTCCTCAAGTGATGAAACAGATACCTACCAGCTCCACTCCTAGATCCATACATAACAAAAGAAAATAATGTCCACCAAATCTTGTATCTGATACTTTTGTACATTCCTGATTGTTATTAAGGTTGAGCATCTTTTTGTGTTTACTAGCTATGTGGGTTTGTGCAAGTTTCCTGTTCACATCAATATGGCTCGTCCAAGTTTCCTTTTCACATCTTTGAACTATTTCTGTTTGTGGGTTGTCTTTTTCTAATTGATTTATTGGAATATTTGGAGAGTGCAATATTGGCCCTATGGGCGCTCATACCTCCCTGCTTATCCTTGTTTCTAGGCCTTTTCATGAACAGACTAGAGCTTATACTTGTGCTTCAAATTTAAATTCAGGGCTAGAGCTTTTACGCAAATGTGTTAAACTTGTATTTCCAACTCCTTTCCCTTATACACACAATATTTTCAGAATAACAATGCCACATGTACTACCAACAGTATGAAAAGTGAAAATTATTTAAGAGCTTTTGGTCTATACATTTAAAAATTCTATTTTTCTAATTCTAAAGGAAATGCATATTTAATTTGGAAGAGTTGTAAAATAGAAAAGTCACAAGGAACAAAAATTATTTATAGGGCGCCTGGGTGGCTCAGTCGTTGAGCGTCTGCCTTCGGCTCAGGTCATGATCCCAGCGTCCTGGGATTGAGCCCCGCATCGGGCTCCCTGCTTGGCGGGAAGCCTGCTTCTCCCTCTCCCACTCCCCCTGCTTCTGTTCCCTCTCTCGCTGTGTCTCTCTCTGTCAGATAAATAAATAAAATCTTAAAAAAAAAAAAATTATTTATAATCTGACAACCTATATATTATCAATGTGAACATTTTGGAATATTTATCATTCTTAAAAAATGGTTTAGATAGTCAATGTTTTGAATGCCAGGGGTACACATCCCATTATTTTAAATGGGAAAGTAATAACATATTCTTATCCTCTAGAAAAGACCCAAGCAGTTACTCAAATAATACTAAAATATCCTTAAACAACTATAGAAAAATAGACCAGAATTTTAAGGTATTTAAAGCACTAACTATGTATTTAATACTTGATAAAATCGTAAGTGGGTATATTTGTATTTTTTCTGAAACAATGCTGTAGAGTGTTGGATAAAAAGAAAATACTTCTCTTATATTGCAAAGAACATGTATTATAATGTAAATCAAATAATTAAATATGTTAAGGATATATAGGATTGAAAATAATACTTGTTAAAATGAAAGAAACCAACAAGGCAATTTTTTTTACAAACTATATAAGTGTCAGTTGAATGACTGTCTGAATGAGGTGGGGTAAAGAGAGATGGAGACCATAGTCACTCGAGGCCTGCCAGTGAAGAGTTGGCTGTTGGTGATTAACAGGGATGTGACATGTGAATGAACTGGACATGGGGTGAGTAAAACAGTAAATACAGAGTTTTCTTCTTATCTAAATTCCAGAAATTTTGTGTTCAGTTTTCTCTTATTGCCCTCAAGACACCAGAAGTTGGGCTGT
Source organism: Mirounga leonina (assembly GCF_011800145.1). Taxonomy (NCBI): domain Eukaryota; kingdom Metazoa; phylum Chordata; class Mammalia; order Carnivora; family Phocidae; genus Mirounga; species Mirounga leonina. The sequence goes on along the minus strand of NW_023270320.1, from coordinate 12,546,264 downwards.
TTTCCACAATTCATTGAAGAATAATGCTTAGATTTGCAGTATCTTTATTCTAGAGAGTTCCATTCCCTTGACTGAGATACACACTCATGATTTCTCCCTTATTCTCCCTATGAAACTAGGGTCAGCCAGGTGGTCAGCATGACTTATTTTATTTGTTACACAAGTAGCATTAACAGAAATGGATGCCTAGCCTTTCATTTTATGCAGTGCAGATGTTGGCTAGTTAAGCTTGCCTATAAATCATATTTTATCCACAAACTCTAGCATATTCTATTTAGAGTAAGAAACTAATAAATACAGTTAAACTCTTAATATACATTAAATCTAGGGCAGTTTCAATTTTTAGTCTGATCAGAGTTTTACCTGTATCTTAATGGCTTGGTTGAAGCAAATACAGGTAATTGAGAAATTCTCTGTGCTTTAGAAAAGTGAACATTCCAAAAGAGTTCTGATTTGGTGAATGCAAGTAGCATAAAGACTTGGCTCATTAGATGCCAGACTTCTCTGGCAGGCCTCGAGTGACTATGGTCTCCATCTCTCTTTACCACTCAACCTCATTCAGATGGTCATTCAACTGACATTTATATAGTTTGTAAAAAAAATTGCCTTGTTGGTTTCTTTCATTTTAAGATTTTATTTATTTATTTATTTATTTGAGAGAGACAGAGAGAATGAGAGAGAGCAAGCACATGAGAGGGGGGAGGGTCAGAGGGAGAAGCAGACTCCCTGCCGAGCAGGGAGCCCGATGTGGGACTCCATCCCGGGACTCCAGGATCATGACCTGAGCCGAAGGCAGTCGCTTAACCAACTGAGCCACCCAGGCGCCCGGTTTCTTTCATTTTAACAAGTATTATTTTCAATCCTATGTATTTTGCTTATAGTGAAGTGATACAAAATAAATGGATATATATCCAGACTGTATCATTTAATATTCTAATTCTTATTTAACTCTTGGATTGAGGTCCTATTGAATTTTAAAGTGTTGATGGGGAAATGGTATTGAGGCAGCTTGAAATAAACAGGTGAAGAAAAAGTTTTAAGAGGATGAATTTCTATCTTTATTTCTATAAAAACATACCCCCAGGAAAAAAGATCAGGGTCTATTAACCTAATCACCATTTCCACACTGCAAGAAGAAAATAGGCCATTATTTTTTAATTTTTTTTTTTCTACAGTGATTAGTTTAGGCTCTCACACTCTGGGTTTCTGAGATCCAGTGTCTGTTTCCATGGGAACAACAGAGGCAGGCAGCCCCTGAGTTGTCAGGCATTTCTAATAACCTGGGGGAGCTCCTGTCTGAGTGCTGCCCAGCTTCTTCCTCCAGCATCTTTGGTCATTTAGGCTCAAGTGACTTCTGAGCCTGGAGAGATACCTTGAGATATAGGTAGTTGAAGTACTTGTTATGTTGAAATGAATATAAATATATATATATATGTAACATATATATAAAATAGTATATATAAACATGGAATGTGTATTATAATACATATGTTATAGAAATATGTAACTTTTTATGGGAATAAGAAGTGAATTGAAAAAAAAATGATTGAAGGAAGGCCAAATAGTGTAAAACAGAGCCCCTGCCCGTGAGAAACTTAAAATGTATTCAGGTAAGTTTCCTATATTCCATGCTCAAAATATAGGTCTTAAAGTATACAGGAATGTTCCAACCACATGCACTTTCTTTATTCCTGACTTGAGTTTCTGCCCTGAATCCTTTCCTTTTTACCCCATACTGTGAACTGGGCTGTATAAACTAGAAAGAAATGTAAATATCCCTACTTTAAGTCGTTATGTGTCTCAAGTCTGGGAAAATTGTTGAGTGGCTAGATCTTTGACTTCTGTCCTCTCATCCTTAACCTGGGCAGTCTTGTTGCTAAGAAGGAAAACTGTCTCCTCCAGCATGCCCCTCAAAGACATGTCTGCCCTAAAGAGCCTCTCAGAACTCCTCATCAAAAGCCCTACTAAGACTTTGTGCTGCAAAGACCCCTTAGATTTTATAGTACTCTCATTTAGAACCCGCCCATCCATTCATATATTCAGGAAATAGTGTGGACCTGCCATGTGCCAGGCTGTGTGGGGTGGAGTGTACCCATAAAGTCTGCCCTCATGAAGCTTCAAGTTTAGTGGAGAAAGCTATTACAAGGGCAGACACACAACTCATTACACAATAATGGGCTCCAGTAAGTATCATGAAATTTCTGTGAAAAAGAATAAGGGTGAAACCTGATTTAGACTGGGCGTAATATTTATAGGAGTTATTTTCTACACCCGAGATACAAAGATTGAGTCTGAAATGTGTGGAGAGACGTTGTCCCCTGGTTTGGGGCCTTTCCCCCACTTATCTCACTTCTTTCTGCCTTTTCTGTCATCTCTGTGGAGCATCTTTACGGTGGCCCTTTTGTGCTCTTTCATCAGTTTTTGTCTTTAATGGCTTAACAGACTCGTCTTTGAGGAAGGTGAGGTGAGTGGGACAGGTTTGGGAGCAGCAAATAGGCACCCAGCAAGAAAATAACAATCCAAGGGCATCCGCACATTCAAGGGACAATACAGATGACAAGGGTGTGTGGGGTCAGTGGGTTGAGGTGGTCAAGGAGGGCTTCATGGAGAGAAGGATTTGGGCTGGGCCAAGAAATTTCTTTTGCACCCAGCTTCATGCTTTGAGCCAGCAGCTGCCAAGTCCAGAGTCCTTCTAACTGTACTCTCATCTCTCCCATGTGGCAAAGCAAATGTGGAGGGTGGTCTGGCTACTGGTCCCTGACTGAGAACACATCTGATGATCCCTGGCAAGGGCATGGCAACGGAACACACCTAATCATATTTCACAGTGGTAAGTCATTGCGTGTGCTACAGGAGACGATTAGCTCAGGCTGGGAAATAGCCAGTACCCCTCCATTTGTCCAGACTGGTTAACAATTTATGCTGGGTGAGGAGAAATTAATTTTGACCTCATTCACTTTATTGCCTGTGAAATCATGGCAGTCACTCTGGACTTTATGTTTAAGAATTTATATTTGTAGGGGCACCTGGGTGGCTCAGTTGGTTAAGTGACTGCCTTTGGCTCAGGTCATGATCCTGGAGTCCCGGGATCGAGTCCTGCATCAGGCTCCCTGCTCAGCGGGGAGTCTGCTTCTCCCTCTGACCCTCCCCCATCTCATGCTCTCTCTCAAATAAATAAATAAAATCTTTAAAAAAAAAAAAAGAATTTATATTTGTAGGTATTTTAACATTATCAAAAAACTCCATTAAATGAACAGGCACATTTCAAATGCTAATATGCAATTGTTAATGAATTAATAATTCTGTGTCTCCAGAAGCCGGAGCCATGTGTCAGAATTAGCTATATAAAGCATGTGACTCATAAATCCAGGTATTCAGTATTCCAGCTCGGGAATCCCATTTCCGCTGGGCTGAGGATTAGCATTGGGAACAAGTGTTCCTTTCTTCCTTCTACACATTTATTTATTCAACAGCATGTGCCCTACTAAATGCCAGAGTACTTGAAGGACTTTGAGGTATCCTTGCATATGGTATTATATATATAATTATTTTATATACATGATATATATCTCTCTATATAATGTATGTATAACATGATATGTAAATATGTATACAAATATACGTTATGATATGTATGTTGTATATAGATATATATTACATGTCCATATCTATATCTGTCTGTCCATCTATCTATTTATAGAAAGACAAACTCCATACTAACAAGTGAATAACCAATAATAATTCAGTCTGGTAAGTGTTACGATAGGGGCACACGCAAGAGGCTGTGGAGTATGGGAGGAAGGACTCCCTGGGAACATGCGGTTGGAGCTGAGTTCAAAAGGAGATGTAGGTATTAGCTGATGTGCTCTGTGTGTGTATATGAGGAGGCTGGGGAACACAGAGGGTAAACAGTATTTGGGGTAGAGGGAGACTTATATGCCAAGTGTCAAAGACAAAGTATATCTTCTCTAACTGTTTTTCCATCAGGATTCAGTTAGGAAACAGGCCATAATGAGTATTTTAAACAGAGGGTGCGCAGCATAGAGAATTGGTTTCATAGGTGTTAGAGTACTAAAGGGACAAAAAATGTGACATTCAGGTAATCCAGAATTAGAAATTGCAACCTCTAAGGTTGGTAGGAAAGAGTGAAGTAAGCCGGAATCTAGAACATACATACAGGGCTACAGTTTGGAGGGGCCCCTTGATACTGATGTATTATCTGTTTTATATGTTGCTGGATTTACTTTGCTAATAATTTATAGAGGGTATTTCACTGATATTCCTGAGGAATATTAGTGTGTAATTTCCTTTTCTTGTCAGATTTTGAATTAGGTTAAGGTTTCATAAAATGAGTTGGGAAGTTTATCCTCCTGATTTTGGAAATCGTCTATAGGAATAGTATTATTTCTTCCTTAAATGTATTATGGAATTAATCAGTGATGTCATGTGGGCCTGGAATTTTCTTTGTGGGAATACTTTTGGTTACTCACTCAATTTTGTTAATAGATATCAAACTAATAGAGTTCTTATTATTTATATAAGTTTTGGTAAATATTATTTTTGAAAGAATATGTTGGGACGCCTGGGTGGCTCAGTCAGTGAAGCATCTGCCTTCAGCTCAGGTCATGATCCCAGGGTCCTGGGATCAAGTCCCGCATCAGACTCCTTGCTCAGCAGGGAGCCTGCTTCTCCCTCTCCCTCTGCTGCTCCCCCTGCTTGTGCTCTCTCTCTCACACACACAAATAAATAAAATCTTTTAATTAAAAAAAAAGAATTTGCCCATTTAATCTATGTTGTCAAATTTATTAGCATGGTGCCCCAAAGGGCTGGGGATGCTCATTGCTCATCTACTCTTCCTCTCCCAGTTAGAGGAACTTTTGTTTTTTTCAAAGCTGGGGAGTTCCTTTTTGGTGCTAAGCAATGCTGGCTTGGGGGAAGGGATGATGTAGGCAAAATGAAGCTGTCCTCCTCTTTTTGTGTGGTTATTCTCAGATTTTTTCATTCAGCTGTGTTCTCGAAGTTTCTTGAGTGGAGTCCAGAGCTCTGTTTCATGCTCATTGTTAGCTGTTTAATTATTGATCTTTGGTGGGTAAAAAGTATTCATTGTTTAACTGTTTGATTATCTATTATCTTAGGTCAAATTGGCTAATTATATTGTTTAAATCTTTTAAGTTTTTGCTGAATTGTTGTCTTCATGTATTTTGAAGCTAAATAATGTACATACATATAAGCTGTGTTATTAGCTGTGTACAAATTCAGGATTATGCTTTCCTTTGTATCATGAAAGTTTCCCTTTTTCTCTAGCATTACTTCTTTCTTTCCTTCTTTTTTGACTGAGAAAAATGTAACTTTAATAACTAAAACCCATAGCCTTCTTACATACCAGGGATTAACAAACTATAGCCCATGGGTTGGCCAAATCTGGCTTGCCACCAATTCTGGCCAAATCTGGCCGGCCACCAATAAAACTTTACTGGCAAGTTGCCAGTAAAGTTTTATTGAAACACAGCCATACCCATTTGTTTACCTATAGCCTCTGTCTCCGTGGCTGTTTTACAGCAGAGTTTAGTTGCAGCAGAGTCCACGTGGCTCCTAAAGCTAAAAACATTTACCATCTGACCCCTAATTCAAAAAGTCCATAGACAACTGCTATATACAAAGAACAAGCTTAGTAGATTTTTAAAAATCTCACCTAAAATAGCAAAGTGTTACTTATTTCTTTTTTTTTAAATTTTATTATATTATGTTAATCACCATACATTACATCATTAGTTTTTGATGTAGTGTTCCATGATTCATTGTTTGCATATAACACCCAGTGCTCTCTGTTCAATACGTGCCCTCTTTAATACCCATCACCAAGCTAACCCATCCCCCCACCCCTCTCCCCTCTAGAACCCTCAGTTTGTTTCTCAGATTCCATAGTCTCTCATGGTTCATCTCCTCCTCCGATTTCCTCCCCTTCATTTTTCCCTTCCTACTGTCTTCTTTTCTTTTAACATATAATGTATTCTTTGTTTCAGAGGTACAGGTCTGTGATTCAACAGTCTTACACAATTCACAGTGCTCACCATAGCACATACCCTCCGCAATGTCTATCACCCAGCCAACCCATCCCTCCCACCCCACCCCCCACTCCAGCAACCCTCAGTTTGTTTCCTGAGATTAAGAATTCCTCATATCAGTGAGATCATATGATACATGTCTTTCTCTGATTGACTTATTTCGCTCAGCATAATACCCTCTAGTTCCATCCACGTCATTGCAAATGGCGAGATTTCTTTCCTTTTAATGGTTGCATAATATTCCATTGTGTGTGTGTGTGTGTGTGTGTGTGTATACCACTTCTTCTTTATCCATTCATCTGTCGATGGACATCTTGGCTCTTTCCATAGTTTGGTGATTGTGGACATTGCTGCTATAAACATCGGGGTGCACATACCCCTTTGGATCCCTACATTTGTATCTTTGGGGTAAATACCCAGTAGTGCAATTGCTGGATCGTATGGTAGCTCTATTTTCAACTTTTTGAGGAACCTCCATACTGTTTTCCAGAGTGGCTGCACCAGCTTGCATTCCCACCAACAGTGTAGGAGGGTTCCCCTTTCTCCACATCCTCACCAACATCTGTCATTTCCTGATTTGTTAATTTTAGCCATTCTGACTGGTGTGAGGTGGTATCTCATTGAGGTTTTGATTTGGATTTCCCTGATGCCGAGCAATGTTGAGCACTTTTTCATGTGTCTGTTGGCCATTTGGATGTCTTCTTTGGAAAATTGTCTGTTCATGTCTTCTGCCCATTTCTTGATTGGATCATTTGTTCTTTGGATGTTGAGTTTAAGAAGTTCTTTATAGATTTTGGATACTAGCCGTTTATCTGATGTGTCATTTGCAAATATCTCCTCCCATTCTGTCGCTTGTCTTTTGGTTTTGTTGACTGTTTCCTTTGCTGTGCAAAAGCTTCTTAATCTTGATGAAGTCCCAATAGTTCAATTTTGCCCTTGCTTCCCTTGCCTTTGGTGATGTTTCTAGGAAGAAGTTGCTTCGGCTGAGGTCGAAGAGGTTGCCGCCTGTGTTCTCCTTTAGGATTTTGATGGACTCCTGTCTCACATTTAGGTCTTTCAACCATTTTGAGTCTGTTTTTGTGTGTGGTATAAGGAAATGGTCCAGTTTCATTCTTCTGCATGTGGCTGTCCAATTTTCCCAACACCATTTGTTGAAGAGACTGTCTTTTTTCCATTGGACATTCTTTCCTGCTTTGTTGCAGATTAGTTGACCAGAGAGTTGAGGGTCCATTTCTGGATTCTCTGTTCTGTTCCATTGATCTATGTGTCTGTTTTTGTGCCAGTACCATACTGTCTTGGTGACTACAGCTTTGTAATAGAGCTTGAAGTCTGGAATTGCGATGCCACCAGCTTTGCTTTTCTTTTTCAATATTCCTCTGGCTATTCGGGGTCTTTTCTGATTCCATACAAATTTTAGGATTATTTGTTCCATTTCTTTGAAAAAAGTTGATGGTATTTTGATAGGGATTGCATTAAATGTGTAGATTGCTCTAGGTAGCATGGACATCTTCACAATATTTGTTCTCAATCCATGAGCATGGAACGTTTTTCTATTTCTTTGTGTCTTCCTCAATTTCTTTCATGAGTATTTTATAGTTTTCTGAGTACAGATTCTTTGCCTCTTTGGTTAGATTTATTCCTAGGTATCTTATGGTTTTGGGTGCAATTGTAAATGGGATCGACTCCTTAATTTCTCTTTCTTCTGTCTTGTTGTTGGTGTATAGGAATGCCACTGACTTCTGTGCATTGATTTTCTATCCTGCCAACTTTACTGAATTCCTGTATGAGTTCTAGCAGTTACTTATTTCTTAAAGTCTATTTTGATAATATTAAGATAACTATACCAGCTTTCTTCTGATTGGTGCTTGTGTGGTTTATTTTGTTCCCATTCTTTCCTGTCAATGTAATGTACCCTTATGTTTTAAGTGTGTCCCTTGACAACAACATGTATTTGGATGTTTATTTTTTATTTTTTTCCTTTTAAACTCAGTTTGTTTCCTCCATTAACTATTGTAATCTCTGATAAGGTGTTTTTAGGACTATCATCTTGATATTTTATTTCTATTTTTGCCATCTGTTCTTTGCCCTTTTATTCTCTCTACCTTGTTTTGTATTAATCAACTATTATTTTTACCATTTCATTTTTTTACCTTTATTAGTTTATTAGTTTTAGATTCTTTGTATTTTCTAGTGGCTGTCTTAGCAATTTCCATATGCTTTCTTGCTTATTATAGTACCTTGTACTTCAAACCATGAGAGAGCTCAACATTAGTTTATCTCTATTCTCTTCCCAAACTTTTTGCTATTGTTCTCATATATTTTATTTCTACATGTATGAAAAATTTGCATAAAAATATTACTATTGTGTTTAAATGATCAATATATTTTATATTGACCCCATAGATTTAAACTTTATGATGTTCTTCATGTTCTATTATAGTTTCATGATTTTATTTGAATCAGTTTTTTTCTCCACCATGAAGATTTTTTTTTTAGTTTCCACCAAGCTAATTAAGATTTTTAGATTATTTTCTTTAATTTAATTTTATTATGTTATGTTAATCACCATACATTACATCATTAGTTTCTTTTGTTTTTTGTTTTTTTTAAAGATTTTATTTATTTATTTGACAGAGACACAGCGAGAGAGGGAACACAAACAGGGGGAGTGGGAGAGGGAGAAGCAGACTTCCCGCGGAGCAGGGAGCCCAATTCAGGGCTTGATTCCAGGACCCTGGGATCATGACCTGAGCCGAAGACAGACGCTTAACAACTGAGCCACCCAGGCACCCCTACATCATTAGTTTTTGATGTAGTGTTCCATGATTCATTGTTTGCGTATTAACACCCAATGCTCCATTCAGTACGTGCCCTCTTTAATACCCATCACCAGGCAAACCCATCCCCCCACCCCCTTCCCCTCTAGAACCCTCAGTTTGTTTCTCAGAGTCCATAGTCTGTCATGGTTCGTCTCCCCCTCCAATTTCCCCCTCTTCATTTTTCCCTTCCTACTATCTTCTTTTTAACATATAATGTATTATTTGTTTCAGAGGTATAGGTCTGTGATTCATCAGTCTTACACAATTCATAGCACTCACCATAGCACATAACCTCCCCAGTGTCTATCACCCACTCACTCCATCCCTCCCACCCCCCACCACTCCAGCAACCCTCAGTTTGTTTCCTGAGATTAAGAATTCTGAAGAACTTTTTGTCGGGTTTTTGTAGTGCCAATCCATTGGTGGTGATTCTTCTCAGCTTTTGTTTGTCTTCTGATATCTTTATTTTTTAATCTTCATTTTTCCCCCTTTTTAGTCACCTTTTTTGATATATAGTTTGTGGACAAAAAATGTATCCATTTAAAGTGCATAATTCAATAAATTTGAAATATATATACACCCATGTAATTATCATCCTAATCAAAATACAGAATAATTTCATCACTCCAAAGAGTTCTCTGATGGCCCCTTAATGTCGCACTTTTACCCTCTCTATGAATAGACTGGTCTGCTTTTTGTCACTATAAATTAGTTTTAACTCGTTAGCCTTTATTTTTGAATTATAATTTTGCATGCATAAACTTTTAGGTTGACTGTCCCCCACCCCCACCTTGTATAGTAAGAGGTCATTCTTTTTTTTTTTTTTAAGAGGTCATTCTATCAACTTTTGGCTTCCATGGATCCTGTTACAATGTCAACTGAAGCTTTTCTGTTGCTCATTTCAAAGTGATACGTTTTTATTCTCTGTTTTTAGAACTTTCTCTTTGTTTTCTATTTTATTTTATTTTATTTTTTTATTTTTTATTTATTTTTTTAAAGATTTTTTTTTTATTTATTTATTTGAGACAGAGAGAATGAGAGAGAGAGAGCACATGAGAGAGGGGAGGGTCAGAGGGAGAAGCAGGCTCCCTGCCGAGCAGGGAGCCCGATGTGGGACTCGATCCAGGGACTCCAGGATCATGACCTGAGCCGAAGGCAGTTGCTTAACCAACTGAGCCACCCAGGCGCCCTGTTTTCTATTTTAAATATACCTACTTTTTTTATACAAGAAGGATTTAACACCTAATGAGGTTTTTTGGTGGCTTGGTCCTGTATTATGTAGTACAGGTCAGAAAAAGCAGAAGTTCTCAAATGCTCCACTTTTGTTTTACAGCATTACTGAGGTACAATTTAAATACCACAAAATTCACCCATTTTAAGTTTACAATTCGATAGGTTGAGTCACTTTACAGAATTCACTAAATCACCACAATCCAGATTTAGAACTTTTCTAGTACTCAAAAATTTTCCTTTAAGGCCCTTTGCTGTCAATTCCCGTTTTATACAGTTCGTCCCTGCCTCCTTTTTCACACAATTGCAGAGCTGCTTTTTGTCTGTATAATTTGTGGTTTTTGGTGGATATTTCATATAAATAGAATTATACATGTAATTTTTTATGTCATGCTTCTTTCACTTAGCATAATGGTTTTTTTTTTTTTTTTTTTAGATTTTATTTATTTGCGAGACAGAGAATGAGAGACCGAGAGCACGAGAGGGAGGAGGGTCAGAGGGAGAAGCAGACTCCCCGCTGAGCAGGGAGCCCGATGCGGGACTCGATCCCGGGACTCCAGGATCATGACCTGAGCCGAAGGCAGTCGCTTAACCAACTGAGCCACCCAGGTGCCCTAGCATAATGTTTTTGAGGTTCATCCATGTAAGTGTCTCATTCCTTCTAAGGACTGAATAATATTCCATTGCATAGGTATATCAGAGTTTATCCATTCACTAGTTGATGGACATTTTAGTTTGTACTATTATAAACAATGTTGTTATGAACATTCACATACAAGTTTTTCTGTGGACATGTTTTTATTTTTCTTGGGTAGATTTCTAAGAGTGGAATTGCTGAGTCATATGGTAAGTTTATGTTCAACTTTTTAAGAAACTGCCTAACAATTTCAGCTTTTTAGGAAATTGCCAAACAATTTTGCAAAGTAGCTGTACAATTTTTCACTCCTACTAGCATTGTATGAGGCTTCCAGTTTCTCTGCATCCTCACCAACACTTGGTATTATCTCTTTTTGATTATAACTACTCCAGTGAGTGTATTATAGTATCTCATTGTGTTTGCAGTTTGAATTTTCCTAATAACTACTGATACTGAACACTTTTTCATATGATTACTAGTCATTTGTATGTCTCTCTTGGTTAAATATTAATTCAGGGTTTTGCTCCTTTTAAAATTAGATTGTATGTCTTATTATTTAGTTGCAGATGTTCTTCATATTTTTCTACATACAGGTTTTTTATCAGATATATAATTTAGAAATACTTCCTATGAGTCTGTGGTTGATATTTTCATTTTATTGATGGTATTCTTTGAAGTGCAGAATTTTTTTTTTTAACTTTAATGAAGTCAAGTTTATCATTTTTTTTCTTTTTAGCTCATGTTCTGGTGTTATATCAAAAAATTCATTGCCTACCCTAAGGTTACTCATATTTAATTTTTTTCCTATATTTTCTTCTTTCTATGTAAATATCTAAGGTCTAAGTTCTTTTTAATATTTTTGCATATGAATATCCAATTATCATAGTGTCATTTGTTGAAAATATTACCCTTTTCCTGTTAAATTGTTGAAAATCAATTGGCCATAAATATAAGTGTTTATTATTGAATTCTTGGCTCTGTTCCATTGGTCTGTAGGTCTCTCTTTATGCCAGTGCCACACTGTCTCAATATAGCTTTAACATAGCTTTAAAATTGGGTAGTGTAAGTCCTCAAAGTTTGTCCTTTAAGAAAAAAAAAACACTTGGTTTGGTTATTATATGTCGTTTGCATCTTCATATAAAATTTAGCACCAAATTGTTAATTTCCACAAAAAATCCCACTGGAATTTTAATGAGGATACTATTGAATTTATAGATCAATTCTCTGCCTGATTTTAGAATTGTTATCTTTGATATTTGGCAATTTAATTCAGTTGTGCCTAATTATGGATTTTTAAGCATTTATCCTACTGTGTTTTTTTTTTGAATCTGTGGGTGGTATTTTTCATCAGTTTTCAGTATTTACAGCTATTATTTTCCCCTGCTTCATTCTTGCTCGCCTCTCTTTCTGGGACTTTCTCTCTTTTTTTTTTTTTTTTTTAAGATTTTATTTATTTATTTGACAGAGAGAGACACAGCAAGAGAGGGAACACAAGCAGGGGGAGTGGGAGAGGGAGAAGCAGGCTTCCCACAGAGCAGAGAGCCCGATGTGGGGCTTGGTCTCAGGACCTGGGATCACGACCTGAGCTGAAGGCAGACGCTTAATGACTGAGCCACCCAGGCGCCCCACTTTCTCTCTTTTTTTTTGAACTGATTCCCACTTTTACTCTTATTTTCTTCTTCTTCCCTTTTCTTTCTGCTATTTTCTTTCTTTTTTTAGTTTGGATTTTTTTCTATTGATTTGTCTTGCAATTCATTAATGTCTTCCTCATGTGCTATTCAGAAGCAACAATGAGATTTAAATATCAGATAGCGTATTTCTTAGTTACAGAAAAATGTGTCTACTTGTTTCTTTTTTATAGATTCGAATTCTTCATATTTTTCCTCAGTTTTCTATATCTCTTCTTTACATTCTTTCACATTTCCATAAAAGGTTAAAAAATTTTTTCGAGCTTTACTGGGATGTAATTGACACATAACATTTTGTAAGTTTAAGATGTGAAACATGTTGATTTGATACATTTATTTTTATTTTTTTAAAGATTTTATTTATTTGAGAGAGAGAGCAAGTGAGAGCAAAAGTGGGGGGAGGGGTAGAAGGAGAGGGAGAAGTAGACTCCCTGCTGAGCAGGGAGCCCGATGTGGGACTCGATCCCAGGACCCTGGGATCATGACTTGAGCTGAAGGCAGACACTTAACTGACTGAGCCACCCAGGTGCCCCTTGATATATTTATGTATTGTAAAATGACTATCACCACAGCACTAGCTCTATCATATCATATATAATCCTCATTATTTTTGTAGTAAAAAGTTGTGGTAACAAGTTTCAAGTATATAGTACATTATTGTTAACTAAAATTGCAGTGCTGTGCATTACATTCCCAGAACTTACTCATCTGATTGGAAGTTTGTACCCTTTGACAAACCTCTCCATTCCTCTTCCTTCCCTTCAGTCACTGGTAACCACCATTCTACTATTTCTGTAAGTTCATTATTTTTAGATTCCACATATGAGTGAAATCATACAGTATTTATCTTTCTTTGTCTGACTTATTTCACTTAGTATAATGCCCTCACTGTCCATCCATATTGTCACAAATGGCAGGATTTCCTTTTCTTCTCATTGCTGAATAATATTCCAGTGTGTGTGTGTGTGTGTGTATCTCACATTTTCTTTATCCATTCATCCACTGACAGACAACTTGTTTCCATATCTCAACTGCTGTGAATAATGCTGCAAAAAACATGGAGTGCAAATATCTCTTTGAGATTCTGCTTTCATTTCCACTGGATATATACCCAGAGGTGGGATTGCTGGAGCATATGGTAGTTTCATTTTTAAATTTTTGAGGAACTTCCAAACTCTGTTCCATAGTGACTACATCAATTTGCATTCCCTTCAGCAGTGCACTAGGATTCTTTTTTCTACTCATCCTCATCAACACTTGTTATCTCCTGTCTTCTTGATGACAGCAATTCTAACAAGTGTGAGATGAGGTCGCATTGTGGTTTTGATTTACATTTCCCTGGTTATCAGTGATGTTGAACATCTTCTCATGTACCTGTTGGCCATTTTTATGTCTTCTTTGGAAAAAAAAAACCATCTATTTAGTTCCTCTGCCCATTTTTAAATTGGATTGCTTTTTTGTTATTTAATTACATGAGTTCTTTATAGGTTTTGCATATTGGTCTCTTATCAGAAATGTGGTTTGCAAATATTTTCTCCCATTCTGTAGGTCACTTTTACATTTTGTTGATTGTCTCATAAAAGTATGTTTAAGTTTTGCTTATTGTGGTTAATATCTGAATTATCTTCTGTTTTATGTTTTTTCTTTTGATTGGAAGTTATATTTTTCTAACTCTTTATGTACCTAGCAAATTTTTATAGTATGACAATGTGAGTAAAAGAACCATGGAGGTTGTAGATGATGCTGTTTTCCATTAAAGAAGGTTCTCACTTTATTCTGTTAGGTAAATAGTTTGATGGGCACATCTAGTCATGGATGATCTGTGATGGGACTGGGTTAGAGTTTTTCTTTTTTTCTTTTTTTTAATTTGTTTATATTTGTTACAACCTTTTAAAGTAGAATGTGACTTGAGCACTACATTTCCACTCACAGAACTTGCTGAGTTACTTCTTGAACAGCTTTACCACATGCCTAAATAGGCTTAGAATTTCGCTACTCTAAACAATGCTCTTCTTTGGAAGACAAGCCCTATACATGGTTACTCCCATCCAGTTGGTTCAGTTTAACTACTAGTTTCTAGAGGCCTGGGTTAGAGTTTTTCTAAGATCTAGTTTACCTCTGGTTTATCCCTGGTTGAGTTGTTTGTGGGTCTCTGTCTCCTTGGTGTTAACATATTAGGAGGATTCAATTCTGACCACTGGAGGTTTTGAGCATAGCTCTTTAGGTTCTTGCCCTATATAGCTTCAAAATCTGGTAAATGTCTGAAAGGCAACTAAGTAAGTCATAAAATACACTCTTGCAGTATTTTTTATCCAAAGAACGAAGAAACTGTGAAAGGTTTTACTCTGCCTTTCCAACTTAGCCCCTCCAGTTTTGCAAGCTGCCTCAGAACTCAAGAACTGACCCTTTGTAAAAACTAACCTTGTATTGAGGGCTTTTCTAGTTTTTAATACAGGTCAGCACCTGTGAAGCCTCTAAATTCATAACTTCTTTCCTCAGTAGAATCCCTCTCCAAGGGCCAGACTCGATCCTCATGCCTATTTTGGAATTGTTACATGACCTCAGGAAAGAAAATGGCTGGTGATTGTTAACTCCCTTAGGAAAAGCTCTTTGGATTCTGAAATTTAGGGCTAGTACTCATTGGTTCCACACTTTCCTGATATTTTTAAACATACAATTTTTGCAGTTTATTTGCTTTTTCTCCCCTAGTTGCAAGAAGAATCACTGACCTGCCACAACTTACTACACATTTCCTGGAAGTGAAGTTCATTTCCTGTCAAAGAGAAAAAGAGAAGTGAATTCCATCTCTATTAACCAGTAAGTTTATTTTAGGTACCAAGTAAAACTCTAGAACTTACTGCAAGACAGGTGAAAGAGTTATTATAAAGGGGCACCATAAGATATATCTAATACAGGGTCATTGAGAATATATTATCACTAAATAGCTCCATCTCTTTTTTTTCCTTGTCAAGGTTACAGGAAAAATAGATACAGCTTGTCTGAAATTTACAAAGACATTTGACAGAGTTTTTAATGATATCCTGGTTGTCAAGATGAAGAAATGTGAGGTTGATGCTAATACATTTAGATGGATTTACACAGTCAAAGGATCAAACCCTATGACTCGGGATGACTTTTTGAAGAGATCAGTGTGAGTTTGAAGAAATGTTTTTATGAATGTAGCATAAAGCTTGTTATCGAGATCACTGAGTAGATTTGAATCAACGAATTTGATGAAGACAAAGATAGCACACAGATCATGTACAGTCAGAGTAAATTCCAGTAAACTGAAAGAATCAAGAACCAAAATAATTTCAGCAGGCTGCAACAAATAAGGCTTAATGGGTACAAATGTAATATCCTACATTTGGATAAAATAAAAACTGTTAAAATGCAGGTTAAGAAAGACATGGGTTAACTTGTTTAAAAATCACTTGGGGATTATTGTTGGCACGAGCTCAGAATGAGTCAACAGTGTGGTATGACTGCCAAAAAGGCCAGTATGATTTAGGGCAGCATTTAGTAGAGTATAAGGTACAGAATGAGGCAGCTGATGAATCCATTGTACTGAATATTCCTTGGACATATGCTGTTGCAATATGTTCTGAGCATAATACTTTCAGAGGGGGACCGTATCTGAGGCTCACCCAGAGGAGAGTAGTCAGGATATAAAGGTGGGGAACATAAAGATAAAAACAGTGGAAAGATATAAGAGTGTCTTACGTGGGGAAGAGAAGATTCAGTGAGATACGAGAGTTGTCTTCGAATGCATATAGGATTGTTTTGTCTTTGAGGGTAGAAGTAGAACAGAGAGAGAAAAAGCTTGCATTTCTAACATTAAGAAGCACTTTCTCAAAAATAGTTATATAGGTGTCTGAATTTTGAATTGGGCTACATGGTTTAGTTGTGAATATCTAAGACTTCTCAACCAGAAAGAACCAGACACTTGTGTCATTTATAAGCTCTGTGATTTCACCTAATCTTTCAGACTCTCAGTTTCGTTAATTCTAGAATGGGGACAATAATAGTACCATATTTATAGTTATGAAGATTAAGGGAAATAATTCAGATGCAGTGCTTGCCATGGTGTGTGGCACATTTTACATGCCCAATATATGTGAAGTATTTTTAACGTACTGGGATGTGGTAAGAAAAAGAAAAAGAAAAAAAAAAAAAAAGCACCTGCCTCTTATACTGGCCATAGTTTTACTTCAGTAAGTAGGAAACCAAGTCCCAACTCAGAAATTAGACTTAATGCCTGAAATGTAGGTGCCAGAGAAGCTGACTTAATCTGATGTTACCATTAACAGTCTACAGACCATGAAAGCTAATTCTCGAAGACTTTTCAGGTGTTATTTTCATATAGGTCTTATGTTTGGATAAACTCGTACTGTGAGCTGATGCAACATCCATTTATTTATTCCTTCTAGGTGGCCAGTTTTTACAGAATGGCATGCATGTATGCAAACATGCATCTTGGATTTTGAGGATACACCCCATTTAAAAAATTTACTCCTTTTTTCCTCAAAGTACATCATTACACACATATATAAACATGTGGTTGGAAAATACAGGCAGAATTTATATATGTCACACAGTTGTGCTGAGATAGTCACAATCATTTTCTGTAAGAAGCATGGTTCAAAAATACTGTGAGGTATCCTTTTATGCTCAGCAGCAAAGATTGATATAATCTTATATCCTATGAGAAGGATACAGAGCAAAGGTAACTCGAAACTCTGGTGGGAGTGTGAACTGATATAACCACTGTGGACATCAATTTGGTAATATCTATTAAAATCAGAGAGGGATACACTCTGACTCAGCAAGTCCGCTGCTCTATATATGGCAGAAAAACTCTTGTACGTGTGTGAAAACAAACTATAGAATGTCCCTTGTAACATTTAATCTAAATGTTTACCAAGTGAAGGAAGAGTCAATAAATTATGGTTTAGTTATCTGAATGAATGCTTATACCATAACTAAGATGAGTAAACTAGAGGTACATCTGTAACCATGGATAAATTAAAAAAACATAACATTGAATGAAAATACTCTTTGTGGAATGATGTATACAATATGATTCTGCTTGTAGAAAGATTTAACCGTAAAGCATTATTAAATAACATCTATGGTTATAAATATGGAACAAATATATAGAACCATTCATGATGAGATTTATTTTAGAGGAAAGTAAGTAGAAGAAGTGGGTTGGGCTTAATTCTTTCTGTAATATTTTCTAAAAGAGGCAATTCTGAAGCAAATGTGAAATAATATTAATATTTGATAAAGCAGGGTATTACGTTCATAGGAGTTCATGATATTCTTTTCTTATCTGCATATTTAATATATTTTCACAAAGAGAAAAGAAGACTCTCTTTTCCATGCCCTTACTCACTTTTCTTTAGATTTATTTATGTTAGAGAGAGACAGAAAGAGAGTATGTGCGCGCACGCGCGAGTGGGGTGAGGCGCAGAGGGAGAGAATTCCCGCTGAGTGGGGAGCCGGACCCAGGGCTGGATCTCACAATCCATGAGATCATGACCAGAGCTGAAACCAAGAGTCAGAGGCTTAACAGACTGAGCAACCTAGGAGCCCCTTGCTCACTTTTTCTTGAAATGGCTATGAGAAGACCTAGGGGCCCACTGGGTGGGCCAAGAAGAAAAAAAAAGAAAATTGAGGTCAAAGTGCTAGCTAGCAATTGAAAGTACTCATCCCTTATATATCTAGTGTGGTTTTAAGTAGTACAATAAGATCATGTGTTAAGATTCAGAAAGCCTGATACTGTTCCTGTGGAGAGGTTTAACTAAGAATAAGTTTCCGTTGGGGAGGGAATGAAAGATTAGTACAGACAAGGGAAGGCCCAAGGAATGTCTTAGCGGGGGGGCTTCTGAGGAGATCCCTGACCAGTGTGGGGGTCAGAGTAGAGACCCTGTGCACTTGAGGAGGAGAATAGAGGTGGTGTTAAAGAAGGAATTGCAGATGAGAAAGGCTTGAAGCAACTTCATACTTCTGCTTGGGGTAATCTGGTAAAAACTACCCTAGAAAATCCAACCACCCAAACAAAAACAGCTGGGAGTGTGGTTTACTGCTTAACAAAGCCCATGCTACTTGGATCAGTAGAAGAATGGGACTTGCCTAAATGTCCAGATAGCAACTTCGTCTTTTCTCTGCAGGGTCCTGCTCAGCAGAGAGGCGATCCTACTCTGTGCCCTGGAGCAGCTAGTGGAGTGAATGGATTCCCAGTGTCAGGGGCTGAAGTTCTAATTAGAATCCTCTTTCTGGCTTTGAGTGAACAGCCTACATTCACTTCCCAGTGCCACTGGGGAATAATGTTCCATATTCAGCAAGAATGGCCCTCTTTACATGTATGAAATGTTTTTGTATTTGAAACGAGTGGTCTTGTATTTTTGTGGGTGTGAAGCAGAGTGGTTTTGAGGGTTCGTGGTAAGTATATCTTGTCATATGAAAGCATCGTGAGCTCTTAAAAAATGGTATCTAAAAATTCAACTGGGCCTTCCCTGGTAATGCTAGAGAAAGAAGCTTGGGAATTTAAAGATGGATTGGGCAACTTTATAATTGAGAGGTTTTCCCAGTTTCTGTGTTGTATGGATTTTAATATTTAAGGAGGGATGGAGGAGTTGGTAGGGGAACATGAAGAGAGCTGCAGAGGTGAAGAGGAGTGAGGCTGTGCAGATGATGATAGTGTTGGAAAAGGTTCCTTGGTTCCCCAGCATGGACAGAGGTTTATCCTATCAATAATCCCCATCAGATTATTTCTTTTTCACTTTAAAGAAGATTTAAAGTTTCCGTTGTTTAGCCTGTACTGCCTTCTCCTGGTTGGTGTTGGATTAGCAGCTAAAATATAATAAAAGTAAAGCTTGTGTGAATGAATCCGCATACAACACAGATGCTGTGTGCCAGACGACCCTGCTTGCCCATTGCCATTTGCTTCAATCCTGAGAATATATCCAGGTACGGAGGGGCCGCCTTGGAACCTCGGCGGTGCTGTCTCTCGACTCTTGTCTTTGTGATCCCATGTACGATTCATAAAATATCTCAGTAGAACACTTAGGCTACTCCAAAATTGAGGAAGGCACATGTGCGCAGACTGAGGTGTCTGATTTGTCCACTACTAAACGAGGGGGTTTATATAGACTGTGAGGCCCTACTAATATACTTAAGCCTGTGAAGGGACATTTCTTGTGTGCCCTCTAATTTAATTTCTGTGGCGTGGCCGGAGTGTAATGAAGAGGTTAAAACTATAGTCTTCAGAATCACAGACAAACCTCCATTCAAAGAAAAGGTAATTGGTCCTTTCTCAGTGAGAATTACCCTGCTTAATTGTCAGACAGATTTTGATACTCTGAGAATTATACCTGTAAAGTGAAAGAAAAGGAAGAGACTGAGAAAAAGAAGTCAGAAAGAAAAACTTATTGACTTTTGAGAAGAAAAAGCCAAAGCGCTATACACGCACGTGTGCACACACACATGCATGTATGTATAACCATATATATGTATATATATCATATTATACCTGGAAATTGTGCAGTGTAAGCAGTCTACCTGTGAGGAACCTAAAAGATGGAAAAGGATCAGGAAATGCTGATACAAAGAAAAATATTGGAGATGGGGAGCATGGTTGAGGTCGTCCCTACCCTTCCGTTAGAGCGTTCATGCATTCAGAAGTGCAGGAAGGGATTGTGTGGATGTGGCGAGGCCATAAATCAAAGTCCAAATAGTGGAAGCTCGAGATCTTGAGCCAAACCAAGAATGAAAAGCAGGTTGTGTCCAACTACACAAACTGAGGCAGAATAGGAGCTCAGTAAACACCAGGAAAAACAAGTGAAAGTGAGAAAGCCAACATACTGCCATATGGGGAAGAAGCCGGTGGAACACCAGAGAAATCGGTCTGGGTCAAATTCCGAAGAAGACCTAGAGTCATAGAGGGGAGCAAAACGTGCACACACTGGGCTGAGACAGAATTTAATTTCATAGTTTCTTGTATTTCCAAATGACTTTTAAAAAAGATTTATTTATTTTATTTGTTTTGGGGTGGGGGAGGAGCACAGACTCTGCCCTGAGTGTGGAGCCCCACACAGGGCTTGATCTCAAGACCCTGAGATCAGACCTGAGCCAAAACCAAGAGTCAGACGCTGAACCAACTGTGTCACCCAGGTGCCCCTCCAAATGACTTTTAATTTCTAGTCCCTCCACGCACAGAGGTTCTACACTTGGAGAGCCTAAGGCAGCAAATGCACCAACAGAATGTTGTAGGTAAGATATTAGCTATCCTACTGAGGAGAGAGTGCTGATAAATATGTGTATGATATATTATAGGAATGTGTGTATGTATAAGATCATTATGTCCAAGTAAAAGTTGAATCACTTTGGTTTTGTTTTTTCTTAACTAGTTATTTTGTCTTTAAAGTCTCAGAAAAGAACTCCATTTGTGTACTTTCAAACCAGAAATAAAGGTTGACTTAGACAACCTTGGAATAAACATAGGGGCATAATAAGATAAGGTCCCCAGGATCAGTCCTCAAACCTGGTGGCCCACCAATCCTATACCTTCGCTAAGAATTGGTTTAGGATCAGGGACTATTTCTACTTAGTAAATGATAAGGACAAAAAAGATCACAAAGACATGATGGAGCCAAATGATTATCTATTGTTCTTTAGAATGCAAAGATACAGGGGAGACTTATCTGTGGTTTGGTATAACAAAGCCTGGAACTCAATTAATATTAACTAACAATGATAACATGAAAATAAAATTTAAAAAAAGAAAAAGAAAAAGAAAATCCTTTTGATTGCTCCACATGCCAAGCCTCATAGCCTTTCCTAGAGACCCAATGAAAGCTAAAATAACTAATTAAGAAAATGAATGAAAGTCAAGCCAAACCATGAGAAAATGATCCAAGTTAAAGTACATGACCAAGAGTTGGGTGAGGAATGCCTCGAGGCCTCAGGCGACTCTGCAGCCGACCGTGAGCAAGCTGTTGGCACACAGGTGGCCGGGCGCAGCGCTCCGGCTGTGTCAGTGGGTTGTGATGCCGTCTCGTACCAACCTGGCTACTGGAATCCCCAGTTGTAAAGTGAAATACTCAAGGCTCTCCAGCACAGACGATGGCTACATTGACCTTCAGTTTAAGAAGAGCTCTCCTAAGATTCCATCTAAGGCCACTGCGCTTGCTACAGTGCTGTTTTTGCTTGGTGCCTTTCTCATAATCATAGGCTCCCTCCTGCTGCCTGGCTATATCAGCAAAGGGGGGGCAGACCGGGCCGTTCCTGTCCTGATCATTGGCATCCTGGTGTTCCTGCCAGGATTTTACCACCTGCGCATCGCCTACTATGCATCTAAAGGCTACCGGGGTTACTCCCACGATGACATTCCAGATCTTGATGACTAGCACCAACCCTCAACCCTGAGGAGAAGAGTCACAGATGGGACTGAGACAGCTTTTAGATATTGAGCAGGAACTGGCTAAGGGCTAAGGAGTTCTGCAGTTTGCAGATGTTAAACTAAAGAATGGCCAGATTTTATGGGTCCATCCTCAGGATGTCAACTGAGCTTACAATTACAGATTAACTAATTAGCAC
The DNA here is from genome assembly GCF_011800145.1 of Mirounga leonina. NCBI lineage: Eukaryota > Metazoa > Chordata > Mammalia > Carnivora > Phocidae > Mirounga > Mirounga leonina. The sequence goes on along the minus strand of NW_023270320.1, from coordinate 12,524,222 downwards.
ATGCTCTATTTTTCATCTCCTGGCTCTGTCAAAAGCTGACAAGTTTTTCCCCACGAGTATGTATCTTGGAAGAGTAGCAATGTTAATGGTGTGGGAAAGCAGGAGGTTACCCTGTAGTGGAGAGTGTTACTGCTGCCACCCTTTTTAGAGTTCAGCACTTCTTTTAAATAGTCCTCATTGTCAGTTCTGGTAGCAAATGGAAGAATTTAATATGTTAAATTTCATATTACTAGTAATTTATTTTGAAAACATCTAAGTATCTTACCCCTACACTCATCTATCACTTCGTGTTCTAGTGGAAGACCTTGGCAAATCAAATGTCAGTATGTGGGCGCATCTGTAATATTTTTTACTTGTTTTCTTATTAATAGCAGCCAGGACTTTTTTAAAAAAAATTTTTTATTGTTATGTTAATCATACATTACATCATTAGTTTTTGATGTAGTGTTCCATGATTCATTGTTTGTGGCAATGAATCCCCCCCCACCCCCCTCCCCTCTAGAACGCTCAGTTTGTTTTTCAGAGTCCATCGTCTCTCATGGTTCATCTACCCATCCGATCTCCCCCCCTTCATTCTTCTCCTCCTGCTATCTTCTTCTTTTTTTTTTCTTAACATATAATGTATTATTTGTTTCAGAGGTACAGATCTGTGATTCAACAGTCTTGCACAATTCACAGTGCTCACCATAGCACATACCCTCCCCAGTGTCTATCACCCAGCCACCCCATCCCTCCCACCCACCCCCCACTCCAGCAATCCTCAGTTTGTTTCCTGAGATTAAGAATTCCTCATATCAGTGAGATCATATGATACATGTCTTTCTCTGATTGACTTATTTCGCTCAGCATACACCCTCCAGTTCCATCCACGTCGTTGCAAATGGCAAGATCTCATTCCTTTTGATGGCTGCATAATATTCCATTGTATATATATACCACATCTTCTTTATCCATTCCTCTGTCGATGGACATCTTGGCTCTTTCCACAGTTTGGCTATAGCAGCCAGGACTTTTTAAAATCTCAGAGCAAGGGACGCCTGGGTGGCTCAGTCGGTTAAGCGTCTGCCTTCAGCTCAGGTCATGATCCCAGGGTCCTGGGATCGAGTCCCACATCTGGCTCCTTGCTCAGCAGAGAGCCTGCTTCTCCCTCTGCCTGCCTCTCTCCCTGCTTGTGCTCTTTCTCTCTCTGACAAATAAATAAGTAAAAAATAAAAAAAAAAAAAAATAAAATCTCAGAGCAAGTTTCCAGAAGGTAAATGCTTTCTCTGTTCACAGTCTTTGGTCAGCTTTGATTTGGTCCACCAGTAAGTTGGCCAACATATAATTTGGGTTAGTCTCTTCTTTGTAGATCAAGATGTTCTGTATATCATGCCTTTAAAGATTGGACTTTGGCTATTTCCTAAGGAAAAAAAATGTAGGTAAGTGATTGTTATTTAGAGATTATAAACCTCTTGTTAGCACCTTGCATTATGATGTCATTCTGCTGAAGATTGTAAGACTCAGCCTGGATCCCTAGATGGACTAGACTGCCTTAGTTTGATTCTGTTTCCTAGGTTGCACAAAGTGACATATTCAAAAGAAATTAAAATGCCAAAATCTAAAAAAAAATAATAATAAAGTACGTGACCAAGCAGGTGGCTTCAGTTCTAGTAGAAATATTTGGTAGCTAGGAGCAAGATGAAAATGAAGTACTAGTAATTGTCATTTTCCTTCATAGTTAAGATACGTAAAACCAGTGAGATATTCCATAGCCTGTGAAGGCACAGCCTCTAATTCTTTTTTTTTTTTTTTAAGATTTTATTTATTTATTTGAGAGAGAGAGAGTGAGAGGGGGTAGGGTTAGAGGGAGAAGCAGACTCCCCGCCGAGCAGGGAGCCCGATGTGGGACTCGATCCCGGGACTCCGGGATCATGACCCGAGCCAAAGGCAGTCGCTTAACCAACTGAGCCACCCAGGTGCCCACAGCCTCTAATTCTAAGAGCCAATTTATTTTACTCTAATTGGAGAGGTTGGAAAGACTTTTGAGATTGTTATTTTAAATGTCTTTTGCTATTAAACTGTGGTTAGGAAATCTGCTCAGCCAAAATGATGCTAAAAGAGCATTAAGTTTATGAGTCACGAAAGCCAGAATGATTCCAATTAGTTTCTTGCACTTTAGCACAATGGAAGTCTTTAATATACAATGAAACACTGCTTTAAAATTGATACAAGACAGGAGATCAGAATTTTGGCTTCTCTCCCCACCTTGATTATTGACCAAGTAAAGGTTAGGTGGGCTATTGTGTTGATTCATTTGAAAGATTCCTCTTCTGTAGACCGAGGTTAACAATGGGCATGTTTGGGTCTTGCAGTGCATAGAGTAAGTTATTGTCTCTTCTGAGTGAAGTCTTTTCTATGTAAGTAGCAGAAATGAAAGCACTGAGGGTCTGATTTCCTCCCAGGCCCTTATTTGACTTTTCCTCTTTCCTCCCTCCCTTCCTCCCAACCCAATGCTCCTCCTCCTCCTGCTTCCATTTTTACCTTTCAAAGTTATCTACAAAGTTCAGTTTAACCTAATTCCATCTGGTCCCAGTATTCTAAGTAGAAAATAGCAAAGTAGGCTATGGAAGTCTCTTGCCTTTAAAGGGATTAATTTGCACAAATTAAATACTGACATGCATGGATTTCCAGGAGCCCTGGAGGTTGTTAACAGTACTTACTCTCAAGGTTTTTCAGGGTTTTTTTCTGTCCCACATATTATTCCACAAGGTTCAGAAACAAGCCTTGTATCACTTGAGATGCATCACTCAGATGCCAAGGAAACTATCTGGCTAATAGGCCAATGGGTCTTACATAGTATTTCTTTTAGCAGAAAATTTAATGTGGAAAAGCCAAAGGACTTACTTAGATCTCTGTCATCAGAGTGGAGGAAATACAATTTCAATAATGTGCCTTTCCCCCAACTATAAATGCAATATATATTCATTTAATGAAACTTATAAAATGCAAAATAGTACAAAAAAGCAGAAAAGACAACTGTAATCCCACAACCAAGGGAAAACCCATCTCGGTCTCATGTCATGTTTCTTTCCAGGTTTTTAAATCATTTTCATATTTTGGATGGAGTCATATACTACAAACTATTTTGTATCTTGCTTTTGTACCTTTGTATTATATATCATTATTTTTCCTCTTACTAAAAATTTGTAGAAAATTTTATTTTTAGAGTTAGTAAATAATTCCATCATGTGGATGGATCATAATTTACTTAACCATTTTCTAATTCTGGATGTTTAGATTGCTTTTATTTTTATATTATAAAAACTGCTAAGCATTTTTATACATACATTTTGTGACATTATTGAGACTCCTGTATGCAGACTTCCTTGAATCAGAATCTATAAATATTAAGGCTTTTGATACATGTTACCAAACTGCTCTTGAGAAAGGTAGGAACAATTTACCATCCCAGCATCTATATTTGAGATCTGTAGAACACCATGGTTTTTCACTGGCATATTAATTTACAGTTTTTTAATTTCTAAAATTGAATATGTTTTTTGTTTTCAAATATTTATTGGCTGTTCTTATTTCTTCTTTTGTGAATTGCCTATTTGTAGTCCTGACCCATTTTTCCATTGAGTGTTCAACTTGTTTTTATTCATTTTATAACAGTTGCTTATTTATCAGACATAATACAGTTTTCTGTAATAAATATTTCCTCAGTTTGTTAAAACTTGGATTGTTTTGGATTTTTTAAATAGTTTTTGTAATTGCCTACAGGCAAACGAAAACTTAAGTATGTATGTAGTAGTGCTTACAAAGCCCTCCTCCATCCCAGTGTTTGGCAATCATTCATCTAAAAGTATTGACTTTTGAGAAGAATGTTGATGGCTTGATGTTTTGGATGAATATTCTTTATATCACTAAAGTATTAATCTGTACTTAGTTTTCAAGAATTTTATTAGGAATAAAGATAATTTTGCCTCATACCTTTCTAGCATATTTGGAGATGCTTATATAGTCTTTCTTCTTTGACTTAATGATGTGATGATTCAAGGTAATAGATTTCTCTATGTTGAAACATCTCAGCATTCACAGAGTTTACCTTTGCTTAGTCACAATGCTTTATTCTTTCAATAGTCTTTGGATTTGATTTGCCAATATTTTAATCTAAGATTTTCCTAGATATCCACAAGGAGATTATCTGTGGTTGGTTTGTCAGATTTTAATATGTGGATAAGGAATATGTTTATTCCATAAACTGGTATGAGAAGATAGCCACATTTTCCTGTGGTCCATAATTACTTTCTCCTTAAATGTTTTGATTCATAAAATAATTATGTCAGACATCTTTGGAGGGATGGGTCAGGGGACAATTTTATACTTTTTTTATACCTTCCAGTTTCTTCTGCAGATAATATTTTCAGGTCTCAGTATCTTTTGGAGTTGGTTTTTTAAATTTATATTTTCCTTTCTGCCTTCTTTATTCATTGGTTCTTTCAGCAGTATTGATTACCTATTTTGCACCAGACACTATTTGTGGTTAGAACAGTGGAAAGAACAAAGGAAGACAGAGGTGAGGCAGACATAAAGAGTTCCCATTGCAATTCTGGTTCCCTGGGAGATGGACTTGTAACCTTTGAGATTTGTGTGCAGAGTAGACTGTGAATGTTGAGGGGAGCAATACTGGGCAGGGGGAGGAATGGACTGGTAGCAACAGAGGCTTTAGCTGATACTCTAAGGAACTCTGGAGTTAGGATGGCTCTGCAGAATTTTCCCCAGTTGACCAGTCATTATGTGTGCACTGCCTCCAAGGAGGGAAGTGTGACTTTGGGTGAGGGGGCTCCCTTGGGCCTTGCACAATTCCCATTCCTGGAGAAGGTGTCCATATGTATTCACGTTCCTGGCAGCAGGTAAGATGGGTGTCCCACTCCTGAAGAAGGATCTCTTCTTTGATTCTACATTGATTGATGATTGCAGTTGCAACATTATTTGTACTGTTTAAGAACCATCCTGTTTATTGTGATTATATCCCATTAACCATCCAATGTTTATGTTGTCTTTTCAGCCATTCTCTCTCTTTTTCTCCCTCCCCACCCCCAACCTCATCCCCTGCTTATTCTGCTTGGAGATTTATTTTATTCATTTTTTTTTTTAAAGATTTTATTTATTTGATAGAGAGAGACACAGCGAGAAAGGGAACACAAGCAGGGGGAGTGGCAGAGGGAGAAGCAGGCTTCCTGCAGAGCAGGGAGCCTGATGTGGGGCTCGATCCCAGGACCCTGGGATCATGACCTGAGCCGAAAGCAGCCGCTTAACTGACTGAGCCACCCAGGCGCCCCTATTTTATTCATATTTTTGAAGAACTGTCATTTAGATTTATTTATCAATTTTACTAGATGCTGTATCTTTAGTATCTCCTGTCTTCGTTATTTCTTCTTCCTACTTCATTGTGTTATTTCCCTTGGATATTGAGTTGAATGCTTAGCTTATTTAATAATTTCATTTTTAATAAGAAATACTTTAAAAATATAAATTTTCCTCTGAGTGCATTTTAAACAGTATTCTTTACATTTCTGTAAGTATAGTTTTCACCGTTATTTTTAAATTGTGTATTGATCTCATTTCTTCCTCAGCCTTGAGAGTACTTTAGGAGAAAATTCTAAAATATCAAAGTAATTCTTTTTCTGCTTTATTTATCATAGTCAGAAAAAGTGATCTGTAATATTTCCAAAGTTGGGGATATCTTAAGATTTTCTTTATAGCATAATATACTAGATTGACTAATGTCCTCTCAAAATTCATGTCCATTAGGGACCTCAGAATGTTACCTTATTTGGAACTAGGGTCTTTGCAGATGTAATGAGTTAAGATGAACTCAGATTAAGGTAGGCCCTAAATCCAATGACTAGTGTTCTTATAAGCAGACCAGTGAACATACAGAGACATAGGTAAGAAGGCCAGTTGAAGACAGAGGCAGAAAATAGAGTGATGTAACTCACAGCCATGGGATGCCAGGGAATGCCACAAAAGAGGCAACCACCAGAAGCCAGGTAGAGGCCAGGCAGAATACTCCTAGAGCCTTCAGAGATATGCTAAAGGCTCTTGCTAATATTATTATTATTTAAAGATTTTATTTATTTATTTGACAGAGACAGACACAAGGAGAGAAGGAACACAAGCAGGGGGAGTGGGAGAGGGAGAAGCAGGCTTCCTGCAGAGCAGGGAGCCCGATGTGGGGCTCCATCCCAGCATCCTGGGATCATGACTTGAGCCGAAGGCAGATCCTTAATGACTGAGCCACCCAGGCGCCCTGCTAATATTATTTTTTAATACTTTCCTTAAACTTATATAATAATTTTTACCTCATGTACAATGGTACGATATTACTTTGGTGCTTAACACTTAAGGGAGTTGTATTTTTATTAGTAGTTATTACAGTTAGTAGTAGTATATGGTAGTTGTATTATTTTACATCCTATCATTATTGCTATACTTGATTTTATCTCATGTAGTATTTACTTAGAATTACTTTTTATCTGCTTTTAATATTTGACCGTAGCTATTTTTTGGACAAAAATCTTCCGCCCATTCTTCATTAAAAAAGTCATCTTATATCAGTATGCTTTAATTGCTTCTATTCTACATTTAAGAGCCCACTCCCCATCTCTCTAATTTTGTAACCAAATAGGAGACTATTTTGTCTTTTCATTGGGAAACTCATATAATGTCCGTTTATGTAATATCAAGGTCATAGCTGACAGATAGGCTATAGTTGCTATTAATTCTGTTTGTGGTTTGATACTTTAACAGAACTGCCTCCCTAGTGTTTCTTTCATTTTCTGTCTATTTTCCTTGCTTTTATATTGTCAAATATTTTGGGAAACATATATCTTGTTTCCATTCCATGAAACTCAAAAGTTTTCTCAAACCGTGTTTAATAGGGGATACTTGAAGGGTTTTCTTTTGGGTCCTCCTCTTTGACATGAAATCTAGGACACCTTTACTTTGTCTAGCAGCACAGCATCCACTACCCTCTCTGAATTCTGAGTCTTTTACACTGATCCTCCTGTATTTTACACCCTAGTGATTGCACTCACATTACGGTTTTTATATCCTGTATCTTCCCTTCGGGGGACATACTTTGCTTTGCATTCAACTTTATAACCAGACTTAAAATGTATTCTTAGACTTAATATCTATTTTTAACTGGCCTTCAAGGACCCTGTTAGCTCTGTTCTCTTGGTCAATTTGAGGACTTCAAGGAATTTCTTTAAAGAGAAGTGTGTTTTCTAAGCCTTTGCATGGCTGAAATGCTTTATACTTTGAACTTCAGTAATAGCTTGAATTTTGCTCAGTTTAGTTCTGACATTTAATATTGCAGAAGAGAAGTTAGAGGTCAGGCTGGTTTTTATTTTTCTATAAGTAACTATTCAGGAGATGGGGTGGAGGTAAGAGGTGGCTGAATGAAGAATTCTATCATCATCATTGTTATTGCTGTTTGAAAATGGTATCACAAAGTTGTTAGGTGTAACATTTCTTTGATGTTTCTTGGAAAATAGTAGCCCCTTTCGATTATATGCACCGGCTTTCCTTATGTTTAGAAAGATTTTCTTCTACTGGCTTGTTTACTAATACATTTATTCTGGGTTCTTTTCCAGAAACAACTATTTCTGACATCTCTCATACAAGGTACCATATGATGTCTCCTTTCTCTTCATCTTCTATATTGTTCGTATTCTCTACAATTATTTTAATCTGTTTATAGTTTTCTTTGCATGCTGACATGTCTTTTTGAGTTAGGCTTTCACATTTATTTTTTATTTTTAGAGAGTGTGCACATGTGTGCAAATGGGGGGAGGGGGGCAGAGGGAGAGGGAAAATCTTAAGCAAGCTCCATGCCTAGCTTGGAGCGCAGAGTGAGGCTCCATCTCACAACCCTGAGATCATGACCTGAGCCAAAATCAAGAGTCGAATGCTTAACCAATTGAGCCACCCAGGTGCTCCTTTCACATTTTTTAAAATTTAAATTCAATTAGCCAATATATAGTACATCATTAGTTTCAGATGTAGAGTTCAATAATTCATCAGTTGCATGTAACACCCAGTGCTCATCACATCATGTGCCTTTCACATTTTTAAAAAAGATTTTATTTATTTATTTGACAGAGCGAGAAAGAGCACAAGCTGGGGGAGAGGCAGAGGAAGAAGCAGACTCCCCACCGAGCAGGGAGCCTGATGTAGGGCTCCATCCCAGGACCATGGGATCATGAGCTAAGCTGAAGGCAGATGCTTAACCAACTGAGCTACCCAGGCACCCCACCTTTCACATTTTTAATTTGAATTTCTTCCTCTATTCTTTCGCCACTGCCCTCCATGTGGATTTAATTAATTTTTCTATTTCAAGTTTAGTTTCTTGAATCTTTTTTTTTTTAAAGATTTTATTTATTTATTTGATGGGATGGGGGAGAGAGACCGCAAGCAGGGGGAGCGGCAGGCAGAGGGAGAAGCAGACTCACCACTGAGCAGGGAGTCCCACGCAGGGTTCCATCCCAGGACTCTGGGATCATGACCTGAGCCAAAGGCAGACACTTAACCAACTGAGCCACCCAGGCGCCGCTCGAATCTTTCTTTTTTTAAAAAACAAGATTTTAAATTATCTGAGAGAGTACATGAGAGAGAGCATGAGTTGGGGGAGGGGCAGAGGGAGAGGGAGAAGCAGACTCCCCACTGAGCAGGGAGCCTGATGCGGGGCTCGATTCCAGGACCCTGGGATCATGACCTGAGCCAAAGGCAGACACTTAACTGACTGAGCCACCCAGACGCCCCAGTTTCTTGAATCTTTCCGATTGTTTATTTAAAAAATTTTATCTCTCACTAAATCCTTTTGATGGGCCTATGAAAAACATATAAATTATTCTCATCTTATCAATGAGGAAACTGAGAAACAGACTAGTTAAGTAAACTGTCCTAGGTCACACAGATAGTACTTGACAGAGTTGGGATTGAATTCAGAGCAGTCTGATAAAGAGCCCTTGTGTCATCCACTGTCTGATTTTGCTTCTCTGTTGTTAGAACTATTATAACATGTGACTTAAGTATAAGTTACATGAAGAATTCTTTTACAGGTGAATGTGTAGTTCTTTGAAGACAGAATGGGGGTAAAGGTAGGTTTACAAAAGTGTTTAAGAGTTTTGAGCATAATGTGGTGATCAAATTTGTACCATGTCTGGAGCAGAAGTGTAAAATGGGCAGAATATTCAAGACAGGGAAATGCTAGAGTTAAGATTCAAAAGTCTTTGAGGCAAGAGTTTCACTTTTAATTTGCTGGGTGGGCATCTGTTTCCTATGAATGAGATGTTTTAAGTTTCTGGAGCTTAAGGGATAAGATAGAGAATTCAGCTCATGGTTGGGATATGAGAAAGGGTTGAACTAGCAGGGAAGAAAAAGATCCCATAAAATGCTCTAGGAAGAACTAGTCTATCTAGAGAGATTAAGACTATTGGCTACTCCATAAATGAATACAGATATGAGGAAAAATATATACCTAGTGTTTATTTCTTTTGTACTTCAAGATTCCAGTACTCTGTGGTAAAAATAACACATGTCTGCATTGAAGGGGCAGTCGATGGAAAAGTCATTAATGCCTCTGGAGTGTGTGTGTGTGTATGTGTTTCTGTTAAGCAGTGGTGGGGGACCCAAGAAGAAAGCTTTATGTTTGTGTAATGTTTTGTTGCACACTATTCTGTGCATTAAGAATTATAGAGAAAACTACAAGCATATTTTGTCTTGTAGGTGATAACAACGTAATTCCTTTAGAATGATTTTGGCATGAGGAGCACTTAAAAAAAAAAAAAAGAAAGAAATCTTTAGTCTATTTGAGCCCATAATCTGATGAGGACTAATTACATTATCAGTATAAATATAAACAGTCACATCATTAGAACCCGTAATTGCCTAATTATGACTTGTACTCATGCAGTGATTTTTGTTAGATCTGAATTCCAGCTATAGGATTATTCTGCCAAATCTGGAGGCAGAAATTAGAGTCAATTCCAGTCAAGTCAGTGGCTCTTATTTTCTTGGTGGCCGGGGGTAAATTTACCGGTACCATTTCATGGAAATGATATTATTCTTCAAATTTTTCATATGGGCCAATTAAAAGAAACTTCTTACAGATTGAAATAATTCCCCTTACCACTTCATTAAGATAAAAAAAAAGAAAGCCAGGGGCAGGATATTTTTTAGGAATCACACACAAAACTAACAGAGGCACTGAATGTCCTGACAGGTTTCCAGCAAATTCCTCATTATCATGCTGTCCTCCACCAGACCTCTTTTATCCCACCTGCCTTTATTTTTATTTGTATGTTTCCTGGAGGAAAGTCTTACAGGTCTTATTTGGGAGACCGGACGTAGGGGAACATTTATTCCTCAGTGAGTGAGTTGTTCAATAGTACGAGAAGCAGAGGGAATAGTTCATTTCTCTTTGTCTTTGGAAAGCTTGATGGCTAGCAGCCAGTCCTTGAAGAGAGGAAACAAATGATGTATAGTAAATTCAGTTTGGAAGACTGCATTTCCCCCATTTTCCTGGTCTATTTATAATATTTTAGTGCTTCCACAGCAACCAGAATGAGACTGGTTCCATGGGAGCCTGACTGCTTGGAGGCATTCTTTGTCCCAGGTTTTAGGTGTGTGAGTTGTTAAAAGAAGACTCCCCGAGGATCTTCCTTAATAAGCCCAATTTGAATGACATCCAGGATGAACCCATACATCGAATTCTGAATTGTAATGGGTAACATTATAGCAAAACTCCAGAGTATTTCTCTCTGTGTCCTAGAATGTTAAATATTTTTGTCTGGCAGGCACATCGGCAAAACCCCAATCTCATTCCAGTCTGATAAAGCTATTTTTGCAGTTGATTAGCATGCCAAATGTTTCCATTCCTACATGTTCAGTTTCCTTCCTTTTCCAGTATTTGTAAACTGCTAGGGTGGTGTGTTAACAACATTGGATTTCAGTGTCACATGGAGGGGAAGTTGGGATGGTAGAAGGCAGGGATGGGAGAGAGGTTGCTTTCTGTACACACTTTTACAGTCCAATTTTTACTTTTTTACAATTCTTTTTAAAGAGGTTGATAAGTGGGGTGCCTGGGTGGCTCAGTTGGTGAAGTGTCTGACTCTTGATTTTGGCTCAGGTCATGATCTCGGGGTCATGAGATGGAGCCCCGCGTTGGACTCTGCAATGAGCGTGGAGCCTGCTTAAGATTTCCTCTCTCCTGCTCCCTCTCCCCCTACTCCTCCCCACCACTTGCGTGCTTCCTCTCTCTCTCTTAAAAACAAACAAACAAAAAACAATAAATAAAAGGTGAATAAGTATATGAGTATTAGCTCTAAGTTAAATATAGTTCTAATAACCATGATTCTGTGGTTGTGTTTTATCAGGTAAATGGTGAATTAGTTTCCAAGGATTGTTCTAATAAACTACCACTGGGTAGCTTAAAACAGTAGAAATTTATCCTCTTACAGTTTCAGAGGCCAGAAGTCTGAAATCAAGGTGGACAGGGCCATGCTCTCTCTGAAGGCTCTAGTAGAGAATCTTTCTTTGCTTCTTTCTAGCTTGCAGTGGCTGCCGGCCATCCTTGGTGTTATTGGCTTGTAGAGGCTTCGATCAGTCTTGCCTCTGTCTTCACATAGCTGTTGTCTTACTGTCTCTGCGTCCAAACTTCCCTTTTTATATAAGGATGCTGGACATTGGATTGGGACCCATCCTAATCCAGTATTACCCCATCTTCGCTTGATTATATCTGCTAGGATCCTATTTCCAGATAAGGTCACATTCTAAGATAGTGGGAGTTAGGACTTCAACATATTTTGGGGGGGGGGGGGCATACAATTCAACCTGTAACAACAAATGGCAAAGGGAATATTTCAGTTTTGCATTTGCTCAGAGAAGGATCCCTCAGGGCTGTAGGACAGTTATCCATCATATTTAGCAATTTTCCCTAGAAGCCTAAGAGAGGTCAGGATGGATGGGCCTGTTTTACCTGTAGAGCTACCCTCCCAGATCATGAAATCCAACACTTCCTAGGTGAGAAATGTGTTAGCCAGAGTCTTAAATAAGTTGCAGACAGCTGACGGTGAAAGGCTGAGTGTGGAGACCACCATTGCTTGACTCCCAGCCTATCTCCTGTTCATGCTGAGCAGGTGAGCACTGGGTGCACAACAGGTCTGTTGATTACCCAGCAGAGCAGTGACAGCTTGGGATGCTTCTCATCACACTGTGAATCATTGGAAGTCTCTCTTAGTCCAGCCTGTGGCTAGGCATCTTAAATGCTTCTCTGAAAGAGGTCACCTATAAACAAATCAAATGACTGAGACGAAAGCTTAGGCTGTTATCTCTGTTAGGACATTTGCCTGGGCTCCATCTCAGACCTACTGAATCAGTCTCCAAAGGCAAGTCTTGTATCGAATCTGTATTTTAGAGCACACCAGGTAGCTCACATGGCATATTTGGGAAACACTGGAATAAGGAATCCTGACTTCTGAAGCAGTAAGGAGTAGTATTTAGTGCAGGGATTTTAAGTAAGAATCAGGGGGGACGTAGAGGGGAGAAGGTGGGGAAAGTGGAAAATTAAGTACTCAGTGCCCTCCAAGGAACACCAGAGTCAGAGCAAAATTCTCTGAGTTTGAGGCCTGGTGTCTGCCTTGGGAGGGATCCAAAGGAAGCAAGTTCTCTGAGTTCAGAGTTCTTCATTCTTCTTAGGAAAAGCAGAATATATTTAGGATTATTTATTAAGTACAGAGCCTGGGGTTTCTTGGAGATTGACGGACCAATTTCATATTAAGGGAGGTTATCAGAGAAAATTCTTGCCTGCCTTGTCTCCTTAGTTATATTGTATGCAGGCAGTGGTTATGCACTCTCTTTTTTAAAAGAATTGCTCATTATTTGTTTTGTACCTACAGTTATAATCTAGTGTCTGTGACAGAACATTTGATTGCTTTTAAATTAAGGTGATAGGAAAGGCAAAGAAATGACTAGGAAAAAAAATCTGGAGAACAGATGACAAGATAACAGTGTTTTTGAATCTCTCAAAATAAACATGGTATTGAAAAATGATCCAAAACCATTTGTTTGAAAACCACACTTACGTTTGAGTAATATTTCTGTGAGATATTTTAAAATCTATGTTTCTTTGAAGGCTGGTGTTCTGAAATTGAATTGAAGCCTGCTTAATACCAAAGTATGCCATATTTTCTTTTGCCAGGTTTTCTTGTATTTTCTCCTTGATTTAGTTTTTACAAATTTAATTTTCATTATTTCTGCATCTTCAAGATAGAAATCCCCTGTGGTTCCTATCTGAATGGGATCCCCAGTAAATGGTGACACCTTTTCCTTTATTATTTCATTTTCTTTATACCTGTTGCCCTTCTTCCGTTTCATTCCATTTAATAACATGTATTGAGGATCTCCTATGTGCCACTACTGTGCTGGGACTGAGACACGAGGGGCTCTATTAAGGAGCACCAGGTTGTGAGAAGCACCTGGAAAGGGATCGTGTCAATGTGTTATGAAAAGTGACGTATTGTACACTTTGTCGGGGTGCTAGGAGAGCACAGATAAGGCCAGTTGGGCATAGTTGGGGGTCCAGGAATGCTCACTGGAATAAATTACACTTGAGCTGAAGCCTGAGGTATGGGTGGTGTGAATTAGGTAGACAGGTGATTGGGTGGAACATTTCACCTGTATCCACTGTAGGGAAGAAAAAGCTTCCTCTACATTTTTAGCTTCGGTGGCTGGGCCTGCAAAAAACAAAACAAAACAAAACAAAACCTGAAAAAGATATATTAACAAGACAAAAACAGAGTTTATCAACATGTGCATTGTGTGTACATGTGGGAGAACCCACTGATGAGAAACTCAAAGGAGTTGTTAGAATTTAGGCTTATACAGAATCTTAACAAAGAACAATGGATTTGTAGAAATGTGACAAGACAAAGGAAAAGGATTTTAGGCTTCCAAGGGCAGCAGACTGTGGGAAGGTTCCCACATGGGGGAAACTACTTGCGTAAGATTTGTGTCTGTCCCTTTCACCACTGACTTTCTGACTTCTTCATGGCCAAGAAACTTCCCTGGGAGAGGGGAGTTTTGGCAATCCTCAGCTGGCAGAAATTTCTGTTCTTAGGTAATGGAAACTCTAGAAAGGCTTCTTTCTCTATCTGTAAATTCTCATTTGCCTCTAGTTCAAAATAATTCTTATACCAAGGTGGCATATTTTGGGCTGGCATACTCTGGTTTCCCCCACCACGTGCTCTGCCTTAGAATTAATGTTGTAATGGATGATCTGTTTCTTTCCTGTATGTATAAGCCAAACCCTCCACTGATTGTACTCAATCCCATCCTCTTTCTTTTTCAAGGACTTTGCAGTTGGTCCTTCTCCATTCTGTAGTAGCAATCTATAATACCTGCTGGGTCTTCTGCATAAGAATACAAATATGGCACAATAGCTCCTTTCTTCGAAAACAAAACCAAACTTTCTTCACCCATGTCTGCCTCTAGCTGCTGTCTCATTTTTCTGCCTTTTCTTTTTTTTTTACAGCCAACTCCTTCTTATACTTACTCCTGTCACTTTTTTTTTTTTTTTTTGCATTGCGTACTTCCTGAAGCTTCCTTCTATTAGATTTTCATCCTTACCATTTCACTGAAATCATTTTGGTCAGAGTCACTAACCATCTCCCATAAGGGCAAAGTGAATGGTCAATTCTCAGTATCAACTTATGTATCAGCAAGAGTTGCTATAGTTGATCACATTCTGTATATGTACTCTTCCCTCATCTTCCAGGATGTCATGTATTCCTGATTTTTTATCTTGGGAATCAGGATGACCACTGATACTCAGTCTCTCTTTTTAAAAAATTTTTCCTTCTCTTCTGACATCTAAATGTGCAGTCCTGGCCTTGTCTTCTCTATTTATACTCATCTCAGTAATGTGGAATAAAAACCATCTCTGATGACAAACAAATGTATATCTCTGGACAGTAGTGTGCTAGTTAATATATAGTAAACAGCTCTCTGGGGGAAATAAAGCTCTAATTTGAAGCATTTGCCAATTACCATGGTGTAAATACTTCCAACATGACCGATTTCAAGCTACCCCTGTGATGACACCAAATGGGGAGTTGGGAAGAGATGTAAAGACATACAGATGTAAGTAATCTCAAGAATGTGGATCATAGCAAAATGTAGCAAAGTAACTGGAAAGTCATGAGTTTAAACTTTTATTACCTATATTTTTAATATAATTTATTTAACTATAAGTTGTTCTAATTTAATTTTTAATGATGGTTGTGTTCAACACCTGATTTACAAAATTCTTCGAGAATCAGTATGAATCAGCTTCTACACACTGTTCTCTCTAGGCTCGTCTTTTTTGGGGGCTCATCTTCCCATGAGGTGCTATCAACTATTTCCTGCTTTATGTGACCACCTTGGCTGCATCATAGACCTCTCAGAATTGAAGTGTCACAAGTAATCCCAAAACTTTCCTTGCCTAGTTTCCTCCCTCAAATAATGGTACCTATAATCCTAGTTGCAAAAACCAAAAGCATAAAAGTCATCCTTGACATTTCTTTCTTGCCAAATCTAAGGTAATTTCCATGAGTATTGCCTTAAAATATATCCCAGTTATGATTTTGCATCACATCCACAGCTCCCATTCAAGTTCAAGTCACCCTCATCTCCTTCCCAGAGTCCTAATGAAGACTTCTGAGTGTCTTGCTTCAATTCTTCCCTTACAGCCTCATCACTTCACAGGGGACAGAAGATAAATGTGATCATCCTTTTCCACTGCTGAAAACTCTTCCACATACCAACCTTTGCATTACATAGTTTGCCTTCCCACCTATTTCTGTAGATGAACACTTCATGCTCCCAGATGAAGTTGGTCTTTCTCCTGTTGGATTGGAACCCCTCCCTGTTCACTTACTCAAGCACAATGCTCTGGTAACTATGTGATCTCTAATATTATCATTTTTCCTCTCTACTAGATTCATTTCACTAGCCTACAAACAAGAAAAAATAGAAGATAGCAAAAGCAAAAACAAGCAGTGGCCAACCTTCTTGTATAGTTCAGCATTGCCACAGGAGTTGGCAGTGATCCCTGGGACTATGTTTCCCTTCAGCTCATGTAGAAAAGGTTCCAAGACTTCTCTTCTCTGAGGAAGATGATTTGGAAGTTTGTGGTTGAACGGAGTTGTTCCTGGGATTGTGTCCCAGAGTGGAGTAGTGACTTCAAATCAAGGTCATCTCCAGGGAGAAATTTGCTAACATGAGCCTTATTTTAGAGATGAGGCCTTGGTGTCTTGTCCATGTTATAGCCATGGGCTCCCAGCCTTTTCCCTTTGCACTTTTAAGATGATTGGTTGAAAGGTAAGGACATGGTCTTTGGCAAGGTGGAGGGTGGCATGTAGCCAGGCTGGATCTAGGAAAGGCAAAACCAGCAAGATCACCATTGCTGAGGGTGGGCAAGTCTGATAAATGTGATTTTGTTTTCAGTCTTAACTCACAAAACCATTTCATTTGGTAGCTGAGTAGAGCTTCTCAATCTTATTTATTATAATCTTCATTTTCTATTTGATACAATTCTTTGGATTCCATATTTCCTTTCCCTTCTCAAAAGCTAGTTAGAGTTCAGAGTTCAGGTTATAATTATGAAATAAAAACCAAACTACACCACGTCCAAACTGTATTTCTCTTGTCCAGGCCTCTCTCTCAAAGTCTAGACTTCTCTACTCATCTGCATACCAGACCTCTCCACTTGGATGTCTAAAAGACTCATGTGAACTCTCACTTGTCCCTCCTTCCCTCAAGCCTGCTCTAAACCTTTGTTCTTTCCCAAGTAGTGAAGGAGGACTCCTCTGTAGCTATACTGGTCTTTTTGCTATTCCTCAGACATGCCACACATCCTCCCTTAGGCCTTGTATGTACTGGTTGTTCTCTTGGTGTGGAATGCTCTTTATCCAGATATTATCATGGCTCATTCCCTTAACTCCTCCTAGTTTTTGTCAAATATCACCTTCTTGGTAAGGCCTACCGTGACCACCCTATTTAAGATCACAGCTATTCTCCACTCAAACTTTTTTTCCAATGCTTTTACCCTATTTATTTCCTTAAGACTTAATCACCTTTCAACACACTACATAATTTGCTTTATCATTTATTTTCTTCTTCTCTCCCATAGAATGGAAGCTCAGTGATGAAAGGGATTTTTTTTTCCCATTTTTTGCCCATTGATGTATCTCCAGTGCATAGAACACTGCTCAGTAAAAGTAGGCACGCAATAAACATTTGTTGAGTTGAATGAATGAATGAATGAATGAATGAATGTTCTTATAAACTAAAATAAAATTCAAACACTTATTACAAAGGCCTACGTAATCTGACTTCGACAGCCTCTGACCTCATTTCCTATACTCTCCCATTGGCTCACTCCAGTCCTTTTTGCTGTTTTCTGTTTTATTAAGTTAGTTCCTGCCTCAACTTTTACACCAGCTGTTACCTTTGGCTGTGACTGGTATGTTACCTCCTCAAAGTGACCTTCTCCACTATTCCCATCTAAAACGGAGCCCCTCCTCTTCATTAAATGCCATTTAGCCCCGCTTCATTTTTCTTCATTGTACTTACCATCTACTGAAATTACATTATTTTATTTGTATGTTTACAAAATTATTTACTAGTATACTTATGTTTTTATCTTTTTCCCTAATAAATTGCAAATGTAGTAAGGTCAGGGATGTTGTCTCTCTTATGTATAGCTTTACCTCTGACATATGACGTCGGATACAAGGTATACCTAGTAAGTATTAGTGAAAGAGTGAATGAATTAATACATAAGTGCAGAAAAAGAACTGTAAAGAAATGAATGTAATAAATTAGAACAGTCTGTTATGGACTGAATGTTTGTGTCCCCTCCAAATTCACATGTTGAAACCCTGTCCCCCCAGTGTGATGGTATTAGGAGGTGAAGCCTTTGGGATGTGAGTAGAATTAGATGAGGTCATGAGGAGGGAGCACTCATGAATGGGATGGTCGCCCTGATAGGAGTTGAGTCATGGGAGAGCTTATCTCCTCTTTGTGCTCCCTGCCATGTGAGGATACAACATGAAGTTGGCAGTCTGCAACCTGGCAAAGGGTCTCACAAGAACTTGACTATGCTGACACCCTAATCTCTATTTTCAGCCTCTAGAACTGTGTGAAATAAATTTCTGTCATTTATAAACCAGCCAGTCTATGGTACTTCATTATAACAGCCTGAGCTGTCTGGGACACAGTTCATGAGGGAAAGTGCAAAGAAGTTTCTGTTGAACTCTCTAAGCACATGGGGACAACTGACTCCTGCTAAAGAGAAAATGGACATCACCAAATATATAACTGAGTTATACACTATGAAGAGGAAGACAAGACTACAAGCAGGGAGGATAATGCACTAATTCATTGTTGAGGAAATGAGAGCATAAATTAAGGCAGAAATGTAGTGGGAATGAAGAAGAGTGGCTAGTGTTGAGAAGTACTTAGGAGTTAAATGACAGAAGTTGGTAGGATATTGAGGCTGAGGAAGGAGAGGTCCAGAGGAACAACAAATTCTGATTTGGAAACTATGTTTATAGCTGTGTCATTAACTGAGATAAAGAATAGATTAGGGGGCAGAAGATGGTGAATTGGACTTTAGACATATTGAGTTGTAGGTACCCAATTATTATATTTGTGGTAATGTAGCTCAGGAAATAGGCTAGGGTTCAGTCATCAGCATTTATAGGTGGTTGTTAACCCATAAAGATGTATAAAATTATCTATTGAAAAATGTGAAGCAAAGGGTACTCAACCTTTCTCACTGTGGCACATTTCAACAACTAAAATTTCTGGCAGTATACATACATTTTTTTTATGTTAATAAAAATAATATATTACATATATTATATATTATATATAATATATATATATTATATATATTATATTATAATATATAATATATATAATATAATATAATAATATTCTCTTATGTTAATCCCCATACATTACATCATTAGTTTTAGATGAAGTGTTCCATGACTCATTGTTTGTGCACAACACCCAGTGCTCCATGCAGAATGTGCCCTCCTCAATACCCACCACCAGGCTAACCCATCCTCCCACCCCCCTCCCCTCTAGAACCCTGTTTGTTTTTCAGAGTCCATCATCTCTCATGGTTCGTCTACCCCTCCGATTTCCCCCGCTTCATTCTTCCCCTCCCGCTACCTTCTTCTTCTTCTTTTTTTTTTTCTTAACATATATCGCATTATTTGCTTCAGAGGTACAGATCTGAGATTCAACAGTCTTGCACAATTCACAGCGCTTACCAGAGCACATACCCTCACCAGTGTCTATCACCCAGTCACCCCACCCCTCCCACCCCACCCCCCACTCCAACAACACTCAGTTTGTTTCCTGCGATTAAGAATTCCTCATATCAGTGAGATCATATGATACATGTCTTTCTCTTTTTGACTTATTTCACTCAACATAATACCCTCCAGTTCCATCCATGTTGTTGCAAATGGCAAGATCTCATTCCTTTTGATGGCTGCATAATATTCCATTGTATATATATACCACCTCTTCTTTATCCATTCATCTGTCGATGGACATCTTGGCTCTTTCCACAGTTTGGCTATTGTGGACATTGCTGCTATAAACATTGGGGTGCACGTACCCCTTCGGATCCCTACTTTTGTATCTTTGGGGTAACTACCCAGTAGTGCAATTGCTGGATCATATGGTAGCTCTATTTTCAACTTTTTGAGGAACCTCCATACAGTTTTCCAGAGTGGCTGCACCAGCTTGCATTCCCACCAACAGTGTAGGAGGGTTCCCCTTTCTCCGCATCCCCGCCAACATCTGTCGTTTCCTGACATGTTAATTTTAGCCATTCTGACTGGTGTGAGGTGGTATCTCATTGAGGTTTTGATTTGGATTTCCCTGATGCCGAGCGATATTGAGCACTTTTTCATGTGTCAGTATACATACATTTTTAAGAAGAGATATTGGCCTATAGTTCTCTTTTTTTGTAGTGTCCTTATCTGGTGTTAGTATCTGGGTAATGCTGGTCTCATAGAATGAACTTGGTAATTCTCCTGCCTGTTCTCAAAAGAATAGGTATTAATTCTTCTTTAAATGTTTGGTGGAGTTCACCTGTGAAGCCGTCTGGTCCTGGACTTTTTTTTGTGGGGAGTTTTATGATTACTAATTGAATTTTATTACTGGTAATTGGTCTTTTCATTTTTTTCCTTTTTTTCCTGGTTTACTTTTGGGTGGGAGGGTCTATGTTTCTAGGAATTTGTCCATTTCTTCTAGGATGTCCAATTTGTTGGCATATATTTTTTCATAATATTCTCTTATAATCCTTTGTATTGCTGTTGGGTTGGTTATTTCTTCTTTTTTATTTCTGATTTTGTGTATTTGAGTTCTCTCTCTCTCTCTTATGACTCTAGCTAAAGTTTTATCAATTTTGTTGATCTTTTCAAAGAAACAGCTCCTGGTTCCATTGCTCTGTTCTGTTTGTTTTAATGTGTATATCACTTATTTCTGCTCTAATCTTATTTCCCTTCTTCTGCTGGCTTTAGGCTTCATTTGTTCTTTTTCTAGTTCCTTTAAGTGTAAGGTTAGGTTGTTTATTTGAGATTTTTCTTGCTTCCTGAGGTAGGCCTGTTATGCCATAAACTTCCCCCTTAGAACTGCTTTTGCTGCGTTGCAAAGATTTTGGATGATTATGGTTTCACTTTCATTTGTCTCCACATATTTTTTTATTTCCTCTTTGATTTCTTGGTTGCCTTACTCATTGTTTAATAGCATGTTATTTAACCTCCATATATTTGTGGTCTTTCCAGATTCTTTCTTGTGATTGACTTAGTTTTATGGCATTGTGGTTGAAAAAGATGCATGGCATGACTTCAGTCTTTTTGAATTTATTGAGTCTTGTTTTGTGGCCTAATACGTGATCTATTCTGGAGAATGTTCTGTGTGCACTTGAAAAGAAAGTGTATTCTGCTCTTTTAGGATCAAATGTTCTGAATATATCTTAAATCCTTCTTGTCTGTGTGTCATTCAAAGCCACTGTTTTCCTTGTTGATTTTCTCTTTGGATGATCTGTCCATTGATGTAGGTGGGATGTTAAAGTCCCCTACTAGTAGTTATTGTATTATTACTGATTAGTTCCTTTATGTTTGTTATTAACTGTTTTATTTATTTGGGTGCTCCTATTTGGGTGCATAAATATTTACAATTTTATCTTCTTATTGGATTGCCCACTTTATGATTATGTAGTGTCCTTCTTTGTGTCTTGTTACAGTCTTTATTTTAAAGTTTGTTTTGTTTGATATAAATATAGCTCTCTGGCTTTCTTTTCCCATCCATTTGCATGATAATTGTTTCTCCATCCCTCACTTTCAATCTACACATGTCTTATGGTCAGTGTCTTGTAGGCAGCATATAGATGGGTCATGTTCTTTTTATCCATTCCACACCCTATGTCTTTTGATTGGAGCATTTGGTCCATTTACATTCAAAGTAATTATTGATAGGTATGTATTTATTGCCATTTTGTTACTTGTTTTATGGTTGTATTTGTAGTTCTTCTCCGTTCCTTTCCCTTGCTCTCTATTCTCATGGTTTGCTGGCTTTCTTTAGTGATATACTTGGGTTCCTTTCTCTTTAGTTCTTGCATATCTATTACCAGTTTTTGATTTGTGGTTACTATTAGGTTTATACACTATATATAATACAGTATAATTATATTTAACATAATTATATTATATATAATATAGCAGTCTATATTAAGTTGATGGTCACTTAAGTATGAACCATTCTAAAAGCACTAAATTTTTGCTCCTCTCTGCCCACATTTTAGGTATATGGTGTCATACGTTATATCCTTTCATTTTGCAGATCTTTTGACTGATTTATATAGATATACTTAATTTTACTGCTTTTGTGCTTCCCACTTTTCTTACTCCTGCTTATGGTCTTTCCTTTCCACTCAAGGGGTCCTTTTTAACATTTCTTATAAACCTGGTTTAGTGGTAATAAATTCCTTTAACTTTTGTTTGTCTGGGAAACTATCCTTTTTTTATTATTTAAATTCAATTAGCCAACTAAGTACATACTTAGTTTCAGATGTAGTGTTCAATAATTTATTGAAACCATCTATCCTTATATTCTGAATGATAGTCTTGCTGGATAGAGTATTTTTGTTTGCAGGTTTGTTTATTTCAGCATTTTGAATATATCATGCCACTCTCTCTGGCCTGCAAATTTTCTGCTGATAAATCAGTTGATAGCCCTATAGGATTTCCCTTGTATGTCACTGTTTTCTTTTCTCTTACTGCTTTAAAAATTCTCTATCACTACTTCTTGCTGTTCTAATTACTGTGTCTTGGTGTGGACTTCCTTGGGTTGATTTTGTTGGGGGCTCCCTGTGTCTCCTGGATCTGGATTTCTGTTTCCTGCCCCAGATTCAGGAAGTTTTCAGCTATTATTTCTTCAAATAAATTTTTTGCCCTCTTTTCTCTCTTTTCTCCTTCTGGGATCCCTATGATGCAAATGTTATTATGCCTGATGGTATTGTTTATTTCCCTGAATCTATTTTCATTTTTTATTCTTTTATTCTTTTGCCTCTTCAGGTTGATTGCTTTCCATTACTCTGTCCTCCAGGTCATTGATCTGTTCTTCTGTTTCCTTTCATCTTCTGTTTATTCCTTGTAATGTTTTTAAATTTCAGGTATTGAGTTCTTCATCTCTGATTGGTTCTTTTTTATGTTTTCTGTCTCTTTTTGAGCATCTCATTGAGGTCCTCCATTCTTTTTTCAATCCCAGTGTGTATCTTTGTGACCATTACTTTAAATTCTCCATCAGGCGTATCTTTTATCTCTGTTTTGTTTAGCTTTCTTGCTTCAGTTTTGTTCTGTTCTTTTATTTGGGACATATTTCTCTGTCTCCTCATTTTGACTAACTCTGTGTCTGTTTCTATCTGTTAGGTCTTTGGGTCATTTTCTGGGTTATTTACACTAATTTGAGTATTATCTAGGTGTATCTGTGGGATGAGGTGAACTTAGGATCCTCCTACTCTGCCATCTTCCCCAGAAGTCCTCAGAATTTATCTTTAAATACTACATTATTTTACAGACTGTTAAGAACCTTACAACAGTGTACTTCTTAGTTCTTTCCCACTTTTTGAGATATTGTTTTTTGTATTTTCTTCTACATATACTGTAAATCCCACAAATACAGTGCTATTATTGTTTGAAACAGTTGTCTCTTAAAAAAGACAGCACATAAGTTTTAGTGAAATCTTAAGCTTTAGTAACATAAATGCTTCAAATTTATGAAAAAGACATTTCAAAGATTATTTAAGAATTGAAAATATCAATATGATTCTTATTAAAGTTCAATATAACCATCATCTATGCTACTCATTATTTTAGCCTAATTTGGATTTTGAAAAAAATCTTACTGTGTACTGCTCAATAATCAAATAGTCAGAGACTGTTTGTAATCTCAGACTTAAGAACATCCAAGAAAATGTTTTGATATCTACATGATATCTATGTGGTAGTAATAGAGTGACCTAATGAAATTATCTTTTCTTTATATGATCCTAAAAAAAAGTCTAATGGAGATTGAGCAGGTGACTGAGATGACCAAACAGGACACCTCTTCTCTATCTTTCTAGAATGGTACCTACAAAAAAATAAAAATAAAAAAATTCACAAAATTACAGGGTGCCTGGGTGGCTCAGTCAGTTAAGCGTCTGCCTTCAGCTCAGGTCATGATCCCAGGGTCCTGGAATCGAGCCCTGCATTGGGCTCCCTGCTCAGCAGGGAGCCTCCTTCTCCTTCTGCCTCTGCCACTCCCCCTGCTTGTGCTCCCTCCCCGTCTCTCTCTCTCAAATAAATAAATAAAATCTTTAAAAAAAATTCACAAAATAAGCATTCAAATTTAAATCAATAAACTTTCAAAGGGATTGTTTATAAGTTTGTAACATTTATACTTTTGAAGTTATTGAAACTTAAAACTGCTCTAAGAATTCTGGGATACCCTGTATATGTAATAAAGATACTTTTTTAAATGATACAAACAAAACCCTAAAAACTCCCTCACTGCTTTTTGGTAGCAAATCTTCATAATACCACTATAGGCTTGAAAGTTGCAGAAGTGGTGATTCCCCATTTAGTTTGCCTATGTGACCTATACAGAAGACAGTCTTAAAGGATGATAGTGGATTATCATAAACTTAGTCAGGTGGTAACCTGAATTGTAGGTGTACTTACAGATGTGGTTTTGTTGCTGGAACAAGCAACACATATCTGGGTACCTGGTATATGGCTATTGATCTAGTGAATGCTTTTGTCTATCTACACTTATTAGTAAAGGCTATCAGGACCAGTTTGGTATCAGCTGGCAGGGTCAGCAGTATACCTTCACTCTCATATACCTTAGGGCTCCAGTCCTATGTCATTATGTAGTCCTCAGTGGCCTTCATCCCCTCTTCATTCTACAAGATATCATGCTGCTCTAGAAGTCTTAGTTTCCACAGAGAAATGTTACTACCTGGAGACACATCAATGGTTTTTTGTTTTATTTTTTGTTTTTTTAATTTACAGGTGAAGAATGGGCTACTACATTGGCTGGGATGATTGATGTTGATTATCAAGGGCGAATTGGTTTGTGACTACACCGTAGGGGTAAGGAGGAAAGTGTCTGAGAGGAGATCTCCTGGGGTGCTTCTTAGTACTGTCAAACCCTGGGATTAAGGTCAATACAAAACTATAACAATGAATATTGGCATTATTACTAAGGTCCAGAACCTTCCAGGATTAAAAGTCGGGTCACCATATCAGGTAAGGGACCACAGTTAGCTAAGGTGTTTACTAAAGGCAAAGGCAATATGCAGTGGATAGTGGAAGAAAGTAGTTAGAAATACCAGCTATGGCTAATTGCAGAAATGAGAACTATAGCAATTATGTGCATTTCCTCCTACTTTGATATAAATATCAAAGAAAGTTTTTTTTTCTTTTTTCCTTCTCCTACCATCTGATATAAATTCTGTTAATAATAACTTATATCTCAATTTTAGGTTACAAGAGATGAAGGGCCAGAGGGGCTGTGACTTAGAAGAGGAATGGCTCTCATCCATAGATGGATAAAGGATTTTGTCTACTCTTTTGAGAGAGAATCAGTGTGTCTTTCCATTGTATGAGGTAGAGTTGCATTATGTTTTGCATTAGTTTGCTGGTTTTTTCCCCCTTAATTTGTAAGTTAAGTATGATTGCAAGAGGTATATATGGACAAGGAATGGATTATGTTCATTCCAGAATTTCCTTCCCTGTCAGTTCTTGAAAAGGCATCTTGCATTTGAATTGGAAAAATAGAGCTAAGGGAGAGCCATCTTAATTAATTAATTTTTTAGATATTTGAACAGTTGGTACAGGGTAAGATGTAGTATTGCAGTTCACCTGTGCCGTTGCTTATTCTCTGGCTCACCTGGTTGTGTGTGGCAGCCGTGGGGCCCAGGGTCTTGGTTTCTTTGGCTCCCACTGGATTCTACTTAAGCTTTTTGACCAGGTGCATGTTTAGCCCATGATAAGGGCACCTGTTTCTAGCTGCCCGGCACTCCCATCACCAAAATGGAAGGTTTCAGCAGGTTCCAGCTTATCCTTGTTGGTTCCACGTCAGCCTCATAAGTTCCAGTTTAAGCTTGCTGTCCTGCTTTATGATCATCCTTTTTTTTTTTTCTTCTTCTTAATGCTGATACTGCAGACGTCATACTCCAACAGAAGACACACAAGCAACTTACTCTAGAACCAGCTCTCATAATTGCACACGGTCAAATCTCTATAATAAACAATACGTTTCTGTTCAAACTCTGATTACATTGTTGTTTGATGTCTTACCCAAAATATGTTTTCATGACAAGAAATTCTCATTTCTTTGATGTGCACATAATTTATAAACTGATTTCAGGACCTCCAGTACTGAAACTAGTAACTTCAGTGTTCCTCTGTTTTTTACTTTATAATAACAGGAGACATTTAGGGTTTGGGATTATGTGACTGCATTGCAGGACATACTGCCAAACAGGCTTGTAATAAAGAAGTTGGCAGGCCCAACAAGGCCCAGGGTATTAAGAGTATAAATGTAGAGGTTAATATTGAGAAGGATAACATGTAAGGATATGGATGTTTCATTTCATTTTCTCTCCATATTAAAAAAAAATCCCTCTTGCATTAATTTCTTTTCATTGGCCTAAGGCAGGTAAACTTCGCAGGAACTCTAGCATCATCTGGTACAAGTCCATAATTTTTCGGTGAAGGCACCAAGGTCCAGGAGGGTAAAGGGCCTGTGGTCAAACACCCCATGATGAGGAGTCCTACTGACCCACCAGCACCCTTTCCATCTTGCTAACAGGACAGGAAGCTGCTGAAACAAAAGCATTGGAAGCCCACACTTTATCAAAATACGATTTGAGTTTGTGGTGAAGTAGATAAAAATAATAGTGATTTCATAAAGTTTAAGTAGAGAAAGCTGACTCCCATCAATGGTATATTTAATAGAAATTCACCCAAAAGGCATGCCACATAGGCGGATAGCTCATGAGAGAAAAGATAGGATATCATAAGGGAAGGTAGGAAAGGCCAACCTTCAGGTGAAAATTTATGAGTATTAACTCTTCTCTTTCTTTTGTTATGTTCAGTTAGCCAGCATATAGTACATCGTAAGTTTTTGTTGTTCAGTGATTCATTAATTGCATATAACACCCAGTGCTCATCCCAACACGTGCCCTCCTTAATACCCATCACCTGATTATACCATCGCTCCACCCCGTCCCTTCTGTAGCTCTCAGTTTGTTTCCCAGAGTCCAGAGACTCTCAGCGTTAGTCTCCCTCTCTGATTTCTTCCCAGTTTTCCCTTCCTTCCCCTGTGGTCCCCTGCCCCATTCCTTATGTTCCACATATGAACAAAACCATATGATAATTGTCTTTCTCTGCTTGACTTATTTCACTTAGCATAATCCCCTTCAGTTCCGTCCATGTCGATGCAAATGCTAGATATTCATCCTTTCTGATGGCTGAGTAATATTCCATTGTATATATGAACCACATCTTCTTTATCCATTCATCTGTTGAAGGGCATCTCAGTTCCTTCCACAGTTTGGCTGTTGTGGACATTGTTGCTGTGAACATTGGGGTGCATGTGCCCCTTCTTTTCACTACGTCTGTATCTTTGGGGTAAATACCTAGTAGTGCAATTGCTGGGTCGTAGGGTAGCTCTATTTTTAACTTGAGGAGCCTCCATACTGTTTTCCAACGTGGCTGTACCAGCTTGCATTCCCACCAGCAGTGTAAGAGGGTTCCCCTTTCTCCACAACCTCGCCAACACTTGTTGTTTCCTATCTTGTTAATTTTAGCCATTCTAACTGGTGTAAGGTGGTATCTCATTGTAGTTTTGATTTGTATTTCTCTGATGGCTAGTGATGTTGAACATTTTTTCATGTGTCTGTTAGCCATTGAATGTCTTCTTTGGAGAAGTGTCTGTTCTTGTCTTCTGCCCATTTCTTGACTGAATTATTTGTTTTTTGGGTGTTGAGTTTGAGAAGTTCCTTAGAGATCTTGGAGATCAGCCCTTTATCTGAAATGTCTATGCTGCCCAGAGCAATTTACACTTCCAATGTGAAAAAGAAAACCAAAGCTGGGGGCATCACAAATGACTGACTTCAAGCTATATTACAAAGCTGTAATCATCAAGACAGTATGGTACTGGCACAAAAACAGACACATAGATCAATGGAACAGAATAGAGAGCCCAGATATGGACCCTCAACTCTATGGTCAACTCATCTTCAACAAAGCAGGAAAGAACATCCAGTGGAAAAAAGACAGTCTCTTCAATAAATGATGCTGGGAAAACTGGACAACCATGCAGAAGAATGAAACTAGACCATTCTCTTACACCATACACAAAGATAAACTCAAAATGGATGGAAGACCTCAATGTGAGACAGGAACCCATCAAAATCCTAGAGGAGAACATAGGCAGTCACCTCTTTGACATCAGCCACAGCAACTTCTTTCAAGACATGTCTCCAAAGGCAAGGAAACAAAAGCAAAAAATGACATTTTGGGACTTCATCAAGATTAAAAGCTTCTCCACAGCAAAGGAAACAGTCAAGAAAACTAAGAGGCAACCCATGGAATGTGAGAAGATATTTGCAAATGACATTTCAGATAAAAGGCTGATATCCAAGATCTATAAAGAAAAGCTGGCACCTGGAAAGTGATAAAACTTTTTTCTTTAAAAAAATTATGTTTAAAAAAAAATTATGTTTTCTTCTCCACATGCTCACATGCTACTCTTTATTCTAAACCATTTCTCTTTTTACACATGCACAGGAAATGACCTAAAGATTCATTTGCCCTATAGTCTTACTCCCGAATTTGACAATCGAGTTTTGACATCACTTTTTTTTTTCTCTTTAGAACTATTTCTTTTTTTAAAAATTTTATTGTTATGTTAATCACCGTACATTCATCATTAGTTTTTGATGTAGTGTTCCATGATTCATTGTTTGCATATAACACCCAGTGCTCCATTCAATACATGCCCTCTTTAATACCCATCACCAGGCTAACCCATCCCCCCACCCCCTCCCCTCTAGAACCCTCAGTTTGTTTCTCAGAGTCCATCGTCTCTCATGGTTTGTCTCCCCCTCTGATTCCCCCCCTTCATTTTTCCCTTCCTACTATCTTCTTCTTCTTTTTTTTTTTTTTAACATATAATGTATGATTTGTTTCAGAGGCACAGGTCTGTGATTCAACAGTCTTGCACAATTCACAATGCTCACCATAGCACATACCCTTCCCAATGTCTATCACCCGGCCACCCCATCCCTCCCACCCCCCACCACTCAAGCAAGCCTCAGTTTATTTCCTGAGATTAAGAATTCCTCATATCAGTGAGATCATATGATACATGTCTTTCTCTGATTGACTTATTTCACTCAGCATAATACTCTCCAGTTCCACCCACGTCGATGTAAATGGTAAGTATTCATCCTTTCTAATGGCTGAGTAATATTCCATTGTATATATGGACCACATCTTCTTTAGCCAATCATCTGTTGATGGACATCTTAGCTCTTTCCACAGTTTGGCTATTGTGGACATTGCTGCTGTAAACATCGGGGTGCATGTACCCCTTCGGATCCCTACATTTGTATCTTTGGGGTAAATACCCAGTAGTCCAATTGCTGGGTCGTACGGTTGCTCTATTTTCAACTTTTTGAGGAACCTCCATACTATTTTCCAGAGTGGCTGCACCAGCTTGCATTCCCACCAACAGTGTAGGAGGGTTCCCCTTTTTCCGCATCCTTGCCAACATCTGTCATTTCCTGATTTGTTAATTTTAGCCATTCTGACTGGTATGAGGTGATATCTCATTGAAATCACCCTTATTTCAGCTAATGTTCACAATTTTGAACTCTGTCTCTTTCAGAATTTTTATTCTGACTTTTAAATAAGGGCTTTAATTGGTCATACTCTTGTTTTATTAATTTTGATTTTAATGTCTACAGGAAAGTATTATTGTATAGCATTTTCAAATGCTAACTTTCTATCAGTTTGGTAGAAGATTTACAGAATGACTCCAGAAAAACCTGGCAGCAAATTCCCTGTTCATTGACAACCTTAAATGTAAATTTATTGGGCAAAAATAATCATTATTCCTTATCTCATCTCCAGGCTTGGCTCTGATAATAAGGGGCTTGTAGTCCAACTAGCAGGGATCTTATCAAGTATAGGGAAGAGGTTAATAAAGGAATGCAGATTGCAGTAATGAACAGGAAAGAAAAAGTAGTCAGCAAAACAGGGCATCCTAAAAGAACAGACTATGAGATATTCATGGTGGTGGAGGGGGGAGAGCAAGAGTAGCTTTTGGACATATCACAGAACATTAATTGTATGCAAAACAATATATTGTTTAGTACATGGAAATGTCAATGTTGTAAATAGCATGTTACTAGCTTGAATTTAATGAAGGGATTTAATGGAAGGATTTAACTAAATAATATATATTAAAGGCAATTTATGTTTTAGACATTATGCTACTTATGTATCTCACATAATCATTATCAAATATGATACATTACCAAGGACCAGAAATAGTCAATAGCTGAAGAATAATAGTTTAATGAAAAGACTAGAAGAATTGAATCAGATGGGGTGTTCAGAGAAGAAAAACTTCATGGAATATTATAAGTGGTAATTTGAACACAAAATAAAATAGTTTTCCAAAGAGAAAATATCAGGAAATAGAGAGTAAGGTAATTCAAAATTTGAAAAGCAGAGACTTTGTTTTAGTAAGAAGAGGTGAATAGATACGGATTTATAGATTGTGGCTGGTAGAATGTGCGCTGTGACCAGAGTAGCGATTCTCACAGCTACAAGAGGGAGGTGCAGGTACTTCTGAGGGGTCTTGAACAGATGCAGAAATACAAGTTCTTTGTCAACTTTTCCTGGTCAAACTATTTTATATTTATAAATTCACATTATTCTTATAAAATGAGAATTTTTTCTCCATAAGATTCTTTTTTTTTAAAATTTAAACTCAAGTTAGTTAACATATAATGTATTATTAGTTTCAGGGGTAGAATTTAGTGATCCATCAGTTGCATATAGCACCCAGTGCTCATCACAAGTGCCCTCCTTAATGACCATCACCCAGTTACCCCATCCCCCCACCCCCCAACCCCCTGGCAGCCCCCAGTTTGTTCCCTATAGTTAAGAGTCACTTATGGTTTGCCTTTTTCTCTCTGTTTTTATCTTATTTTATTTTTCCTTCCCTCCCCCATGTTCATCGGTTTGGTTTCTTAAATTCCACATATGAGTGAAATCATATGGTATTTGTCTTTCTCTGACTTATTTCACTTAGCATAATACACTCTAGTTCCATCCACCTGGCTGCAAATGGCAAGATTTCATTCTAAGGGCTGAATAATATCCATAGGATTATTTCTTAAGCAAATTACTGAGGGTTATTAAAAATTGGTGTTCACTTAAAAATTAGCCTATTACTATAGTTTGTTGAGGTCTTTGAGTTTTCTACTAGGTTTCATGAGATTGCTGCACATTGAAAAACTACTAGTGCACGTGGGCACATACTTACTGCTTGAATTCCCATAAACATGTAAAATCATCAAAACATTAGGGTTGGTATAACATTAAGTATAACCTGTCACTTAAAAATTTAAGAAGAAAACTCATACAATTAGTAGATGGAGAAAGACATTCATTAATTCTTAGCAAGTTCAAAGCTTAGAAGGAAACTTCCTTAACCTTAGAAAGACTTTTTACTGAAAACCTACAGCAAACATTATATGATTTTAGAGTAAATAGTATAAACAGTCCTTTTAAAATCAAAACAAGACACAGATGCCTACCACATGCGTATTTTTCTTTCTCTTCCTCCTCCTTTTCCTTCTCCACCTCTTCCCTCCTATTTGTCCTTTTCTTCTTCTTTTTTCACTTTCTGTCTTTCTGGCTCCCCAAGTCTCTCTCTCTCTCTCTCTTTTTTTTTTCAGTATTGTATTGGAGGTCTGAGATTGCCCAAGAAGACAAGAAAACAAAAAAAGTATTGGAATATGAAAATGACATATATGTATGTATGTATGTATGTATTTATTTTTATTTTTGTTTTTTTAAAGATTTTATTTATTTATTTGAGAGAGAGAATGAGAGAGAGAGAGCACATGAGAGAGGGGAGGGTCAGAGGGAGAAGCAGACCCCCTGCTGAGCAAGGAGCCCGATATGGGACTCGATCCCGGGACTCCAGGATCATGACCTGAGCCGAAGGCAGTTGCTTAACCAACTGAGCCACCCAGGCGCCCTATGTAATTATTTATAGATGATATAATTAATTACATAGAAAATCCCTAATAATCTACAAATTATTACAAACATACAGCAACATACAAATTATTAGGATTAATAAGAAGGTTTAGCAATAATATTGCAATATTGCATATAAGAACAATATTTAAACCCAACTGGGATATCTATACACAAGGACAGATAATTGGAAAACATATGAGGAAAGACACCATTTATAAGAGCAATAAAAATGATTAAAGTCCGGGGCACCTGGGTGGCTCAGTCGTTAAGTGTCTGCCTTTGACTCGGGTCGTGATCCCGGGGTCCTGGGATCGAGCCCTGCATTGGGCTCCCTGCTCGGAGGGAGGCCTGCTTCTCCCTCTCCCACTCCCCCTGCTTGTGTTCCCTCTCTCGCTGTGTCTCTCTCTGTCAAATAAATAAAATAAAAAAAAAAGATTAAAATCCAAGTAATAAATCAAATAGAGATCTACAGTACCTCAATGAAGAAAATCTAGAAAACTTAATTAGATCTGTTGAAGAAGACCTAACTAAATGAAAAGATAGATCATGTATAGGGAGACCAATAATATAAAGATCTGAATTCTTTATATATGTCTTTTTTTCAATGCAATTCTATAGCTATTTTCATACAATTAGACAAGGTGATTCTAAATGTATGTGGAAGAACCAAGTGTCAAGAACAGTCAAGACACACCTAAGAAAAAAAATAAAAGGACTTATTATAATACTATAGTAATTAAGAATGGATGGATATATAGATCAATGGAACAGAACATAAAGTTCAGAAATTGGCCCATTTAGGAAAATGAAACATTTGGGGGAGGTGGCATTGTAGATTAGTGAGAAAATAACTATTATGTCACCTGGGACAATTCACTGTTTATATGGAAAAAATATAATTGGGTATCCACCTCATACTATTTATGAAATTCAATTCCAGGCATAATTAGAACTTAAATATGAAAAACAAAACAAAGTTTTAGAGAATATGTATCTAGGAATATTTTAGAAGGAGGGGAGAATTTCTACAGCAATCGCATGTAGCATAATCTCAACCTGAAAAGAAGGATACATTATACTCAATAAAATTAAGACCTATTCATCCAAAGAGACCTTAAATAATGTATAAAAGATGAGCACCAAATTAGAAGACGACATTTGTAATGCTTTTAACTAAGAAAGGATTAATACCCAGAATATATAAATAACATCTACATTTTAATAGAAAAAGGCAAGGGACATACAGAGGAACTGGCAGAAATATTAGGCTTCTTCTTTTTTTTTTTTTTTAAAGATTTATTTATTTATTGGAGAGAGAGGAGAGTGAGTGGGGGGAGGGGCAGAGGGAGAAGGAGAGAGAAACTCAAGCAGACTCTGTACTCAACGTGGAGCCTGATGCAGGGCACTGGGCTCCATGCAGGAATCAATGCTGGCTCAATGGGTGCTCAATCTCATGACCCTGAGATCATGACCTGAGCTGAAACCAAGAGTTGGTTGCTCCACCAACTGCTCCACCCAGGCTCCCCAGAAATAATAAGCTTCTTAAACTAGTTGTTCTTCAGACCATATGTAATGTTATTTTTATCCCTTAAAAATGCTTTATTGAGATATAATTCACATAACATACAGTTCACCCATTAAAGTGTACAATGCAGTGGTTTTTAGTATATTCACAGTTGTGTAATCATCACCACAATATATTTTAGAACATTTTTATCCCCTTAGAAAGAAACCTGATACTCATTAGCATTGACTCCCATTTTGCCATCTCCAATGCTCCCAGCCCCCTGCAACCACTATTTTTCTTTTTGTCTCTATAGAATTTCCTGTTTGGGACATTTTGTATAAATAAAACCATATAATAAGAGGTCTTTTGTGCCTGGTTCCTTTAATTTAGCATAATATTTTCAACATTCATCCATGTTGTAGTATATATCAGTATTCTTTTTTATTGATGAAAAATATTTCATTGTATAGATAGATCGCATTTTATTTTTCCATTCATTCCTTGAGGGACCTTTGATGGTTCCCTCTTTTTGGCTGCTATGTACATACATGTACAAGTGTTTGTGTGAATATATCCTTTTATTTCTATTGGGTCTATAGTAGGAGTAGAATTGCTGGATCATATGGTAACTCTATGTTTAATCTGAGGAACTGCCAGAGTGTTTTCCAAAGTGGCTGCACCATTTTATATTTCTACCAGCTGGACTCCCAATTTCTTCACATCCTCCTGGACACTTGTTATTATCTATCCTTTTGATTATGGCCATCCCAGGAGATGTGAAGTGGTATCTCACTAGGGTTTTGATTTGCATTTCCCCGGTGGCTAAGGATGTTAAACATCTTTTCATGGGTTTATTGGCCATTTGTATATCTTATTTGGTGAAACATATATTCTTGTCAAACACAAGACTATTTAGTAATAATATAAATTTTAAGAACAATAGTAAATATGAAGAGAAGAAATTTTTAAAGTTTATGAAGACAGTTCCTTAGATAAACTTAACTATGAATGGTGGCAGAGAAAAGAAATAACTCAAAGGACATGACTGTTGAAGACAAGACTACAGATAGTTTGGTTCAGTGTTTGTTTTTAATATCACAGTGGTAATTGTAGTCTGTGGTCACAGTCTCAGTGGGCAGAGTGATGGAGGTAAAGCAAGGGACAGTAATGGGGAAGGATGAACATGGGGCAGGATTGAGTTTATTGTAAAATGGAAAAGAATGATTTTATGATAGAGAGTTGCCTTGTCTGGCCAGGTAAATGTTGGAAATAGGTCCTTATAGGTGCACAGAGGCCATTGGATAAGCAGACTTACTCCCTTTATCTAATCAATGACACCAGGTGCTCTTTGCTTCCTTCTTACCCTGAGATCTTACTGCTCTACATTCCAAGGAACTAGCTAAAAAAAAAAAAAAAGAAAGAAAGAAAAAGGAAAAACACTCAAATAGTTGGAAAAAAATCACACAATTCACAAAAAGCCCTTTAAGACTATGTTAATGTAAACACAGTTTCAACTAAACCACTTGCCTTTTTTAAACACACAAAAAGACATTATTAAAAATGAGTTTACTTGAAGAAACCCATGATAACCAAACCAATGAAGGGCGAAATTAAAATAAATGTATTCAAATAAAGATACACAATATAAGTGAAGAGAAATATAGTTCAAATTCCAACTTTTATAAAAATTATACTATAACTGTCAAACTTATCTTAATGGGGCTCTTGTTCTTGTTTTTTAATGTCTTAGTGTGTAACGATAAAGAGGAGTAAAACAAATACAAACTTTGATTTAGGGGCACGAGGTGGCATCATCAGTTAAGCATCTGACTCTTGATTTCAGCTCAGGTCGTGATCTCAGGGTCGTGAGATTGAGCCCCTTGTCAGGCTCTGAGCTGGGTGTGGTGCCTGCTTCAGATTCTCTCTCTCCCTCTCCTTCTGCCCGCCCCCCCCCTCATGTGCATTAGCTCTCTCCCTCTCTTTCTAAAACAAAAACAAAAACAAACAAAAATCTATTTGATTTACACATATAGAGGAAATCGAAGCTATGGGAAGTACAGTGTGACATTCAGTGTCTGTACATATACATATGTTAGTATTAAGCTATGGCCTTCCTTCCAGCCCCACCCTTGTATCTTCTGTCTGTCGTGCTGGACCTGGGACTCCGTAAATCATGTTTCTCTTTTGTGTGTCAGGTTCTGCCAATTAGGGGATGCTAGAGGCTGACAGGAAGGCTGAAGGGGGAAGAAGGGACATGCTTCTTCCTGTTTGCCCCCTGTTCCTTTCAGTGACATCCAGCAACTGTTTTTCATCCCAGCAGTGACAGTTTTTCCAGTAGCAGTCATTGGTCCCAGTTTGTAGTTTTGAAAACATTCCTAGAACTAGTCTTCCTAGACTCCTTTCAGAGACTAGCATCAGTCAGCAAGTGCCCCATCCTGAGCTATCTGGGCCCCAGGTCTGAGAAGTCACTTGAGCTTCGAAGCTGTAAGAGTTCTAACCTCTTCACTTTGTTCTCCCTGCCCTAGAGGTGCTAGCTGCTTCCTACAGTTGCCTAGGCCATGATATTTTAGTCCAGTTAACCCTTGAACAACATGGCGGTTAGAGGGGCAGACCCCACCCCCACCCCCACAGTTGAGAATCTGTATATAACTTTTGACTCACCCAAAACTTAACTGCTAAAAGCCTACTGTTGACTGGAAGCCTTACCCATTCCATAAATAGTCAACACATATTTTGTATGTTATATTTAGTATATATTGTATTCTTATAATAAAGTAAGCTAGAGAAAAAAAATGTTATTAAGAAAATCACATGGAAGAGAAATACATTTATTGTACTGTACTAAAAAAATCTGCATATAAGTGGACATGTGCAGATCAAAACTGTGCTGTTCAAGGGTCAACTGTATTCTCTTCAGCCTTTTCTATTCTTCAGTATCTGGCTAGTTAACAATTCTTTGTATTAAATTATCTCTATGAAAGTCACTATTGTGGTTTCCATTTTATATCTTGAATGGATCCTTATGAATGAGTATATGTATTTATTCAATTTCCCAGAGCATAATGAGAGAGAGACACACACATACAGACATACATATTTATTTATAATATTATTTTAATATACTTTGGTATTAAGTTAGCTAAGTTAGAAGTTTTCTTTATATGTTTATCAATGAAAATTATCCATAATTGCCTTTCCTAGTATAGTCTTCTTCTGGTTTTGATACCGGTGTTATGTTAGCTTTGAAGAATGAGCTAGGAAGCTTATTATGGTTCTTAAAAAATTAATTACTTAATTTTATTAGGACTTTTTTTTAGAGCAGTTTAAGGTTCACAGCAAAATTAAGTGGAAGGAACAGAGATTTCCCATATAACTCCTGCCCTCACATGCACATGGCCTCCCCTTTTATCAGCATTCCCCGCCAGAGTGGTACACTTGTCACAGTTGATGAATCTGCACTGACACAGCATAATCTCCTAAAATCCATAATTTACCTTAGGGTTCACTCTTGGTCTTGCTCATTGTATGGGTTTGGACAAATGTACAGTGACATGTATCCATCATGCTGGTATCGTACAGAGAATTTTCACTGCCCTGAAAGTCCTCTGTGCTCCTCCTCTTCATCCGGCCTCCTCCCCAACCCCTGAGAACCACTGACCTTCTTACTGTCCATTGTTTTGCCTTTCCCAGAATGTCATATAAGTGGAATCCTACAGTTTGTAGCCTTTTCAGATTGAATTCCTTCGTTTATTATAGGTTTTGAAATAATTTGTATAAATTTAGAATAAATTTATCCCTTGAAAGTATATGGAATTCATCTGTAAATCCATCTGCTCTTGTAGAATTTTTAAGTTAGTTCTTTGACATTTCAATTTCTTCTAAATCTATTTATATCTATTTTTTATTGAGCCAGTTTCGAGAATTTTTATTTTCTTAAAAGAGTATCCATTTTCATCTAGATAAGTAATATAGTATCTTTTATAAATGTTTAAACTTATCTGTGTTTCTACTTCATTTCAACATTGTTAATTTACATTTTATTTCAAAATGATACTTCTCAAAATTTTAAAAATGGTTGATCTTTGCAAAAAAATCACCTTTTGGTTTTATTGATAAACTTTTTTAATTTTCTAATTTTATTAGTGTCTTTTTTTAACCTCTTAATTTTCTGAGAGTTTTCTTAGTTAATTGAAAGCTTAGTGCAACGATTTTCCACCCTCTTGTTAATACCACTTTGGTGTAACTCTGTGGGTGTGGTCTTGTTTTCTCATTCTTGCACTCTCAGTAGTTCTATCAGGTTGTAATTTTCATTCTGTTTCCCTTTTGACCTAAGAGTAATTTTGAATGTGATCAACAATTTCCAGTTATTTAATTTATTTTCGTGGAAGGGGTGTGCTAACATTTTCTCATTGAGATTATGAATTTTTTTTTTTTTTTTGCGCTATTCTTGGTGGTTGCCATGATCTCTACTTTTGAGAATTTGTTGAAATTTTCTTTGTGGCTTAATAATATGTAGTGAATTTTTGTCAATGTGTGTTTGAAAAAAAAAGTATAGAATGTTGTGTATAATGTTTTATATATCCTAATTCTTTATTTTTGTTTTGGTCCTTGCTTTGTCAGTTTTTGAGAGAGCTTTGTTAGCATCTTCCTTTAAGATTTTTTATTACTCATATCTCTTTTTATTTACACAAATGGCAAAGCTTATTAGCTACTTATAGATTTGTAACTATCGCATTTTCTTACTGGAGTCTTCCTTTAATTAAGGAAGCATTTAATATTTTCACATGAAGTTTTCCTTTGTCGTATATTCTTGTTAGGATTTGTCTAACGTGTATTTTTCCATTTTGTTCCTTTAGGTTTTTCTGTGTGCTTTCATTGTATGGATGTCAATGATGAACAGTTTATAGAGAGGTTTTCTTTTTTAACTTAATCTATGGGGGTTGCTGTCTTTTAATCAGTGAGTTTAAGCCTGGCATATGTATTATAACTAATGATACATTTAACTTTTTCCTGCAGTTTTATTTTGTTTTCTGTTTATCTCACTTGCTATGTATTTCTCCGCCTTTACAGCCTTTTGTTAGATTGAGCTTTTTTTTTTTCCTCTTTTTCCCTCACTCTAATGGTTTGGAAGATAATTCTATTTTGAGTAATTATGTCTAAATTTCTATCATAGAAACATATATTTCTCACCTAAAGTTTAATGATTCAGAATTGCAGTCTTCCTCATTAATCAAATAGGTACCTCTGAACATTTCTTGTTTTTATATAGTTTGGAATTTTAGTTTGGTTGTTATTGCAGTTTTATTGTCCTATCCTATCAGCACATTTAGACAACTCTAAATGCTCTTTTGTTGTTGTTCATCATTACTCTTTGAATCCCACCATTTCTTCCTTTTTTTAAAGATTTTATTTATTTATTATTTATTTACAACTTATTTATTTAGAGGGAGTGAGAACACAAACATGGGGGATGGGCAGAGGAAGAGGGAAAGGGAGAATCTCAAGCCAGAGTCTGCACTGAGCCCGACCAAGGGCTTGATCCCATGACCCTGGGATCATGACCTGAGCCGAAATCAAGTTGGCTTAACCAACTGAGCCATCCAAATGCCCATTTCTTCTTGTATTTTTAACCTTTTTCCTTTTCTTCTTTTCCCCTCTCTCCCCAACCCCCTACTCAATGCATCCTCTAGTCATTTTTTCAAACAGCCTTTGTAGGTGTTAAATAATATCAATTTGTCTCTTTCTGTAACTTCTATAGATTTGAAATTCTCTATTTATTCATTTGATTAGTTTGTATTTTTATAGCCAAAATGTCAATCTCCTCAGCCTCTTGTCTCCTGTATCTTTTGGGGAATATTTTCTATAATGATCAGAAGACCTGTCCTACTCAGACTTTAAGTTTTCTTTCTTCGCATGTAAATTTTTTCGCTTTGTTAAATTTCATATTGCCCTTTCATGGTGTTGGCTTTCTTTAAGTATCTGATGATTCTTGCACATCTTTAAAGTCTCTATTAAACTCAGAAAAGATCGCTTCCGTTTCTACAGCCTGCTTGACGGGAAGGACAGGGCCAGGTTCTGAGTGTGATAAGAAGTGGAAGGGAACTGTGTGCCCAAGGCTCACTATTCTCCTGGGTGTCCACAGGTGCCTGAGATGCCACCTTGTCCCTCCACTGTCATTTGCCACTCACGCTCACCTGAAGGAGGATTCTTGTTTCTGTTGCCTGTGCTTGGACAGGTTGGGGGAGCAGGGCACAAGAGGAAGACATGTATGTTCTGGACCTTTTTCTGCTTCTAACATCTGCTACCTTCAAATGTGGGGCACTGGGGTTTCCTCTTGTCTTTGCGGTTTCCCTCTCTCCTCTCTTAGTTACATCTTTTTTTTTTTTTTAAAGATTTTATTTATTTATTTGAGAGAGAGAGAGAATGAGAGACAGAGAGCATGAGAGGGAAGAGGGTCAGAGGGAGAAGCAGACCCCCCGCTGAGCAGGGAGCCTGATGTGGGACTCGATCCCGGGACTCCAGGATCATGACCTGAGCTGAAGGCAGTCGCTTAACCAACTGAGCCACCCAGGCGCCCCTCTTAGTTACATCTTAGGCTCTGGAGAAGATATTTGCAAATGACGTATCTGGCTTCCTTCTTCCATCCAGTCCTCTGCATTCTGCCTTTCATGGTATTTTCAGGTCTCCCTTCCTTGTCTTCTACTGTTGAGGTGGATTCATCTATTTCTTTTGCTGTGTTTTCTGGCTTGTGAAGAGATTTTTGCCAGAGGGGAAGCAGCACTGTATACTCAGCTCAGCATCATGAGTTGGGACCACCCTTTGCTTCTTAAGATGGTTTTCCTCAGGCAAAAAGAGCAAAATTCAGTGGCCTGTTCAACATCCTACATGTATTGTTTTGCGCTTGGCTTTGCTTTTGTTTTTTAACTGCAAGTCACAAAGCATAAGGGTGGGAGCCAGAATTAATCAGCTAGCAGCTATTTAGGGCTGAAGTCTTTAATTATGTTTAGACATTCTGTATTTTCATCTTATGTTCTCACATTCTAGAAAATATAAGATAAATCTAGGGCTGTATCTATATATTTTTAGTCTCCGAATATTGAAACGGAGACTGGGTGTTGGACAATTTTTGCACTGTTTGCCAACTGGAATGTTTTCTTTCCTGTCATTCAACCAAATGAAGATGCAAAACAACAAAAATATTTTTGCACAGAAGGTAGACCCATCCAAGCAGTGTTTTTTAAAGTATGAGATCTAATTCATTTACATTTTATTTTCTTCTGAATATTCTCCTGAGTTATATTGAAGTTGATACAGACATTCACCAAAGGAACTTTCCAGATTAGACTCAAATAGAAAGGCTTCATGTGATGATTTGGAAGGCTGGTTAAAGAAAGCTGCAATGTTGGCTGCTTTGCTGGTGTGGACTTTACAAAAAATACCCATGGAATTTACTAGGGGATTTTTATTGTGTTCAATGGTCTAGCAAGAAAAATTCACAAAACTTTTTCTGGACTGATCCTCTGACATATGAAAATTTAAATAATTTATGAAGTACTGGTGGGTGTGTGCTTTTATTCTAGGAACCTTAATAGATTGTTAAGTGGGTGTTTGCCTCCACACACACCCACCTCAGATATTCACTGTCACATGTGACTCTTTTCTCTTCCAATTTTAAAAATCCTTCAGAGAAAGATATTAGATAATATTCATTTTAAAGCCTAATAGTCCATGTGACTGGCATTATTTCCAATGCCACTTCTCAATATTTTATGCTACAGGATAAACTTAGTTCTTCTATTCTTTCCTAGGTGGTAATAATAATAATAATAATAAAATAGCTACTACTTCTTGAACATTACTTTCCTACTTGTAAGTACACTTGTAAATATAACAATGCACATGAAGGTTATTTTGAAACCATAAAGCACTACTCAAAAATTTTAATAATATCTAATGCTAATGTAATTAGTATAATATTTTAGCAGCATCCTTGACTTTAGGGACTTTGGATAATAAAAGTAATCAGAAAGTATCTATGTATATGTGTTACTTGCCCTTTCTCTTCTGGTAAGTATATGGGTCTTTTAAATATCAGGACTGAAATAGGTTTTTTTGGGGCTTTCCTGCTGAGCATCAGAAAACTTCTCAGCAAACTTGTTGATGGTTTCATGGACCAGCTGACATGGGGATAAAGTGTTGGCATGGCATATTAAAGAGAGTAGGATGTGGGTGAGTTTGATGAATATGAGGAAGTAACTGAATGAGAATCAATTGTAGTAGATGGGCGATTGACAAACGCTCTTTTCAGAGGAGCTTGGAGCTTCTCATAGAAAATCAGCTATTTAGCAAGAGGGGTCTGCATTCTCTTTATGCTGTAATAGCCATTAGTCTAGATCTGTGATGTCTCCTCTTCCTTATCTGTGAAACCGGGATCATAGTAGCTCTACCTTTCTTACAAGCTTCTTGTAACAACACATTATAGGTTATAAAATCACAGGAGCTCCAAGGGACTTCAGTGTTCATCTAATACTCTTAATTTCGTAAAAGGGACACAGTCTCAAGTGAATGAGTGATTTATCCTAAGTCAGAAAGCTAGTTGAGGATTTTTGAATTAGAAGAGACGTTCTAGTTATATATTTAAATCTTTCACTAAATCAGAAATCTTCGACAATATGCCTGGCAATCATTTTGAGATCTTTCTATGCTAAGAAACTAACTGCTTTTCAGAGCAGAACATTCTATTTTTGGACCACTCTAATTGTTAAGCAGTCATTGCTTGTAAAGAATTGGCCCCTGGGCTCCTGTGAAGTCTATACCTTGACTTTATCACAGAAAGCAGACTCTACGGTAGAAATTAGCATGCAGGAGGTGTATGAGGGAATGCCTCTGGTATCAACATTTGTGTGAAGGAAGAGAAAGAAATAGGATTTGTCAGACAGATGTCAGCCTACAGTGCAGTTTCAATGGAGTACCTCTCCTGTTGTGGCAAGGAATGTAGAGGCTGGAATGACTTGCAGGCTATCTGGAGTTGAAATGAGAGTGTCAGGCCTTTATGCCTCTATGTCCATCAGTTCTTGAATGCAGAGAGCCCTGGAATTGGGGCTGTGGTCTTGGTGAAGCAGCTTTCTCTTGCTGAGGCCATCCCAAATGGAACACATCCAAGGACTATTTGTGGGTGGCACTACCGGTGGCCAAAGGGTAGAATTCCTTTATTTCTGAAAGGGGGTCTGGGTGGTACCTTATAGCATTCACCACAAATGATCAATTTGGCATTATCCTGTAAATTTTTACCAAAAGATATCCCTGCTGCCTTTGATTGTGATTGTGCTTATCTATGGATAAATTTAGGGAGAAAGGATATATTAACAATCTTAAATTCTCTGATTCGTTAATATGTTGTACTTCTTTGGTATTTAGGTCTTCTTTAATTTCAGTTAGCAATATTTTGTAGTTTTCAGTGTACAAGCCTTAAATACATTTGGACACATTTTCCTTAAATATTTGATGTATTTTGATGCTATTTTAAATGGTATGTTTAAATTTTCATTTAAAAATATTTATTGCTAAAGAATATCCAATGGAAAAAAGATAGTCTCTTCAACAAATGGTGTTGGAAAAACTGGGCAGCAACATGCAAAAGAATGAAATTGCACCACTTTCTTGCATCATACACTAAAATAAGGTCTAAATGGATTAAGGACCTAAATATGAGACAGGAAACCATAAAAATCCTAGAGGAGAACACAGATAGTAACTCCTTTGACATTCGCTATAGCAACTTTTTTCTAGATATCTCTTTTGAGGCAAGGGAAACAAAAGCAAAAATAAACTACTGGGGCTTCATCAAAATAAAAAAGCTTCTGCACAGCAAAGGAAACAATCAACAAAACTAAAAGGCAACCTATGAATAGGAGAAGATATTTGCAAATGACATATCTGTTAAAGGGCTAGTA
The DNA here is from genome assembly GCF_011800145.1 of Mirounga leonina. NCBI lineage: Eukaryota > Metazoa > Chordata > Mammalia > Carnivora > Phocidae > Mirounga > Mirounga leonina. The sequence continues at coordinate 12,480,807 of NW_023270320.1, read as the reverse complement.
TCCAACATACATAAAGAAATTCTACAACTCAATACCCCAAAACCAAATAATCCAGTTAAAAATGGGCAGATTAGCCTGGTGATGGGTATTAAAGAGGGCATGTATTGAATGGAGCACTGGGTGTTATATGCAAACAATGAATGATGGAACACTACATCAAAAACTAAAGATGTAATGTATGGTGATTAACATAACAATAAAATAAACACACACACACACACACAAAAATGGGCAGAAGACATGAACAGACATTTTTCCAAAGAAGACATCCAGGTGGCCAACAGATACATGAAAAGGTGCTCATCATCATTTATTATCAGGGAAATGCAAACCAAAAACTGCAATGGGATATTACTTCACACTGTCAGAAAGGCTAAAATCAACAACACAGGAAACAACAGGTGTTGACGAGGGTGTGGTGAAAGGGGAAACCTTTTACACTGTTGGTGGGAATGCAAACTGGTGCAGCCACTGTGAAAAACCAAATGGAGTTTCCTCAAAAAGTTAAAAATAGAACTGTCCTATGATACAGCAGTTGCACTACTGATATTTCCCCAAAGGATACAAAACACTAATTCAAAGGGATGTATGCACGCCTGTGTTTATAGCAGCATTATTTACAATAGTCAAGATATGGTAGCAGCCCAAATGTGCATAGATTGATGAATGGATAAAGAAGATGTGTTATATATATATACACAGTGGAATATTATTCAGGCATAAAATGAATGAAATCTTTCCATTTGCCATGACATAGATGGAGCTAGAGAGTAAAATGCTAAGTGAAACATGTCAGTCAGAGAAAGATAAATACCATATGGTTTCATTCGTATGTGGAAGTTATTAAACAAAACAAATGAGCAAAGGGAAAAAAGGAGAGACAAACTGAAAAACAGACTCTTAACTAGAGAGAACAAACTGATGGTTACCAGAAAGGAGGCAGATTTGGGGGATGGGTGAAATAGGTCATGGGCATTAAGGAGTGTACTTGTTGAGATGGACACTGGATGATTAAAATAAAAACTTAAAAAAATATTTATTGCTAGTATATAGAAATGTAATTATTGATTTTTGTATATTGGTCTTGTATTCTGACACTTTGCTAAACTCACATATTAGTCATAGTGGATTTTTCAGTAAATTCCTTAGAATTGTGTGTTCATGACCATATTGTCTATGAATAGAGATGGCTTTACTTCTTTATTTCTAATTTGTATGCCTTTATTTCATTTTGTTGCCATATTGCAATGCCTAGGAGCTGCAATATAATGTGGAATAGAAGTGCTGAGAGCACATATCCTTCCCTTGTTCCCAGTCTGGATGAACAGTGTTCAGTCTTTCATTAAGATGTTAGCAAATTATAATAGGTAGTTTAATATTCTAGAATAGCAACATGAAAAATATGCTTGAGTCTATTGCTAGTTAAAGCCCTCTCCTCACTTTCACTGCATCAATGCTGGGTACCACAGGAGTTGGAACAATTTGTAAGTAATTGCTTACTTCCTAGCTTTGAAAGAGAGCATCTTTCACATCTTTATGGAAACTTTTTTCCAAAGTGATGATGAGATAACCAGTTCTTTAGCACATAGAAGAAGCAAAAATAATTGTATTGATTAAAATTAAGTAACTCCATCAGATATTCATCACTGTGTTTGCTGATGTTCATGCTGAGAGGTTCATGCTTCAAGTAGTCATCAAACAAACTTGTCTGGGATGAATCTTTTTGCCTGGCTGCCTTTGGAGAGGATGTTGACATTTAACATTAAATTCATGAACATATCTCATATTTATATAATATTCAAAGGCCAAGAAAAGAGCATGAGCATATTCATGGACAGAATCCTCTGCCACCTCCTCCCAATCCATTCTCTGCTTATAGAGAAAACCACCTTCCTCTTAAAATCTCCCTCAGTTAATTCTGGAATTTTTCAGAATGGCTTCTCAATTGCGCCCAACAACAAGACTGCTCACATTACAGCATACCTCATTTTATTGTGCTTCGCTTTATTGCCCTTTGCAGACACTATGTTGTTTTTTAATTTTTTAAATTTTATTATGTTATGTTAGTCACCATACAATACATCATTAGTTTTTGATGTGGTGATCCATGATCCATTGTTTTCGTATAACACCCAATGCTCCATGCAGTACGTGCCCTCCTTAATACCCATCACCAGGCTAACCCATTCCCCCCTCCCCCCTCCCCTCTAAAACCCTGTTTGTCTCTCAGAGTCCATATTTTCTCATGGTTCATCTCTCCCTCAAATCCACCCCCCCTCATTTTTCCCTTCCTTCTCCTGATGTTCTCCATGCTATTCCTTATGTTCCACAAATAAGTGAAATCATATGATAATTGACTTTCTCTGCTTGACTTATTTCACTTAGCATAATCTCCTCCAGTCCCATCCATGTTGATGTAAAAGTTGGGTATTCATCTTTCTGATGGCTGAGTAATATTCCATTGTATATATGTATATATGGACCACATATTCTTTATCCATTCATCTGTTGAAGGGCATCTCGGCTCTTTCCACAGTTTGGCTATTGAAAGCTGAATTGGCAGAACTTAAAAATGCTATCAATGAGATCCAATCCAATCTAGATAATCTAACAGCTAGGGTAACTGAGGCAGAAGAACAAATAAGCGACCTGGAAGACAATATAATAGGTAAAAAGGGAAAAGAGGAGGCCAGGGAAAAACAACTCAGAATCCATGAAAATAGAATCAGAGAAATAAGTGACACCATGAAGCATTCCAATGTCAGACACTATGTTTTTTATAAGTAGAAGGTTTGTGGCAGCACTGTGTTGAGGAGATCTATTGACACCATTTTTCCAATAGTATTTGCTCACTTCTTGTCTCTGTGCCACAGCTTGGTAATTCTTGAAATATTTCAAATATTTTTATTACTATACTTTTTATGGTGATTCTGTGATCAGTAATCTTCGATGTTAGTTTTATTATTGTTTTGGGGTGCCATGAACTGAGCCCATATAAGATAACAAACTTGGGCGCCTGGGTGGCTCAGTTGGTTAGGCGACTGCCTTCAGCTCGGGTCATGATCCCAGGGTCCTGGGATCGAGTCCCGCATCAGGCTCCCTGCTCTGCGGGGAGCCTGCTTCTCCCTCTTCCACTCCCCCTGCTTGTGTTCCCTCTCTCACTGTGTCTCTCTCTGTCAAATAAATAAATAAAATCTTTAAAAAAAAAAAAAAAGATAACAAACTTAATCTGTAAATGTTGTGTGCGTTCTGACTGTTCCACTGACTGGCCATTCTCCATCTCTCTCCCTTCCTTCGGGTGTTCCTGTTCTCTGAAACAACAATATTGAAATTAGGCCCATTAATAACCCTATACTGACCTCTGAGTGTTTAAGTGAAAGGAAGAGACACATGTGTCTCACTTTAAATGATTAAGTTTAGTGAGAAAGGCTTGTCAAAAACTGAAATAGGCCAAAATCTAGGACTCTTGGACCAAACAGCTAGCCAGGTTGTGAATGCAAAAGAAAAGTTCTTGAAGGAAATTAAAAGTGCCACTCCACTGAACACATGAAAGATAAGAAAACAAAACTGCCTTCTTGCTGATACAGAGAAACTTTTAGTGGTCTGGTTAGAATATCAAACCAGCTACAACATTCCCTAAGCCAAAGCCTCATCCAGAGCAAGGCCGTAACTCTCTTCAATTCTCTGGAGGCTGAGAGAGGTGAGGAAGCTGGAGAAGGAAAGTTGGGAGCTGGCAGAGGTTGGCTTATGAGGTTTAAGGAAAGAAGCCATCTCCATAACATAAAGGTACAAAATGAAGCAGTGAGTGCCGATGTAGAAGCTGCAGCAGATCATTCAGAAGATCGCTAATGCAGGTGGCTCCACTAAACAGCAGATATTCTGTGTAGATGAAACAGCCTTCTACTTGAAGAAGATGCCATCTAGGCCTTTCACAGCTAGGGAAGAGAAGTTAGTGCCTCGCTTCAAAGCTTCAATGGTCAGGCTGACTTTTTTGTTAGGGGCCAATGCAGCTGGTGACTTTAAGTTGAAACCAATGCTCGTTGACCATTCTGAAAATCCTAGGGCCCTTAAGAATTATGCTACAGAAGCCTTTCAAAATATGACTGCTCATTGACAATACACCTGGTCACTCAAGAGCTCTAATGGAGATGCACAAGGAGATTAATACTGTTTTCATGCCTGCTAACACAATATCCATCCTGCAGCCCATGGATCAAGGAGTCATTTAGACTTTCAAGTCTTATTAAGAAATACCATTTCATAAGGCAATAGCTGCCATAGATAGTGATTCCTCTGGTTGATCTGGGAAAAGTAAATTGAAAACTTCCTGGAAAGGATTCGCCATTCTAGATGCCATTAAGAACACTGGTGGCATGAGAAGAACATTTTTTCATGGGAAGAGTTTAAAATATCAACATTAACAGGAGTTTGGAAGTTGATTTCAACCCTTATGGACAACTTTGAAGGCTTTAAGACTTCAGTGGAGGAAGTAACTGCAGAGGTGGTGGAAATAGCAAGAGAAGTAGGATTAAAAGTGGAGCCTGAAGATGGGACTGAATTGGTGCCATCTCATGATCAAACTTGAGCAGATGAGCAGTTGCTTATTACGGATGAAAATATAAAGTTGTTTTTGGGACGCCTGGGTGGCTCAGTCAGTTAAGCGGCTGCCTTCGGCCCGGGGTCATGATCCCAGGGTCCTGGGATCGAGTCCCACATCGGGCTCCTTGCTCAGTGGGGAGCCTGCTTCTCCCTGTTTCCCTCTGCTTGTGTTCTCTCTGTCAAATAAATAAAATCTTTAAAAAAATAAAATAAAATAAATAAAATAAAATATAAAGTTGTTTTTGAGATGGAAACGACTCCTGGTGAAGACGCTGTGAAGAGTGTTGAAATGACAACAAAGGATTTAGAATATGATATAAATTGTGTTGATAAAGTAGAGGCTGGGTTTGAGAGGATTGACTCCAGTTTTGAAAGAAGTTCTACCGTGGGTAAAATGCTATCAACAGCATTGCATACTACAGAGAAATCGTTCGTGACAGGAACAGTCAACAGTTGTGACAAAAATTTAAGAAATTACTATGGCCACCCCACCTTCAGCAACCACCACCCTGATCAGTCAGCAGCCATCAGCATCGAGGCAGGACCCTCCACCAGCAAAAAGATTATGACTTGCTGAAAACTCAGATGATGGTTAGTATTTTTTTTAGCAATCAAGTCTATTTTAATTAAGGTATGTACATTGTTTTTTTGAGACACTGTGTCATTGCACACTTAATAGACTACAGTATGGTAAAAGCCTAACTTTTTAAAAAATTTTAATCACCAAACATTACATCATTAGTTTTTGATGTAGTGTTCCATGATTCATTGTTTGCATATAACACCCAGTGCTCCATTCAATACATGCCCTCTTTAATACCCATCACCAGGCTAACCCACCCCCCCACCCCCCTACCCTCTAGAACCCTCAGTTTGTTTCTCAGAGTCCATCGTCTCTCATGGTTCGTCTCCCCCTCCGATTTCCCCCCTTCATTTTTCCCTTCTTACTATCTTCTTTTTTTTTCTTTTAACATATAATGTATTATTTGTTTCACTTTTATGTGCACTAAGAAACCAAAAAAGCCGTTTGACTCACTTGACTGCGATATCCACTTTACTGTGGTGGTCTTGGAGCTGAGCCTACAAGATCTCTGAGATGTGCCTGTGCCCGTTCTGCCTTCTCATTTAGCTCTCACTTGGTTGTGCTGCTAGTGCCGTTCTTGCGAACACCACTGTTTCTGCTGCGGGTACAGAGCACTGATCTTCCTGAAGCGCAGTCCTTCAGATGCCCAGACTGTGCACGGCAGTCGTGTATGCCTTCAAGCCTCAGAGTTCCCGAAGTCTGCTCCTTTGGCATGTCACCTTCCCCCTTCCCTCCATGAGTGCACATGATGAAGAGAGAGGGAGAGTTCTTGCTCTCTTCTCTGTCATCTTTGCCATTTTTTCTGACCGTCTCCCACCACTCATTCCACAAACAAGCAAACAACAACAACAAAAAACCCCACATTTGCTTTCTTGCTTCAAAACATTAAAACCACTAGGCATATTCATGCACACAGACGGATCCCTGCAAGGGTCACCTACAAGCCAATGGCAAACACATTTGGCCTCAGTTGGAAACCTGACCACACAGCGCTGTCTCCATTGACTGGAGTCAGCCAGTTTAGTGTTTCCATTTGCAAAATCGATCCCACAGTCATTTACTGAAGACTCGTAGAGTGTCCTGTGGGGGACATTGAAATGAATATGGATTAGAAGCCAGAAACATAATTTTCTCAGTGGCCTGGTATTTAGAACAGCTTCTACTTCACATGGCCTTTTTGTTTTGTCTTTATTTTTTCAAATTAACGAAGATCCAGCTCCTTATTTTCCAGGCATAAATATTTATCCACTATATTTAAACACATAAATATTGGATGCCTGGCAATTAGCAGTGGACATTTGACTGCAAATGGAGTGGAGTTGATGGTGACATTATATGCAGATGAGACGTCTTCAAAGTAATCGTGCACTGAGATTCGCAGGTAGTCAAAAATGACACCCTCTCGAAAAACCCAAAGCTTTACATTCAAAGGTCTGCACAGGACTAAAGTTAACACTGGATGTTACTACTTGTAGTCATTTAATTTAATTGCCAGTGCCGAGAACGGTATTTAGAGGATGATTGAGAACATGAGCATCTTACAAATATCAAACACGTTCCTTCCCTGGTTGTTTCTGAATCCTTCACTCAGTCCCAGTCGGATATTTTCCTGTGTCTCCTTTTCACCAAATTGGAAACAAACAAAAGCTGGAACCAACAAAGACACCATCTCATTACTTAATCATCATTTCTTAAATAAATACACTAGTTAATACTCCTATTTATAATAACCAGGAGTATAATAATGCCTCCTTCCAAAGAGAGAGATTTTCCTTTACAAGACAATTTTCTGAAATCCTCTGCTCATTTATCAAGCTGGAAGTTTTGATGAATAAATCAGAATATAAATTTTTTTTTTTTAGTTTGCTTCAACTCTGTGAAAATTTAATGAGCTGATCTGGCTCATAACGTATACAAACATGAATATATGTGTTTCATTCTTCCATAAAATTTTGGCAGCAATGCAGATGCAAAAGGCTTAATTCACTATTTCTTTGCTGCCTCAATTAGAGATTTTAAGCCTATTCCTTCAAGCTGCCACTGCATGAGTCATATCAGGAAATATGAGGAAATCAGCATCCTGAAATAACTTATATTGGGGTTTGGCTAATGGTAGGATGAAGCGGTATCCCACAAAATGAAAGCCTTTTATTAACTGAAGAAAAGAAAACCACCATCGGGCTAAAAGTCTTTAGGGGAGCTTGAAAAGGAAAGTTTCCCCAGTTTGGTTGTGGATGTTTCCATGCTGTGAAAGACTGGCTCTGCCCAGCTCAGATGGCAGTGACCTGCTCATTTCCTGCATTTGCTATCACTAACATTTCAGTCCCAATTTCATATCTGCTGATTGGTTTCATATCCTCCTCCTCCTTCTCTTCCTGTTAAAATTGGAGCCATTTTTCAAGATTTAGTTCAGGTCTTTCCTCTGAAGCCTTTTCTGATCCTCCCGGCTTGATTGAATCTCTTCTTCCTCTTACCTCCAAATAGCATTTCTAATCTGTACGCGTCATTTTACCCTTTATATAGTTCATTGCATTTTCAAACCTATTTCTCTGATCTCCTCAGCTAGATTAAAAAGTCTTTTAGGGCAGGGCTGTTGTTTTCTACTTATATGGGCCAATCAGTGGTTTGTACAGCGGGAGCTATTATGTGTTGATGATCTAGAAACCTAGGCCATAATCCTTTTGCACCAGGAGGCCTGATTTCATTGGGTTATAAATGTATCCATGCGGTCTATTCTAATTTTTGTGGTCATAGGTATGGTCCTGGGGTTAGATAAACTAAGTCCAAATCCTAGATTCACCACTTAGTAGGTATGAATGTGGACAAGTTTCTTTATTTCTTTACGCCTCAATTTGCTCACCTGGAAATAATAAAATCGTTGAGAGGAGGAAATTAGATAATGTCTATGGAGCACTTAGCATGAATCTTGGCACGTAATAAGCACAAATAGTGGTAATTTATTATTGTAAGTGCTGCTGATGTTGAAGCATGGTGGCTGTTCAGGGGCACTGGTCAGTGAGGAGGGAGGGTTGCTTGGGCAAATGCTGGGAATTGTGGAGCTCATCAGCCAGTGGTCAGAACTCACAGTGTCAACCCAGTGGGGTGAACTCACACTTGTAGGTCACTGTCAGGGAGGGAGGGGAAGTGTGAATGATACTTATGCCAACATGAGTCGCTAACAGTAACAATACCAGAAGTTCAGCAGCGTCTGACCAGTGCTGGCTTGGGGTGGTCTTTTCTGTTTGTGTTAGGGCTTTGGAGAGCATCTGGAATTTCTGATACAGCACCAGTTTTTCTGAGAAGCAGATGGGGGAAGGGATAGGTAGGGATTCAGGTGCCTAGTGAAGCAGATAAGGAAGGGTTTACTGTTTTGTTTGTGTAATGGTAATACTTTTTCTTCCGGCAACTGCCTGAAGTCCTTCTTTCTCTCCTTGTTTGTAGAGTCATCTGTAAACATTGTTACCATTTTCTCATCTTCATGCTTTTCACCAGCCCAGCGCAGGGGGGCTTTCTTTCCCACAGCTCCACCCAGATCTCTCCCACCTGGACTGTTAATGACCTTATTTCTGGTTCCATGGACTCATCCTTCCCTCCATAGCTTTTGACTCAATTACTTATATTCTTATTCCTGAATTTTTTTCTGCTTTTGGCTGCTGTCAGACCAATCATACTCTTGGTATTCCTTTTTCCTTTTTGTCTTCTCCTGCACAGTTTTTTTTTTCCCCCCAGGTTCTTCTTTCTTGAACTATTGGTATTTCTCCACATTCTGTCTTAGTCCTTGCTTAGTTTCTAACTCTGCACACTGTGCTTTATTGATCTTGCCTACCCTATCAACTAGTGCTCACAAGTTCACCAAACACCTTTGTGCTGAAGCCTTCTAAATCCTTAGTGTTAGTCCAGATCTTTTCCCTGAGCTCTGACCTATAAGTCCAGTTGACTACCAGACATCTCCAACAGTATTCAGAACATAGCTCTTCACTTCCCAGCTCTCCAGATTTTTCTTTCTCCCCTGTTCCTTCTCTCAGGGAACAACATCACCACCCACTCTGTTGTTATTCAAGTAAAACAGATGTGCATCCTCCTTGACATCTCATTTCCTATATCCAGTTAACCACCAAATTCCAACTCAAGCTTCCAGAACCCATGTTTTCCTTCTGGGTAGATGTGTCTTGTTTCGTCTGCCATCTGCAAATATATGGATTAGAGTGCTTACTTAAAAACTGCTCTTTTGTTTTTCTTTCCATCTACCTGTTACCACATAGCTAAATTAGTTTTGCCATTTTCCTTTATGTGTGGATTTAGAGAATGTACCCACAAAAGAGCTTCAGTGTTTTGAAACTGTATAATCAAAGATTCTACTTTTTTTCCCATGGTAAGCCAAATATATTGTTTGTTAATAACACTAAATAATGATAAATAAACGGGGCATCATTGGTTATAGAAGCCTATGTGCATGTTGATTATAATTCCCACATCAGTGGAGATTGTACCAGTACTATTTGCTACACTATTACTTGAAATAATGCTCAATGAATTTTTATGTTTATTAAGATAGAAATTGCATATAACTGGGTAAGTCAAATAGTGCTACAAAGCTTCTGATAAAAATGGCGGGCAGAGCACTGGTGATCAATGCCAAGAGAGTGGAGTACCCCACACCAGTTACTGATCCCAGGGGAGGACTCCAAACCCTTCTGCCAACTGCATCTTGGTATTAGAATTGCCAAGGAAAACACAGTGCAGTCAAGTGCTGGATAGAACGATGCTTTGCTCCTGTAGGGGAGAGACTGAGCAAGATCAGCTTCAATAGTGGACTGTGTGGGCTCTTTATCTCTTGGTTAGGAAGTGTTCCAGGCCCAAGGTTCGTTTTTATGCAGGTGATTGGGGGTCAAAAGATTGTGCACATGTGACTACCTTCCCCAACAAAAGCAATATCCCCTGAACGAGGACCTCCCACATCCAATGTTTCATGTCCCAGAGGCAACCATTTTCAACTGTCTCAGCTGTTTCTTCTACTGTTGCCCCTACATATCTAAATAAAGTGCTTATACTGTGAATTCTTGATTTTAAACTTTAGGCATTATTTGTCAATGTCTTATTTCGAGTTTTGCTTTCTTATCTCATTCCTGCTTCCCTGCCCCCTACTACCACTCTCTTTATCCTCCTAATACATTTGTATCATAACTTCCATTTTAAATGAATGTTTAGGATTTTTATTATCATGACTATGGTTATAGCTGAGCCCTGTAATGTACTATATTATATTTTCTTTTTGCTGTGTTTTTGTTTTTCCTGGAGTTAAACTTTCTTATTTTAATGTGTTTTCATAAGTTTCTTTTTACCTGTTACTTAATCAGCCACATGCTTTGCACAAGAACTAGAAACATCTTCTCACTCTGGTCAGGTTCATTTTTTCTTGCAGAATTCCTTGTGGAACCCTCTCTCCTTCTACTCTAATCTTAACAGGTTACCTTCTAAGCCTGCTCCAGAGCTGCTGTTGTGGATACTTCCCTTCACTATTTTTGGGAATTCTCTCTGCCTTTCTCCTGGATTCCTTTTAGGATTACTGGATTTCTTGATTACTGTTTCTTAGATTACATCTCATTTTGGTGAAGCACATTCCCCAACAGCTTTCTGAGAAGGTCAAAGGAAATAATATTGGAAGAACCTGAATGTCTGGTATTCTATTATCACATTTGATTAATAGTTTTGCATGATACTGACTTTTAAATAAATCTCCCTGAAATTCTAAGGTGCCTTCTCATTGTCTTCTACTTCTGGTGTTGCTACTTAGAAGTTTAATGATTCTTGCATTCCTAATTTTCGTAGATAGTTTCTTTTCTCTGTAGCTTTGGGATCTTCTCTTCTTAATACTCCGAAGTTTCACAATAATGTGCTGTGGTGTGAGTCTTTCTCATTTGTTTTTGTGGGCCCTGAGAGGGCCATTTAAATCTGGAAAATCACAGCCTCATTCTGGAAAATATTCTTGTATTATTTCTTTTATAACTTTTTCTCCTTTGTTTTCTTACTACTCTTGGTCCTTTCATTCTACCTTCTAGGTGATTTCCTTAATTTTATTCTTCAACCTATCATTTTTTTTACATTTGCTATTATATTTTTAATTTCAAAGGACTTTTTCCCCCTCATTTATTCACCTGTGTTTTTTGAACCACCAGGATATGCCAGGGACCATTATAGGTGCTAAAGATAAGCATAATTCCCTGCCCTTAGGGATCTTACTTTGTCATGGCTGAAGCCAGACAGGGGTTGTAAGTACCAAGAGGTAGGTAATACTACATTTTAAAAAGGAGAGTCAGGGCATATAGGCCTCACTGAGAATATTCCATTTAAGCAGAAATTTAAGGGAGATACAGATATTTTTATTTTCAGAACTCTTTTTTTTTAATATAGTCATCTCTTCTAATTCAAGGGTGTGATTTTTTTTTTTTCTCATCACTTTCAGGATATTCACTGTAGATTTTTTTGAAGTTCTCTTTTGGAATTCACATATTCTCATTTCTATTTCCTATAATTTCCTTCTTCCCTGCTTTTTTTTTTTTTAAGTTTTATTATTTAAGTACTTTCTACACCCAGTGTGGGGCTCCAGCTCATGACCCTAAGATCAAGAGTCGCAAGCCCTTCCAGCTGAGCCAGCCAGGGGCCCCCTTGTCTTTCATTTTGAAGCCCTGCCATAATGTTTGGTGATTCTTGGCTGTTCGTCATATTTATAAATGAGGTATGAAAAAATGAATTGGAAGGACTATGCATATGTATGTGTGGTGAAGATGGGTTGGTTTGTCAACCGTTGGGCCTTACCATGGATTAAGTGGACATTTAACTATTTCTCTGGGCTCTTTTTCTTGGACTGCCTTTCTCCTGCTGAGACATAGGTGCCTTACTACCAACACTCCGGGGCCAAGTCCGTATGTAGATTGTCGCTTAGTTACCCTATGTCTGGTGGAGAGTCTCCCTCACCCACAGCTCTACTTACTGTCCCAGAGTCCAGAGCCTCTTCGGTTCTCTCTCTCCTGAGAAGAGTCTCCAGTTTTCTAGCCAGTCTAGGGGTGGTGCAGCTATCTGGCACTGTGGGTTTGGGAAGATGATACAGGTGTGTAACTGATTTTTTTTTTTTTTTAAAGATTTTATTTATTTATTTCAGAGAGAGAGCACATGAGAGGGGGGAGGGTCAGAGGGAGAAGCAGACTCCCCGCCGAGCAGGGAGCCCAATGCGGGACTCGATCCCGGGACTCCGGGACCATGACCTGAGCTGAAGGCAGTCGCTTAACCAACTGAGCCACCCAGGCGCCCTGTGTAACTGATTTTTATACATACCCTGGTTTTTGACCAGTACTCTGTTGTCAGCCCCACCCCATACCCCAGTCTTGAGAACTATAGTTCCTTGGTGGCTCCGATTCCTGAACCGCTCAAGTGTTCTGAACCATGAGGGACTTTGCTCCCTTTTGTCAACCTAGCCTTCCCTGCAAAGCTGCCGGGATTTCAGTTTTCTCATCTCACCACTCATCCATCCACACTTCATCTTCCAAAATTATGTCAACATTTTTCATCTCCTATTATTTCAGGATCCATGTCCTTTGTATTCGTATGTTTATACCTGTTCCCTTTTACTTTAATGGTGTTCGGTTAGGGAGAACAGATTAATCTGTCCTTTGAATAGGGCTCAACTGCCCTGTTTAACTAGAAGTCTGTAATTAATGGTTTAATCCAAATTACTAAAAAATATTAAATATGTTAAATAAATTTTTCTCCTTTGAATGAGAATGGTCTTTCCTTCTCTATAAATCCTCCAAAATAACTTAGTGATTAAGAAAGTAGACATATTGCCTTAATATTTCATATTTGTTGAATGCTAAAGTTATATATTAATATTTTGTTTGGATAATTGTATTTAAATTGGTTCATCAGGTTCCACTTGAATATTTTGAATAATTTGGTTTTCTCTTATTAGAAAACCTTTTAAATTTTAAGATATAAGGGTATTTTTAAGATGTGACTTTTTTTTTTTTTAAAGATTTTATTTATTTATTTGAGACAGAATGAGAGAGAGAGAGCACATGAGAGGGGGGAGGGTCAGAGGGAGAAGCAGGCTCCCTGCCGAGCAAGGAGCCCGATGCGGGACTCGATCCCGGGACTCCAGGATCATGACCTGAGCCGAAGGCAGTCACTTAACCAACTGAGCCACCCAGGCGCCCTTAAGATGTGACTTTTAAGTTTAACGTTAAAAAAAGCTAAAACACACTATCTTAGCAAATGTTACCAGAATTAGTCAAGCAATTAATATGAAACAAAAGGAAAGAACTCTCTTAGGTTGTTCTGTAATATCTCTTTCCTTCCAGTTTATCCTGTAATAATAATCTTACAAAAGTGAAGTTGGGTCATGGGATTTTCTAGTTGGAGAATCTCCCCCTGGTCCACAGGATAAATACTGCCACTCCTTTTCTTTTTGTCTTCAATCCATGCACTTTGTAGCAGCCATCGCTAGTGATTTCATATTCCTCAGAAACTTTTCACATAACAAATGCTCAGTAAGTATTCATTGATTTGAATGGAAAAGTAAACAGACCAAAGTGGTATGAATGCCTTTTAGTGTTCATAGCTGTTGTTAGTCCTGAAGCCTTATTCTCCTGGTCTGTTTTTATCTTCTGTGCTAACAGTAACATTGCTCAGATTTCTCAGAAATCTGGTTTAAGAAGATACTTTCTTTGGTGGGTCAGTGTATGGAGTTCAGTGGGAAGGAAGATTTTACTAGCAAAATAACTCTTAAGTAGTTGAAATCTGAGCTCTTCTACTGCTAAATCCCAAGTCTTTCCCTGATCCTTAGAGGGAAAAAAAAAATTAGTGATAGATTTTGCTGAATTTGAAATATTTCTCTCATGTATTTTTCATATCCTTTTGATGCTTATGTATTATAAGATCACATTTTTCATTATTTTAAATTTGTCCTTATTTCATGCTGCCTTCTGTGTGATTACTCTAGGATTAAGCTATGAGTAGAAGCAGGGGAGACAAGGGAGGAAACAGATCATGGCATTTAAATTGAGAAGAGTCTAAGCAGAGGGGAGAGGAAATAAAATTGAGACTTGGTGGGCAGTCTCAGAAGGAAAAAATGAGTGGGGAATGAGGACTTCTAAACTGGAAAAGGCAAGTTACCACCCAAGGAAATCTGGCTCCAGAGAACAATTTATTTTAATTTGCTTCCTTTTGCTGTTTCCTTAACTCAGGAATACTTGGCTTTTCACTGTTACTATGGAGGCGTTGTAGGAAATATAAACTTACTGGTATAAAACAAGAAATAGCTTATTTATATGGCAGAAAGACTAGAAAAATCACATTCATTTTGTTCTTCTTACTGTAAGCTCTAATTCCCCATGATGCTTTCCTATGCACAGAATATTTATTAAGAAAAAAATTCTGGTGATGATATTACGCTGTCACGTCAACATTTGGAATTAAATGATCAGTGGGTAATCTAAAAAAGGCCAGCATATGGTAAGTTTTGTAATATTTTCAGTCACATTGATGAGATACTTGATAAGAATACAATTTGCTTTTATTCTGGCATCATCGTTTGTTTTGAGTAAAGCTGGAAAACAAATAACATAATTTGCATAGTGAAAACATTGAGAGTTAACCGCTGTCATTCATCAGAGGTATCTGTACCATTTCAACTTACAGTTTAAATTCATTCACGTTTATTTCTCTCCTTACCCCAACTAAACAATGCTTTTGATTTATTCTTGCCATTTAGTGTCATATGAAATAAAGTGTTCCACTAGGAGAAGAAACAATTTGTCAAGCAGAAACTATATTAAGTGAAACATTCTCTCTGATATGTTTTTAATTTGTTTTATTCCCATTTTGCTATTGTAATTTTCCCACCTGCCCCTGATGATAAGGGAGGGTTTCATTCTTCCTCTCTTGGCTCACTAAGGCTCTGTGCTCATTTTGTCAAGGACGGTCCGCCAGTCTCCAGCAGGAGGAATGGAAGTCAACTCGGGAAGGGAGACCTTGCAGTGGGTCTCAGCCAAAGGTCTGACCATCCATGAATCTGTTAACAGGCGCTCTTGGAGACTACTTACCTACGTCGTTCCAGTGGCTGTGGGGACCTGTAAGAGAAGCAGGAAACAGCGTTTGTATCTGGGCTGATGAAACCTTGTGCTAATTCAGGCCGCTGTGAATACTTGAAGTGCATTCTTGATGCTCTTACTCTTTCCTTCCTCCCACCGCAGGAGTTTTAAATATAGGATCCATGGACCCACGAGAAGCCCTGGGATAGAATTCAAGCGGTCTGTAAAAATTCCATCTTGTTAATTATTAATCACTGATTGAAATTTAACGGTTACTTCAGTTATGCATGTGGGCGCAAACCTCAGTAGTATTAAGAATATCTGTGACCTTATCACCAATAGAAATTACAGATATTTTCATATCACACTGTACTTGTTGCAGACCTCTGGAAATGCCATTTATGCTTTGTCACTATTTTTAAAGTAGAGTAGCTATTAGACCTGCCGTCAGAGTTTGTTATTAAGTACGTAATATAGAAGCACATAATGTCATGAAATCACAGTTTTTTTTCCTTTGATATTTCTAATTGTGTTTCATTTTAATTTTTGTCTTTTGTAAACCTGGGTATTTTCTCTTGTACATTAAAAACATCAGTCTGAGAAGTGGTCCACAGACTTTACCAGTCAGCCAAAGGGGCAGTAACGCACACAAAAAAGGTAAAGAATCCCTGTTGGTTATCAGACTTGGCAATTTCTTTATTCCTTCATATTTTCAACAGAAAAAGAGGGGAAAAATAAAAGTGAAAAGAAGTGAAATTTATAGGTTTTATTTCAAATTGGAAGGAGTTAACTGCATTGAGGCTTCTGAGTTTTCAGAGGCTCTACATTTTTCCTTTATATATTCATTATGTTGTTAATTGAGTTATCAAGTAACTGACCTTTACTATCTTGGCAAATCTTTCTGGCTGTTGTTTGCCAAAATTCCTCTAATCTGTCATCTTCTAACCTTGGGATACCACTTTACATTCCAGCCTTACTTTTCTTCATTTGCTGGATGAAGGTAATAATACCTAGTTTGCTTTGTTGTTGTCATTGTATGTTTATATGTGAAGGTGATTTTCCTGGCTCATTTTCAGATCTTAAAAATTATAGAATGAATTTAATCAAGTAGAATATATTTACAGACAATTTGAAAACTATAAAGCATTGTACAGATATACAAATGACATCAGTTACTATTATGGATGTTATAGAATGTTGGGTAGTTGACAGTTTCTTTTTTTTTAATTTAAATTCAATTAGCCAACCTATAGTAGTACATCATTAGTTTTTGATATAATTTTCAATGATACATTAGTTGCGTATAACACCCAGTGCTCATCACATCATGTGCCCTCCTTAATGCCCATCACCCAGTTACAGTTGACAAATTCTTAAAAGAAAATTCTTGTCTATGAACTAAAAAGTGCTATATCATTGTTGGGTAAGGCACATGAAGCCATAAAATACCAGAAGTAGCACCCTGTGCATTTTCTACTTGGAAATGTTTTAGCTCTCAATTTTCCAAGATATAATATACTGCTGTCAATTTCCTGTTAAACACAGCTCTCCCCTGACTAATAGCATAGTGCATTTCCACAGTTAGGGTAGATGGTTGAGTGAAGGGGGCGTCAGCATCATTAGGTGCACCCATGACCATAGTTTCTTCTCCATAATTGAAGGAATTACTGTCATTTGCTCTTGCAGAGCTGAGAACGTGTTATGCTGGTAGAGTTAAGGAACTTACGAGTCCATCCATCATCTTTGTACTTGCAGACATTATATTTTCAATATGACTAAGAGACCGAATTTTTCAATAAGTAACAAATGTATACTTTTCTAACACCTAATATTGCATGCTATGGCCAAAAAACATGGAAGAAGTTGAGTGTGAATTTCAAAGAGATGGTTGTAATGCAACACCTCTCCTGTCGCTTAAATCAACATTGCAGCCAATATATTTTAAACTTTAGGTTGTTGGTGATTAACCCAGCATCCCCCATGTGCAAAGCATTTCATACTGGTTTTTATTAGTTACTGCTCACAGCGTCCCTTGGTGGCGCTGCTGTCCCCATTTTGAACTATTCTGAGAGTTTTGATTACGAGACACAGCATCTCCAACCTTCTCTCTCTTACTGTGCAAGGTTAACAGGCTGGGGGAGCAGCATTTAAAGAACGAAAGGGCTTTGAGGCGCACAGGTAAACATTTCCTTCTCCTCAAGAAATCTCATAGCCAGCATTCTTCTTTCCTTGCTCGCATATAGTGTGACATTAATGTTACCTCCCTGACTTTATGTCGGTGTTCTGAGCTCTGTCGAACAGCAGGATAGGTAGAATAGGTTGTGATTTGATCTGTGTCAATAAGCAAAGAAAGAAAGAAAAGAATTCTGAGTGTGTTCATTGACCTTTTGGGATGAGGAGCGCCAAATGCTTTTATCTTAAAACTATTTAAACCAGGAATGGAGGATAGGGTAACTTGGGCAACTTTGGAATTTAAGAAGGTTCATAGCAAGAAGAATACTCAGAATTAGGGATATTTTAGTTTATCAGAGTTGGGCTTTATCCTCTTACCAATTCAGTGCAATTTAATGGCAGGATCTGAAAAAAAAAAAAAATAAAGCAAAGACTATTGTTGACATTCATTGAACAATGAGGAATAAAGGAACCTCGATAAGGTAACAAGCAATAAGGAGCATCTGGGAGACATTAACATAGGAGCCCCACTGCTTCTCACTTTCCCTACTCTGCCATGAAGTCTCTGGTCCACATAGCTTAGAGTCTGCAAACCAGGCTACTACGTATTTATTTTTAACATGGTTCTTAAATCAACGTTGCTAAAGCACATTGCTGGTTGAGAGAGACGAGAATGAGATGAGGAGATATACTTGTATTGTATGATTTTAAAAGATTGTCACTGCAATTCTGATACAGGTGAGCACTATGACCTTCATTTCACGGACTCTGTGGGCTGTCCGTCAGGACATGAGTAAAGATCTTCCTTTAGAGAGTAACCACTTTCTGACATTAACTGTGTCTTGATGGAGAGCATAGCATATGAGTTATGAGTTTTGGCCTGTGAGCTGTGAAAGATGACTCAGAAAATATAGCCTCGAGAACTAACTGAGGAAACTCCTCTGGCAGCACTAAGCCCTGAGCAGACTCAGCTCCTTTCTATTTTTGGCTCCTCTTCAGATGTCCAGAATGGCACAGCCAGCCACCAACCCCATTTCTAATTGCTCCTGTTGCAGTGTGTTGATATCTCTTTCCTTCTCCATGAGAATGTGTGGGGCCAGTTAGCGGAGAGCAGGGATAGCAAAAGAAAAGGAGTAGTTTTAGGCAACCCTTATGATAATGACCAGAAAGGGGTTCAAACTGAGTATAAAAGAGCAGATAGGTAGTAGGGAAGGAAAAACACTTGGTAAACTTGAAAATGCTTCTGAGGAGCTTTGGTAGTAAACATGCTATAAATATTGACTAAGAAAAACAAGATAGAGAGTCTGTATAATGCAACAGAGGCTGTAAACAAACAGGGAAAAGCGATGATAACATGAAGTGCTTGAAACTAAGCTTTATAATACTTGTATGCCAACACTGAATACTCATTTTACTCCCCTATTATTTGTTCAAAGTCTCCTAGGAATGGGGAGAAAAGGTACATGCCAAAAAGGATTTCAGAAAAGGTCAATAAGGGAGGAACAAAGAGATGAGAAAGAATGAAGGAATAGGATTTTTTTAAAAAAATTCTTTTTGGCAAGGACCTTAAACGCTTTTTTCATAGGGACTGAAAAAAATTTTTTTCTTGGCAACAAAGTTATTGATAAAATTGAAAATGCCATCTTAAATGCTATGTTACAGAAATAATGATGTGGGATTTATATACTTAGATTTGCAGACTATTAGAGCCATAAAGGACACTAAATAAAGACCATTTAGTCTACCTCTCATTTTAGAGGTGGGCCCAGAGGTTTGGAGTGATATTCCCAAGGTCGCAAAACCAATTAACAGCCACTCAGGGACTAAAATTCTGGTTCTTAGTCTAGGAGTATGGACCACGGCAATTTCTTTTTCTTCTCAGTGAAAATGATGAGGAAAATAAAGGTCATATGGTTTATTGACTTGATCGAGGTCAGTCAACACATTGGAACCAAACATCACATTTCTAGTCCACAGCATGAGTCTACTTGATATGACACCATCATTGGTTTCATATGTTGGGTTCTTTGGGATGACATGGAAACTAGTGGGCAGAAAACTTATTAGGGAATTCTCTTTGGAAGCAACACCAATGGAATGGAAGAGAAGGAAGCGGAATTGGGCACAGGGGAAAATTGGACCGGGATGGTATCTAATGAAGCTCATAGGTGATCCAGAGGAATGCCTGAGACTGACATGGGCCTTGGGGCTTGTCATGAGTTGGGGCAAAGGAGACAGGACTTTATGATCCCCATGATCAGTCTTTATGTGCTGCACCCAGCGAGGAGCCATGACCTTGAGCAAGGATGCTCTCTTCAGCCAAGGCACTTTACAAAGGCAGCTGACAGCTGGCGGCAGTTCAACAAGCTGGTAGAATAACATCTTCATTCCTAAAAGGGGCATCTTGGCAGCATATCAGTGAACTGCTTGTACCTCTTGGATCCACTTCTTCATAGACATGCTAAGAATCAGTCTTCCAGGATTCCAATGGGTTTCTTTTCTTGGAGGATTCTTGTAAGAATAAGGTTGGTAGGATGATAGTTTTAAGGTTTCAGGTAATTCTCACCATCTCCGTCCTCTATTATCCACTCTAGATTTCCCTCACCTTCTGCTGGTTTTGGTTGCTTTCCTCTTGGCATGATTCTGACCATCCTGAGCCTCTGGTCACCTTGCCTTCTTGAAGTCTTAGTTGCATTAGTCCATTTGCCATCAAGCTTGGGCAAGTGGATCACATGAGTGTCAGACATATTTCTTCCTGTCCCCATTGTATACAAGAAGCCTTATTTTCTCCCAATAATAAGGGTTAATTACCACTGCCAAGATGGTGACTCCTTTTTCTGTTATAAGCTTGTCACTTGGCTTAAAGCACTGAAATGACCAGGTGCCAGCCAAAGCTAACAGTATAACTAGAATCTTTCTGCTCTCTGTTGGAAACACTTCCCCTTTGAAAAATGGGACATCAAGTCATGCAGTTCCTAGAGTTACAGGAATGGGAAGCACAAATTACCCAAGTGGGTCACTGGGAGTGGTGATAAGTGGGGCCACTCTTGCTTCCATGTATCAGTTCCTGTAGCCATGTATTCCACCACCTGGGACATAGCACCATATTAAGATCATGGAATTAGAGTGTGCCTTGCATTTTGGAGGATGGAGCACCATATTGACGGGATGAGCTTCAAGCTGGCGCTTCGGCTGTGCTTCCAGCATGTTACTCCATTACTCCTTTGGGCTAGCAGGTTTTGGTTGGTTTCGTAATTGACATGACCAGTGATCTCATGGTCAAGTACCAGGTACCCATACCCGCATCTCCTTTCTTTGACGTGGACCCCTTGGTCCGATGGTATATCATTTAGGATGACACTGGTAAATCAAACACTGTAAATCCTCAGACAGTGGTGCTGACTGACATTCTATGGGCAGAAAAGTCAAAACTAAACCTAGAAAATGTGTCAACATGCATTATAGCCTCTTCCAAGCTGAAAGGTCCAATGTATCCACCAAATGGCTGTTTGGTCTCCTATAGAGAAGGTGCCATTCTGGGTGTTGGTTTCTGTTTCTAGCTGACTGAACATTCAATCAGATTAGTAGCTTGATTAGCCTTGGTAGGTAGAAGCAGTGCTGTTGAGCCCATGAAGAGCTTCTGTCCCCACCACTATGGCTGTTTCATTTGTGTGCCCATTGTGCTAGCCCTGGCTAAGTTGATGACAGAGACTGACTGATGTCAGCTAATTAAGTTAGATTGTCCCCCTGATTATTATTGCCTTTTCTGTAATGGGTGCTCTCTTGAAGGTGTTCAAGGTGTTAACACTTGATACAAAGATTTTCATAGTTCCTGTCTGTTCCCATAGGTTCATCCAAATCCCTTTATCCCAGACCTTCTTTTCCTGCCCTTCCAGTTTTTATTCTTCTTGATCACTGACCTCTGGTCAAGTCATTTGCCACTGCACATAAGTCCATGAACATTATAACCTTACAAAGAACTACACTGCCTTAAACTTTGCCTATTGGGAGCATATCCCCTTGCCACTGTTGTTAAGAGCCATCTCTAAGTCAGGATACAATATGGCCCTCACCCATTTCCAGCTGTCATCCACATGTCAAGGAAATCCATTTGTAAACAAACCTGGATTTTTTTTTCCTGAGAAAGAACCATATCCAAACTCAGAACATGTATCTGTTATGGTCTGGTACATTGACCATATAAGAGATCCGCCTATATGGTGATAGGTATGAGTTAATGGTCAAGTGCTACAGCAACAACAGTATATAACTTCAGGATCTAAGCTAACTGCTTATGTTTCTTTTTAATGTCTTTTGGTCCTGTTAATGCTTGATCTCGGGTGTATCACTTCTATTGCATGATCTATTGGTCCTGGACTTAACTGATCTCATGACTGTTGTCTGATGGCACCCAGCTCCTAATGAGAAGGTTAGGCGTCATGGTTATTTGGTGTCCACGATCAGGCCCTACATTTATACCTGAACCCAGTAGTATAGCAGGACCTACTTTTCAAAAGGTGTGTAGATGGCATGACCTTACTCCAAACCCCTAGACATTTGTGCTGTGACTCTTCCATTTGGGCTTGCTATAAACACCATATGGCATCTTATCCCACCACAGATACCTCTAATGCTATTCCATTCTGGTGGGTTATGCTACTCAAGTGATAGGGATACTTGCACCGCTGTGCTATACATTATCTTCCTGCTTTGGTTTTGGCTCAAAGCTGGAAATAGTCTATGCTGCCTGGCATATGATTTGGTACTGTATTCCTGGCTATGGAATATGCTGTCTCCAGACATGGAAATACCTACTAGGTAAGGTTCTTCTTCTTTGTGGTAGGATGTAAATATTGTGATAATCTTTCCTTTCTTTGGGGGAGATGTCCCCAAATGCCCAAGACCATGAGACTCCCAAAAATGTTACTGATGTGGCAGGACCTGAATTTTCATAGGGCGAATCTCCCACCCTTTGGTATGCATGTATTTTACTTAGGCCTACAGTAGAGTGGTCACTTCTTTTTCATCTGATCCACCTTGCATGATATCTTAGATATAGTCCACCAATGAGATTTTCTGTGGTATGCCTAGTCAGTCAAGATCTCTTAAAACTATTTTATGGCAGGGAAGAAGAGATAACACAGCCCTTGGGCAAGACTGCAAATACATACTCTTATCCATTCCAAGTGAATGTGAGCTCCTTCTGATTTTTTAAAAATTGTGGTTAGAAGATAATGTGTTTGACAAATCACTGGTCATACACTGTGTGCCTGAGGTCATAGTAATATGTACTGGCAAAGATGCTACACTTGGCAGGCAGCTGCATTTGGGCTACTACTGCTTAGTTGAGTTTTTGGTCATCCAATGTTATTCTTTTTTTTTTTTTTTAAAGATTTTATTTATTTATTTGACAGAGAGATAGGGAGAGCAGGAACACAAGCAGGGGGAGTGGGAGAGGGAGAAGCAGGCTTCCCACTGAGCAGGGAGCCTGACGTGGGACTTGATCCCAGGACTCTGGGATCATGACCTGAGCTGAAGGCAGACAATTAACGACTGAGCCACCCAGGCGCCCCATCCAGTGTTATTCTTCAGAATCCATCTGGTTTCTTTTTGGTGAGTAACTGGTGAATTAAATGGAGATATGATGGAGATCATCACCCTTGCATCCCTTAGGTCTTTAATAGAAACCACTAAATTTATGCCATTCTCCCTGGAATGTGATAGCTTATTAGAGAGTGCTCTGAAAAAATTCCTATGGAAGGGAAGAGAAAAAAAGCAAGATTGAGCAGAAGGAAAAGGTGGTGGCCACAGCTGACCCATGGGGAGCTCTGGGTGTGGATTGGCCTTGCAGCATCCTGAGTTGAGGTGAGGGGACTGGGCCTTTACACTCCTGTGTTGACCAATCATTGGATGAAGGATGTCTAGGGAAGGGGCATAACTTTGGGCAAGGCAGCTCTCTTCAACCAAGGCACTTCTGAAAGAGGGCTGATAGCTGAGGACTGTCTGCTGGCCGCTCCTCCAGCAGCTGGGAGAATAGGTCCTTCAGTCTTGAAGGTGAATCTGGGCAGTATATCACAGAATCAACTATCAAATGAGATATGGGAGCCCTTCCGTCATGTATATTCTTTATTTTTGGGAAAAGAGACTTTGAGTGATTTGTAGGATATTTGAAGTGAAGGATAACAAACAATGATGGGGTGGGACAGAAATAGAAGTGTCATGGCCATGCTCTAATTAAAGAAGAGTACCACTAGCCATTAGGATACTGAACAGACAAGGAACTCAGAAGAGAGTGGTATTTGTAGACTAATAAGTGAGTTTGGAATAAACTACTTCCCATAAATTGCCCTAATGTAGCTCAGACTAGCACACACCCAGGCGGACTTCCCTGTTTCACTGAAAAACAGGTGGCACTTCACATTATGGAACAAATTGCAGCTGAAGTGCATGCTCAAGAACAGGGGGTAGACTATAGATTGGAATTAATCCATAATCAGTAATTATATTCTTCTATTTAAAAATTTGGGCATGGCAATCTTGGACAA
The DNA here is from genome assembly GCF_011800145.1 of Mirounga leonina. Lineage (NCBI taxonomy): Eukaryota > Metazoa > Chordata > Mammalia > Carnivora > Phocidae > Mirounga > Mirounga leonina. The sequence continues at coordinate 12,456,823 of NW_023270320.1, read as the reverse complement.
GACTTTATACAATTAAGGATGTACAGTGTTAGACTTAATCTCTTCTATTAGTCAAAATATGAGAAGATGAATTTAATCAGGGATTTAAAAAGTGCTAACTCATCTGAGAGGTCCTCTCTGACTTCCCCACTTAAGTAGCACCTTCCTCATTATTCTGTGTCACCTTACCCTTTTGTATCTTTGCACTTATCACTATGTGATGTATAATATACAATATTTATTTTGGGGCGGAATGACTGTATCTTCCATCTCCACTTGGAATGTGAGTCTCATGGAAACAGAATTTGCTATTCTGATTATTGCAATGTTGCTAACACCTTCAAAAAGTACCTGACACATGGTAGATGCTGAATAAATGTTGGCTGAAGGATGGACCAATTAATATATGAGTCATACTGTATTTGCTTAATAAATTTCTCTGCTTTGGGAACACACATTATTGTTAAAGTCAAGGTTAGTTAGGTTAAGAATCAATGGTTGCTTTTGGTGAATTCAGGACTAAAATTGCTGTAACTTTTTCTCTTTGAGAGTTTGAGAAGTTTTGATCAGAAGAGTTAATAATGGGGCGCCTGGGTGGCTCAATTGGTTAAGCGACTGCCTTCGGCTCAGGTCATGATCCTGGAGTCCCTGGATCGAGTCCCGCATCGGGCTCCCTGCTCGGCAGGGAGTCTGCTTCTCCCTCTGACCCTCCCCCCTCTCATGTACTCGCTCTCTCTCATTCTCTCTCTCTCAAATAAATAAATAAAATCTTTAAAAGAAGAGTTAATAATGGTTAATACCTCATTAAGCATACTTTAATTTCAGCAAACGGAGACATTCACATTTCATCAGTTCTTATTTTATGGCTCTTGCCAGCTTCTAATGCTAATGCTAACGTAGCATTGAGGATGGTGGTGGTGATGATGATGATGATGATGATGATAGCAGGCAGTATTTACTGAGCAGTTTTTTGCTAGTCACCATGGTAAGAGTTTGTCATTCATTATCTAGTGGGATGCTCACTAACACTCTGCAGAACAGTTTACCATTTTACTGATTAGAAAACCAATGTGTAGAGAAGTAAACGTTCAAAACCTTATACATGGCTGGCAGTAGAACCAGCATCTGAACCAGGTGAGACTTACACCAAAGGCTGTGATCTGTTTTTTTTTCCTTCAGGTTTTTATTTAAATTCCCGTTAGTTAACATACAGCATAATATTAGTTTCAGGTGTACAATTTAGTGATTCAACACTTATATATAACACTCGGTGCTCATCACAAGTGTACTCCTTAATCCCCATCCCCTATTTAGCCCACCTCCCCCTCGCCCCACCCCTCTGGTAACCATTAGTTTATTCTGTTTTCTGGTTTGCCTCTCTTTTTTCCCCCTATGATAGTTTGTTTTGTTTCTTAAATTCCACATATAAGTGAAGTCATATGGTATTTGTCTTTCTCTGACTGACTTATTTCGCTTAGCGAAATACCCTCTAGTTCCATTCATGTTGTTGCAAATGGCAAGATTTCATTCTTTTTTTATGCCTGAGTAATATCCCATTGTATATGTATACCACGTCTTCTTTATCCATTCATCAGTCGATGGACATTTGGGCCCTTTTCCATAATTTGGCTATTGTAGATAATGCTGCTATAAACATCACGATGCATGTATCCCTTCAAATAAGTAGTTTTGTGTCCTTTGGGTAAATGCCTAGTAGTGCAATTGCTTGATCATAGGGTAGTTCTATTTTTAACTTTTTTGAAGAACCTCCATTCTGTTTTCCAGAGTGACTGCACCGGCTTGCATTTCAACCAACAGTGTAAGAGGGTTACCCTTTCTCCACACCCTCGCCAACACCTGTTGTTTCCTGTGTTGTTGATTTTAGCCATTCTGACAGGTGTGAGGTCATGTCTCATTGTAGTTTTAATTTGCATTTCCCCGATGATGAGTGATGTTGAGCCTCTTTTCATGTGTCTGTTATCCATCTCAATGTCTTCTTCGGAGAAATGTCTGTTCATGTCTTCTGCCCATTTTTTGATTGGATTATTTGTTTTTTGGGTGTTGAGTTGTATAAGTTCTTTATTTTGGATACTAAGTCTTTATCAGTTACATCATTTGCAAATATCTTCTCCCACCTGTAGGTTGCCTTTTAGTTTTGTTGATTGTTTCCTTCACTGTGCAGAAGCTTTTTATTTTGATGAAGTCCCAATAGTTTATTTCGAAGGCTGTGATCTTAACTGCTGTGATATTCTGAGGCAGCAGCAAAGTGAGACAAAGGAGAGGGAGAAGATATAATTTGAAGGATAGTAAGCCCTATACTCCCCTTTCAAAATTGTGGGTGGGTAAGAAGGCAGGGAATGTTTGAAGGTAGTTCAGAAACACCATGTACAAACAGGTGACCATAGGGCAGAAAGAAAAATGGCAATGTCAGAACATTATTTGAAGGTTCATGGGAACAGAGGAGAAAGAGATTCTGTCTCTTGAGGGAGACAGGGTAGGATCAGAGATGAGATTCTGTTTCAGCTGAGAGCAAGAAGTGGAGGAAAGATGTGTCAGAAAGAAGTGACAACAGTGCTGACATTTTGTCAGAAGTTAAGATCTATAAAGTGATGTGTCTGTCTAATCAGGGTAGTAAAAAAAATGTGGTTAATCAAATTTCACTAAGCTGGATATTGTAACATATCCTATGTATAGTGTATATACACATATATATATATATATATATTACTGTGTAGTACTACATATACTACTCTCTAAATAGTATATTGCAGTAAGTTGGAAAAATGAATAAAACACATGAGCCTAAAAAGAAATACATTTCTTTCAAGAGTTTTGTCAAATTAAAAGTGTTGGAACAATAGTAGCACTTTTTTCCTTCAACAACTCACATTCTTCATTCCTGTGTACCTTTACCCATATTCACCAATGGTTTACATTTTCCACATTTGTTTTGTCACACATGTATGTAAATATAAAATCATCATTATTATAACTGCCAAATTACTAGATCATTTGAGAGTAAATCTCAGACATAATGACTCTACCACAAAATATTTCAGTCTATATTTTCGAAGAACAAGGACATTATTTTGCCTAACCACAGTATAAAATTCATAAAACTTAGCATTGATACAATATTATCATCTAATATGTAGTCCATATTAAAGTCTTACCAATTGTTCCAATAACATTCTTTATAACATTTTTTCTCCAATCTGGGATCCAAAGCCAGTATCACATATGGTATGTAATTGTCCTATCTCTTTGTATTCTTTAACTTAGAAGATTTCCTCAGTCATTTTCACTTTCATAACATTAACATTTTTGAAGTAGACAGGCTAGTTGTTTCATAGAATGAGCCTCAATTTGGGTTTGTCTCTTTCCTCATGTAGATTCCCGTTGTGCTTTTTCGGCAAGAACTTTATGTATGTGATATGCCCTTCTCTGTGAATCCCCTCAGGGGTTTCAATTTGTGTAAGTATTAGTGATACCAACTTTAATCACTTGATTAAGACTTATCAGGATCCTCCCCTGTAAATAGCATTTTTCCTTTGACACTAAACCAAACTGTGACGCAATACTTTGGAAGTGTGTGGTATCCCAGGAAATAGTCACAGCATGATTTTGGCACCCACGAATGATTCTTGTCTGAGTCAGTTATTGCTATATGGTTGGAACTTTTTCTAATCCCTCTTTCATTCCTTCTACATTTATTAGTTGGCATTTCCCCCATCATTTTATGAGCTATCTGTTAACTTCCTGACACAATAAGATATTCTAGTCTCATCTTATACTTTTCTCCCCAAACCCTAGAATCAGTCATTTCTCCAAGTAGCCCTGGTTCTTTTCCTGGGTAATGGTATCTTGGAACCAAGATTCGGGTGCCAGGGGTGCTCATTGGTACTGGGGTGTCCCTGCACATACATACATCTAATGCTGCTATCATGGGACTTGGGTTATTGAACACCAACCAAATGAGCCCTAAGGGTACATCATTTGGAGAGTAACCACCAGTTACAAACAGCTAAAATCCACTTTAAATCATGGTTATAAAAAATCTTATTAGTTTAATAAGGAATTTATAACTATAAAAGACTACATAATCTCTTAAAGTAATCTTGAGAGAGACCGTCAAGTCTCATTTCCCATCTAAGGATCAGTTGGTTGATAACCCAGATTCTACAACCTTAGATTTTTGAGATTTTGTTTTTAAACTATGGATTTAAAAGAATACTGTAACTCTGGGATGGTGTCAAAGTTAGTATTTCTGCAACACTAGCAATATGTAAGGAGATATAGAAATAATAAAGAAATAAATCAAGCACATGTTGTTCATGCTCTAGAACATGCTTACCTCTTAGTATAGTTATACATTTTGAAAACATTGTATTTCTGTATGTTTTGTTTACCGAGATGTAGAAAAGAATTAGCGAGGCTAAAATTTTAAGTCTATTCCAAATCGTTTAAGGAGATTTAATTACTTTTATAATAAAGCTTGAAATATTTAAGGAAAAATAACTTATAAATTTTATTGAAAATTATCTAATAAATTGAACGTTTAAGCAATGTAACAAAGGGTCAGTTTTATCCAAACACAAAAGCCCCTTGATGTGGAAAAGTTAAGGAATGGATCAGTGCATCCTGAGGTGGGATCTGAGCAGAGCATCACAGTATCCACTACAGCTGGTATTTTGATTTTCCCTTGTAAGGTGAAACAAAACATCAGAATATATAGATACATAGACTATCAACCTGGAGAGGGACCTTTAAAATATCATACATTTTATAATTTGGACCCTTAACACAAAGAAATTCAAACACTTGCTAAGTGTCGCTTCCTCAAGGTACCAAAAATAGGCTAAGATACTGCCCTATGTTTCAGGTTCTCACACTCTATTCTTCATAGCAATTTTATAGCAAAGATTAAGGGGGTGTGTTCTAGGCAGTCTATGTCTCACTGCACATGTGTTACTGAAATCTGTACCAGATCCTGCCTCTGAGAAGCCCTAGAAGAAGCAATAAATTACAAATGGAACCTTGTTCTGTTGGTTTCTTCTGCCAAGGTAAAATAAATGAAGTGGCTTAATTGGTGAAAATCAAGCTATTGCATAGAAACTAGCAGATACAGATGGGAACATCACAGTCACTACCCAGGATAGTTGAAATTAAGTAAAGCCTAGAGGCAGGGAATTGAACCAGTGACCTGGCAATGTCCCATTAGCCCTTTAGCTGTGGAACTGAATTGAAAAGGTATTATTGTTTTTAATTGGTTCCCATTTGACCTTATTAAAAGGTTAAGTGTGCTTTTACTCTAACCTTTTATCCTCTTGACATTTCTTTCCTTGTATTTTATAGGTTCTTTTGTCTTCCTTCATCATAATTTTCCCTTTATATTGTACTGTTTCCTTCTGGAAAAAATATGGTCTGTCTCCTTGCCATTTGTTAAAGGGACCAATAGCAAAATATTCTTGATGGAAATTGTCTTTGTTGGCTGAGTTGCTGAAAGAATTACATGAGGCTATTATTTCCCACTTCTATGAGACCTTGACAATGTATTTTAACAGTAATTGCTTGCAAGTATGTTTGCCTTTATACTCTAAAATGTTTGAGAGCAAGAATATTTCTTTTCATACTTGTTTCCCCAACAGCCTGACAGAGTAAGCTCTCAATAAATGTTTGTTGAATGAATTAATAATTGGATATGTATGTAATTGTTTATTCAAGTATCCATCTCTTCTGTTAGGCTGTATTTAAAGATGGTGATCCAATCTTATTAATCTTTGCACCACTCCTTCCTGCATATACTGTTCATGTAGTAGGTGCTCAAAATATTGCAGTGAATGAAGGAATGAAAGAAGGAATGAGACCAAGCAAGAGGGACTCTGCATTATTACTTAAAAGTTGTGGAGAAGCTCCCTCCAAAATTAGTTTTCTTCCATGCCTGTCAATGATGTGAGCAATTCCACTTTATATTTATGCACTGTCTGCTGCTAAGAGGGTCTCTTGATGAAGTAAGTCCAGAATTTAGTAGGAACTCAGGGTCATTTTATAAATGCAATTACCTCTTCCCAGGATGAGAGCCCTGGCTACCTGAAGGGAAAGAAAATGATTAAAGTGGGCAAAGGACACTGTAAAAAGAAAGCTTTGCCACTTTGTGACGTAGCCCTAGGTCAGCCCGGGTGTAAGACGTTGAGATGGAAGATGGAAGACATTGAGACCGTCCAGTGTAGTGTGTAAAACTGGTGTAAATATTAAAACTGGAAAGGAAATCCTTATGCAGCAGTATCTCTACAGGACTGAAGAGGAGAGAAAGTAAAACAAGGCAAACATACAAATGAGAAGCTTCATTTCTTCATCAAAGAAACAAACAAAAATAATTTGGGGTACCTACTGTGACCTAGGAACTGTGATGGGTACTGTGGACATAGCAATATACACCAAACATTTTCATTGTACCACAGAGTTCACTGGCTTATAGGGGAGATTGATATTGACTAAATATGACCCCAAAACTCACCTAAAACTATATATTTACAGTTGAAAAAACAATATGAAGGACAAATGCCTGGTGTTGTGATGCATATAAAAATGGGACTAACCCTACTGAAAGGTAAGGGACCATTTTCCTGAGGAGGTATCTTCTAAGGTAACACTTGAGGGGAAAAGATAGACATTAGCAGTGCAGAGAGGGAAAGAATGGTATTCTAGATAAAAATAAAAAGACATCAAGGCAGGAGGAACTTGAGCATTCCTGGAACTAAGAGAGGACTCTTGTGGTTAAAGCTTAGTGAGAAATGGGAAGAATGGAACAAATTAAAGTTGGAAAGGAAAGCAAGGCTTGGGACATGTTATATAATGACTGAAGGCCAAGGAGTTGGATTTTATTTTAACAGAAAGACATTGAATAATTTAATCCAGTTTATGGGTGAGATATCACCAATTTATGTTTTTTAGAAAGATGAGTACAGAAGATGGCAAACTAGGAAGACCCCTTGTTCAGCCACAAAAACATCAGTAAACAACAACATACTAACCAGAATAGCTTTGTGGGAACTCCAGAAACCAGTTAAGGATCTGTAGCAACCTGATAAATTCCTGTCTAAGGAAAAGCCACACTCAAAATGGTACGAATTTTATGGCATGTTTGCTCACCTTTGCCCCAATTTCTACTTGATGTGGCATGGGAGGAAGCCAACCAGTTCTCAGTTAATGGTTTAGGGTGGAAAAGAAAGTAGAACTTCTTTGCAACATTCTGGCTTGTATGGGGCTATGCAAGGGACTGGTTTCTGTCTTGCTTGCCATGGAGCATTGATGGGAGCAATGGCATAGATTGGCTGTCAGGTTGGAGTTTGCTAAAATCACTGGCAGGCACACTAATGCAGAAGAGTGTTAGGGAGATTGTAAAACTGTGGCTACCTTGGGGCAGGTAATTAGGGGCAGAGGAATACAACAGAACACCTAAGGCCTTGAAAAAGAAATGGGATGAGACCCTTAGGGAAATGAGGGCATTTAAAAGCAGCCATGACTATAGAGGAATAGGATAAAACACACACACAGGCCCAGGGAAGATGTATGCCCAGAAAAGGCCTGAAAAAGTCTTAAACTTTCACACCAGGCTTTTTTTGTGAAGATCCTCCCCTGTACAGAGCCAGTCTCCAAGACTGGGTGAAGTTGATATGTTTTTTTAGTGCCCAGTTTTCAGCAAAAGATCATAAAGCATAAAAAGAAATAGTCAAGCATGGTGCATTCAAAAAGGACAAAATAAATCTCCAGAAACTGACCCTAAAGAAACACAGGCTTCAGACTTACTTGAAAACATTTTAAAACAACTGTCTTAAGTATGCTCAGTAAGATAAAAGAACACAGAGAAGTAATGGAAATAAGGAAAACAATATATGAGCAAAATGAGAATATCAGCAAACAGAGATTATAAAGAAGAGGCAAACAAATTCTTGAGCTGAAAAACACAATAACAAAATTGAAAAATTGACTAGAGGGTTTAAACAGCAGGTTTGAGCAGGCCGAAGAAAGAATCAGCAAACTTAAAGACAAGTTACTTGAAATGATCGAATCTGAGAACCAAAAAGGGAAAAGAATGAAGAAAAGCAAACAGAGCCTAAGGACTTATGGGGTGCCACAAGTGGACCAATCTATAGATTATGGGAATCCTAGAAGGAGATCAGAGAAAGGAAGGGGCAGAAAGCTTATTTGAAGAAACAATGGTGGCTGAAAATTCCCACATTTGAGGAAAGACATGGAAATATAATACAAGAAGCACAACAAATTCCCAGTAGAGTAAACCAGAGGAGACCACACTGAGACACAATACAATCAAACTGTGAAAAATCAAAAACAAAGAATGTTGAAAGCATCAAGAGAAATGCAATTGATCACATACAAGGGATTCTCGAGATTATCAGTGTATTTCTCAGCAGAAACCAGGCAGACCAGAGGCTGTGCAATGATACACTGAAAGAGCTGAAAGGAAAAAAACAAAAAACCAAACCAAAAACCTGTCAACTGAGAATTCTATATCTGGCAAAACTGTTTTTCAAAAATGAGGGAGAAATTAAGACATTTCCAGACAAACAAAAGTTGAGGGAATTAATTACCACTAGACTTGTCCTACAAGAAATGCTAAAGGGATTTCTTCAAGATGAAATAAAAAAATGCTAGACAGTAACTCAGAACCATATGAACATATAAAATTCTGCAGTAAAGTGAACACATGGGCAAATATAAACACTATATCATTATAATTTTGATCCAAACTCTACTATTTATTACTTTATAGGATTTAAAAGAAAAGAACATAAAATGAATTATAAATCTATGTTAATATATTTGTGTGTGTATGTGTGTAATATATAAATGTGTAACTTGTGACAATAATAACAGAATGGTGGAGGGGCAAAGCTGTAAAGGAATAGTGTTTTTGTATGCAATTGAAGTTAAGTTGTTATCAGCTTCAAATAGACTGTTATAACTTTAGGATATTATATGTAATCCCCATGGTAGCTACAAAGAAAATATCTATAGAATATACACAAAAGGAAATTAGAAGGTAATCAAAACATGTCATTGCAAATGTCAACCAAACACAAAAGAAGGTAGTAAGGGAGGAAATGAGGGACAGAAAACCTGCAAGACATACAGAAAAGAAATAACAAAATGCCAATAGTAAGTACTTCCCTAGAAGTAATTATTTTAAATGTAAATTGATTAAACTCTCCAGTCAAAAGACACAGATTGGTAGATTGATAGAATGGATTTTAAAAAAGGATCTAACTATCTGCTGTCTACAAGAGACTCACATTAGATGTAAGGACACACATAGGTAGAAAGTGAAAGGATGAAAAAAGATATTCCAAAAAGGGCTGGCTATACTAATATCAGAAAAACATAGGCTTTAAATAAACAATTATTAAAAGAGACAAAGAAGAACATTATTCAATGATAAAAAGGTCAATTCACAAAAAAGATACAACAATTTAAACATATAAGCACCAGACATCAGAGCTCCTAAATAAATACAGCAAAAATAAAATTGAAGGAAGAAATTGGAATCTTTACAATTATAATAGCAGACTTCAATGCCCCATTTTCAATAATAGAACAACCAGAGAGAAAATCAATAAAGAAAAATCAATAAGGAAATAGAGAATTGAATGGCAGTAGAGATCAAGTGGGCCTAACAGATATATACAGATCACCCAATCCAGTAACAGCAGAGTTTCTCAAGTGCACATAGAACATTCTCCAGGATAGACTTTATGTTAGGCCACAAAACAAGTAATAGATTTTAAAAGATTAAAATCATTCAAAGTATGCTGGGTGGCTCAGTTGTTAAGCGTCTGCCTTCAGCTCAGGTCATGATCCCAGGGTCCTGGGATTGAGCCCCGCATCAGGCTCCCTGCTCAGCAGGAAGCCTGCTTCTCCCTCTCCCACTCCCCCTGCTTGTGTTCCCTCTCTCGCTGTGTCTATGTCAAATAAATAAATAAAATCTTTAAAAAAAGATAAAATCATTCAAAGTATCCTTGCTGATTGATCACAAAAGAATGAAACAAGAAAGAAAAATAGAAAGAAATCTGGAAAGTCCACAGATTGTGGAAATTACATAATATACTCTTAACATGAATAGGTCAAAGAAGAAATTATAGGAGAAATTAGAAAATATCTTGAGATAACTGAAAATGAAAAATAACACACTAAAACTTATGAGATGCAACAAAAGTGGAAGAGGTGTTAAGAGGGAAGTTTATAGCTATAAATGCTTACATTTAAAAGAGAAGTTCTCAAATTAGTAACCTAAATTTACACCTTAAGAAAATAAGTGTATGAAATAAAATAAGAATTCTTAGAGTTTGTACTATATTTTTTGTAATACTAAGGAAGATGGGTGAAGTTTGAATGAAATCCTTGTTGATCAGTCATAAATAGTGCCATGCATTCTGTACTCCAATGAGATGGTATTTCTGGTAGACACATATGCTGTGAGCATCCATACTATCAGTATTTCATAAGATAATACTTTCTTCCATCTTTCTTTCACATCTCCACAAGGTCTTCTCGATGTGTGCTCTGCCTCTTCATCGTTCTAAGTATCTCTCTTCCGGCACTTACAATTGCCTAGTTTGAGCTGCTTGCAGTATATTTGTATCTTACTTCATCATTCATTTGTCTTTAAGTTTTTCGAGGGCAAGATCTATATCTGATTTACAATTTTTTCCAACTCCAAGGCCCTGATGTGAGAGATGTTTGACAAATATTTGTTGATTGCATGCTGTTATTTAGTTCATAAACATTATGTTATCATATTTGTTAGTTTGGCAACACAAAACATACTGAGTACCTAAAATAATGCCTTTCGTATATGAAATAGCCCCAAATTTTTGAATGAAGTAATTAATTAAAATGTGAATATTGGTTTTGCTTTGTTAAATATGGTTTCTTTTAGGTAAAATTAGAGGTAAGAAACACAAGGAAGTTATTGTCAAAGCAAGGTTTAAACTTGGCAAATGGTAGTTTCCATGTTTCATGGATTCACATTTTAACATCTCAGAAGTAGCAATACACTCATTTTTGAAGGAATAAAAGCAATGATCTGCTTTTAAGTATTTGCATCTAGAGTAACAGTTTATATATCTATATCTTCTAGGAGCAAGTGAGTGACAAGCTCTAACCACTGGTTCATTTTCAGCCACTCCATCCTGGTTACCAGGGGGAAAATCTTTTAAAATCCTTCTAGGCAGTGATACTAAAGGATAGAGCTAGAGACACAATACTGAGATGCAGTTAACTATAAGACTGAGATTAAAATGCATTGGACAAACAATAGATATTGGTTATCCTGAGGTGATATTATGCATGCACACCAGATTTAAATGCTTCATACATAATTCAAATTATGATCTCATCTATGTGACATAAAATACACCTGCCAATTTTTCTTAGATCTTCCCCGAGGTTCCCTTTAGGGAAGGAAACCCTGACAAAATGTTACCTGATTTTAATTATTCCACACATTATTCTCATTGTTATATCATAATTATGTAAGAGGTATTGCCAAGGTACTAGAGTTCTGCCTGCTTAATCTAGTCTTGGTTCAGTTCTGCTTCATTGTGCCAAAGTCCAACTGTGTTTTTGTTTTATCCAATTATTAAAGTGTGAAGAGTAAAAGAAAAGAAGAATAAACTAAACATAAGTTGGCATAAGGAAGAAAATAATAAAGATTGGAGCAAAGGTAAATAAAATAGAGGAAAATGATAGAGAAAATCATTGAAATCAAGAGTTGTGTCTTCCAAAGGATTGACAAAATTAACAAATCTTTAGCTAGATTTACTAAGAATAAAAGATGAAGACTCAACTAAAAACAGAAATGAAGAGGGAACATTATAACCAATTTTACAGAAAAAAAAGTACTGTGAGCAATTGTACATCAACACTTGGATAACCTACATTAAATGGATAAATTCCTAGACACGTACATCCTACCAAGATTGAATCATGGAGAAATAGAAAACCTGAACAGATCTATAACTAGTAAGGAAATTGAATCAATAATCAAAAACCCTTCATCAAGAAAAAGTCCAGAACCATATGGTTTCACTGGTGAATTCTACCAAAAATTTAAAGAAGAATTAATACCAATCTTTCTCAAACTCTTCCAAAAAACTAAAGAGAAGGGAACACTTTCAAACTCATTCTATGAGGTCAGCATTACCCTGATTATCCAAACCAAAGACAACAGGAGAAAAATACAGACCAATATCCCTGATGAATATTGATGCAAAAATCCTTAACAAAATTTAAGCAAACAGAATTGAACAGCCCATTAAAAGGATTATACACCATGATGTAGTGGGATTTATTCCTGGAATGCAAGAATATGTGAAACATATGTTTAACATAGAAAAATAGATCAATGTAATACAGTACATTAACAGAGTGAAGGAAAAAGCCCACACAATTATCTCAATTGATGCAGAAAAAAAGTTTGACAAAAGTCAATGCACTTTTCATAATGAAAACACTTAAAAACACTAGTCATAAAAGGAAACTAACTCAACATAATGAAAGCCATATATGAAAGACCCACAACTAACATCATGCTCAATGATGAAAGACTGAAATATTTCCCTATAAGAATTCGGAAAAAGATCCTCTATAACCATTTCTATTCAACACAGTACTAGAAGTTCTAGCCAATTCTGCAGAGTTACAGGATAAAAAACATACACAAAAATCAGTTGGATTTTTCTATATACCAATGAACAATTTGCAAAGGAAATTAAGAAAAATTATATTTAAAATAGCAACAGGAAAAATAAAATACCTAACTAATGAATTATCCAAGGAGGTGAAAGGCTTAACACAAAAAAATGACAAAATATTGCTGAAAAAAATTAAGACACAAACAAATGAAAAGACATCCATGTTCATGGATTGAAAGACTTAATACTATTAAGATGTTGATACAACCCAAGGCAGTGTACAGATTCAGTGCCTCAAAACCTTGAAGGTGTTTTTACAGAAATAGAAAAACCCATCCTAAAATTCATATGGAATGTTAGGGGACCCTGAATGGCCAAAATGATCTTGAAAAAGAACAAAATATGAGGTCTCACATTTCTTGATTTCAAAACTTACTACAAAGCTACAGTAATCAAAATAATGTGGAACTGGCATAAAGATAGACATATAAACCATTGGAATAGAATACAAAGCCCAGAGATAACCTCTCACATATATGGAAATGAAGTGATTTGATGAGGGTGTCAAGACCATTGAGTGAGGAAAGGACAGTCTTTTAAAGAAAATGTGTTGGGGGAAACTGGATATCCACGTGCAAATAATGAAGTTGGACTCTTACCTTATACCATATACAAAAACTAACTCAGTGGGTCAAATGGGTGGCTCAGTCGGTTAAGCATCCAACTCTTGATTTTGCCTCAGGTCATGACTTCGGGGTGCTGGGTTCAAGTCCCGCTTTGGGCTCCATGCTGAGTGTGGAGCCTGGTTGAGATTCTCTCTCCCCTCTCTCCCGCTGCACCTCCCCACTGCTCATGTGCTCTTTCTCTCTCTAAAACAACAACAGCAACAAAACCAAAAACCCAAAATGGATCAAAGACCTAAATGTAAGAGCTAAAACTATGAAATTCTTAGGCAAGAGAACCCAAAAAACAAAAACAAAAAAATGAAGGAGAAGCTTCATGACATTGGATTTGGAAAAGATACCTCGGATGCAACACCAAAAGGATAGGCAACAAAAGAAAAAATATATATATAAATTGGATTACATCAAAGTTAAAAATTTCTGTGCACCAAAGGAAAAAAAATTAAGTGAAAAGGCAATGCATAGAATGGAAGAAAATATTTTTAAATCATGCATTTGATAAGGAGTTAATATCTAGAATATATAAAGAAGTCCTGCAACTCAACAAGAAAAAAACAACCTGATTAAACAATGGCCAAAGGACTTGATGAGATTTCTCCAAGGAAGATACACAAATGGTCAACAAGCACACAAAAAGAAGCTCAAGGTGACTAACATTAGGGAAATGCAAATCCAGACCACATTGAGATACCATCTCACATCATTAAGATGGCTACTATAGAAAACTGGAAAATAACAAGTGTTGGTGAGACTGGAGAAATTGGCACCCTTCTGTACTGTTGGTGGGAGTGTAAAATAGTGCAGCTACTATAGAAATTAAAAATATGGTTACTGCATGACCCAGCAGTTTTACTTGTGGGTACACTATATCCAAAAGAATTGCTAGCAGGGTCTCAGAGAGATATTTGTACACCCAACATTATTCATAGTACCCAAGTGTCAACTGACAGATGAATGGATAAGCAAAATGTGGTATGTATATACAATGAAATGGTATTCAGCTTTCTTTCTTTCTTTCTTTCTTTCTTTCTTTCTTTCTTTCTTTCTTTCTTTCTTTCTTTCTTTCTTTCTTTCTTTCTTTATTGTTATTCAGCTTTAGAAATGAAGGAGATTCATTTATTTATTTATTGTTATTCAGCTTTAGAAATGAAGGAGATTCTGGGGGTGCCTGGGTGGCTCAGTTGGTTAAGCATCTGACTTGGTTTTGGCTCGGTTGTGATCTCAGGGTCGGGATGGAGCCCTGGATGGGGCTCTATGCTCAGCAGGGAGTCTGCTGTAGATTCTCTCCATCTCCCTCTGCCCCTTCCCCCACTTGAGCAAGGGTGTGTGTGCGCATGTTCTCTCTCTCTCTCAAATAAATCAATAAATCTTTTAAAAAAGATGAAAGAAATGAAGGAGAGTCTGACACATGCTACACTGGAGATGAACCTTGAAGACATGCTGAATGAAATAAGCCAGATATAAAAGACAAATACTGTATGATTCCACTTCTACGAGTATCTAGAGTAGGTCAAATTCACAGGTGCAGAAAGCAGAATGCTGGTTGTCAGGGGCTTGGGGTATGAGAGAAAAAGGAAGTTATTGTTTAGTGGTGTTAAATAACAGAAATTTAGCCAAGTAAATTTTAAATATTTTATTTGCTTCATTAATCAATTCATTGGATCTGGCAGCATCCCATCTAGCAAGTAGAAGGGAGCGCCAAAGGGCTACAGAAAAGGAAAGGTTTTTAAAGGGAGAGAGGGAGGGGAAAAATGGAAATTATTAGCCGAGTCCATTGTTTTAGGCAAGACTGCCGTCCCAGGAGAACATAAAAGGTCTATCAGTAAATTTCTCAGGCTGACCCGGAAATTCCCATGTTGACTGGTTAAAGGTGACATTCCTGGGAGGTTGAAACTGCAGTTAGTTTAGGTATTAAGTTTTGGTTTACTGACTTGAGGCCTTAACGGAAGTGATACCACTTTGGGCCCGAGTATTCTTTTTTTTTTTTTTTTTTTAAGATTTTATTTATTTGACAGAGAGAGGGAACACAAGCAGGGGGAGTGGGAGAGGGAGAAGCAGGCTTCCCGCTGAGCAGGGAGCCCGATGCAGGGCTCGATCCCAGGACCCCGGGATCATGACCTGAGCCGAAGGCAGACGCCTAACGACTGAGCCACCCAGGCGCCTCCGCGAGTGTTCTTTTTAACAATGGTTACAAAGTTTCAGTTTTGCAAGATGAAAAGAATTCTGGAAATGGATGGTGGTGATGGCTGCACAGCACTGTGAAGGTACTTGATACCACTGAACTATGCGCTTAAAAATGGTTACAATGATAAAGTTTATGCGCACTTTACCACAATTTTAAAAAATAATAAAAAGATGACTATTAGCTTCCAGTTCACTTACTTTCCTTCCCTCCCCACATCCTATTGTAAAAAAAAAAAAAAGTACAGAAAAGATTTTAAATGCTAAGAAATAGGGTGAGGTGTAGAGACGTTGGGTCATGTAATTGATGAATAGTAATGGATGAATATCTTGCAAAAGTAACATCACTTAAACTTTTAAAGAGTAACTGAATGGTGACCAACAAATTGGAAGGGAGGAGGGGTCATGTCAGGGAGCTAATTCTTTTGTCTTTTATAGGAGGATATTAATGGATTTTGTCTAAAACTAATAAAATTAGGACTAGTGGTGTATGTTTGAGATTTACTGTGGTAACTGTAGAACTAGTACATATTTTGATCAGAAGTGATACTTTCAGTAAGTGGACCTGGTAGAGATAGATTAGGAAACTCTACATTTTCATATTATACCCCTTATTATTTCTTAAAGGGTTTTAATGTGCATCCATTGTTTTAATTATAATAATTTAAAACATTATTAACATAACACAGCAAAGCACAGTGAATAATAAACATCTTTGTTCCTAATACCTAGATTTATCAAATCTGAATATTTTAACATTTGTACTTCAGATATTTGTTAAGAAAAAAATATATTACACATATATTTGAAGGCTCTTCCTATTCCTGTCCCTCCCCAGAAGAGATTGGTCTTGTGTGTGTGTATGTATGTGTGTATATAATATTAATGGTAAAAGACTAAATAGTATTTTTTAAAGTTAAAAAACAGGATATAAATGATATTATGCTCTCCATATCATTTGATAATTTCCTTTTACTGCTTAATGTTCTATTTTTGAGAGAAGTTTTGGATCCCCACAGTAAAAATTATGATTTATTGCTATTGGTACTTATTTGTAGAAAATGTATAATTATTTTAAAATATAAATATAATACTAATAATCTCTTCTGTGTAACTTATATAAATAACATTTGATAATCAAAGGCATTTATAAATTACATCAAAATGATCACTGAAGTCCTGTTTGGAGCCCAAACTAAGAAAAACAGTGACAGAAAGGAGGAACTTCTTTTTTAATGATAAAGAATTTTTTTCTCTATTTTAATTGGGTAAGTTTTTCTGAATTGTATCCTATATCAAATTTCATAGCAGTGTGAAATGCAAATAGTTGCATAACCCATTTGCCAATTTGTTTTTGTTGAAGAAGTTATTGAAGTTGAATCATACTGTAAGTTTTTCTCTTCTCAGGAACAGTTTCTAAACTATGGAGAGAAAATGCTCCCAAGGACCTTAATGATTAGGCCCTTGTGGCCCCACAGTATTGTAGGTGCTGAGCTTTCATTAGAAATAATACTTGTCTGAGAATATTCTGTGTATCATCTCATTTTATCTCTTCTACAGTCCTAGGAAATAGACATTATTTTCTCATAATTCAAGTGAGGTAATTAGAGCATAGAGGCTTGCGAATCACCCAAGGTCACATAGGTATGTGGTGGAATTGGGACTTAAAGCCAGATCTTTTTTCCTTAAGAGCCTGTGTTCTTTCTGTTCTCTGCCAATGCTGATAAATCTGAAAATATGTAGAAGTCTGACTTGGGAAAATAAATTAAGCTCATTTTCTTTTTTTATTTCTCCATCTGATTTTCATGGAGAGAGTTTGTTGTTGCTTGTTTGTGAATAGGCTTCCACATATTTTTATTGGTCCTGGCTATATGACTATTTTCAAGGCTTAAAAAACTGAATGCTTTTTCAAACTGATATTGACAACTTCTATCTGAGATTATCAGCTTTGCTAGAATGTCTCTTCATCTTCTCCCTATAATACATGTTTATTTCCACGGCTATTTCTTATCTTTTTCCTCCCTCTTCCCTAGCTCCCTGACGTCCAAATTCAATATAGCTCATGGCATTAATCAGTGGGCCTTCTTATGATGTGGTTATTTGTACTAAATGAGAAAAACAAATGTAAAAAGGTTTTGCAGACTGTGATAAGCTATGCATGTCAAAGAGATCTAGAAATATATATTTTAATCTGAAGGTTAAGGTCACTTTCGCTTATGGGAGGATTACCAGTGATGCCAATGAACATGAAAACAGATACATTTCCCCCAAGTTTTGTTGATTCCTTGAAAACTTATGGTCATTATTTGGTTCTTTGTAAATAAAGGGGAAAGAATGAGAGAGTATATACAATGCTTTCATTTGCATGTAGAATAGCAGAAATCCAAGGCACTGTTAAAACCATGCATTTTTATTTTAGCAGAGTTTTTTCCCCGCAATTTAAAGTTGTTAATTTTTGTTGTATGTAAATTATACCTCAATAAAGTTGATTTTAGGAAATTTTAGAGTTTAAATAAAACAAAAAAAAAATTCCACCACTGTGCCACCCCTTAAGATCTAATGAGCATCAGCAGCGGCTGCTAACATATCCAAAAGAGAGACAACTAGGCACTGTGCCTTCTGTGGAAAGAACACACCACTACTGAGAGTCACATCAAAGGCAGGAACCCACATCAGATCAAGCATCTGGATACCGCACTCAATTTACAGGTAATCCAGCAGCCACAGATATGTTAATCTACTCCATAAGGCTTCAGCCAGCAAAATCCATACTGTAAGGGTCTTTATAGAAATAAAAACCCTTATCAAATAAATTTTAAGGATAAAGTAAAAGAGATGGGAGGGAAACCTATTACATATCCTATTGAAAGGAGGTTATGATTCCTCATCTTCTTTGTATTGCATTTTGTCACCAAACTTTACCGTGTTCTTCCATGGTGGGGGGGGGTTCCCTGTTCCACTCCTTGACATTGGGCTTAAACACACTTGGTTTCCCCTGTTGTTGATATATTTATTATGAATAATTAAACCGTACTTATACATTATTAACTAATGTCCATAATTTACTTAGATTTCCTTAGTTTTTACCTAATGTAGTATTCTGTTCTAGGGTTCCATTCAGGAAACCATGTTACACATAATTATTATGTGTCCTTAGGCTCCTCTTGGTTGTGGCAGTTTCTTAGACTTTCCTTGTTTTTGAGTAATCTCTTCACCCAATGTGGGGCTTGAACTCATGACCCTGAGATCAAGAGTTGCACACTCTACTGTCAGAGCCAGGCAGATGTTCCCTTTCATTGTTTTTGATGAATTTGATAGATTGGAAGAGTACTGGTCAGGTATTTTGTAGACTGTCCTGCCATTGGGGTTTATCTGATATTTTTCTCATGATTAGATTGGGAGTATGGGTTTTGGGAGGAAGATGACCACATAGACCAAGAGTACATATTATCAACATGATGTCACTATCGATATTGACCTTGGTCACCCAGCTGAGATAGTGTTGGTCAGTTTTTTTCCACTGTTAAATTACTCCCTTCCTTTTTCATACTATACTCTTTAGAAAGAGTCATCATGGAAAGCCACTCCTTGAAGAGTGAGAAGTTATGCTCTCCCTGCTTGAGGCAGAATGTCTATATAAATTATTTGGAATTCTTCTGCATGGGAGATTTGTCTATTTTTTCCCCTTATTTATTCCATCATTTATTTATATCAATATGGACTGATCCTATGGGTTATATAATTCAACCCTACTTTATTTTATTGCTCAAATTGTTCCAGCTCTAGCCATAGGAGCCCTTTCAGCTGGCTCCTGTGTCTCTTAACGTTTCTCCCATCATTGTATGTGGGTTTTTGTTTGTTTTAGTATTTCCTTACTGTCTAGCCCTAAAAGATACTCTAGGCTCATGTTGTATATTTTCTGTAACAGCCTAAGACCTAGCCACTTTTTCCCAAGAAGCTCTGGTTCCTTTTATTGGAGAATGAGAGAAACCAAGTCCTGGACACTAGGTATGGTCATTGCTACTGGGATAATCTTTGCTTCTACGCCTTCTCAAGCTGACAAAGCAGAGATATGTGTATATACTAACTTCCTATATGGACATATCTACAAATATTTCTATACGTAACTATCTGCATCTAAATTAAGCTAAAACACATGTTTATACTTATGTCTCCTACTCTAATCTATTACTACATGGATCATTCTAGTCTTTTTCTCTTGTTTGCCTGTAACCTCTTAATCTAACAGTGAGAAACCTGGCTCCTACCACTTGCCATCCATTTACTTAGTAGTTCAGTTTTAGTATACATGAAAGGTGGTCTCAGAATTGTTAACCCATTCCCCAAGGGAGATAACTTTGTCACTAGAGTACAGATTTTATATGCATTCTTATGGACTCCATTCATTTGCAAAATTGCTTAAGTGAGAACCTCTCCCTCCCCCTTCAGTGAGGTTGTTCCAGGCATTTATAAATACAGTTAGATTCTTTTGTCATATGTGTACTCCATATTGGGATCCCCTGAATTCCTAAATGACTTAAAATTTGCATATATTAAAGTACACTCTTTGTTCTATAAAATCCTGTGGGTTTCCACAAGTACATAGTGTCGTATTTACCTTTATAGTACCATACAGAATACTGTTACTGCCCTAAAAGTGATCTGTGCTTCACCTACCTAATCTTCCCTCTCTCCTAAACCCGTATCAAGGACTGATCTGTTTACTGTCAACACAGTTTTTATTTTTCCAGAAGGTCATATAAATGGGATCATGCATAAGTAACCTTTTCAGACTGTCTTCTTGTGCTTATCACTATACATTTAAGGCTCCTTCATGCTTTTGTGTGGCTTTATAGCTCTTTCTTTGTTATCCTTGAATAGTATTCCAAGTGGAATACTGTTATATATGGTTTATTTAGCCATTTACCCATTGAAGGACATCCTAGTTGCTTCCAGTTTGGGTGATTATGAATAAAGCTTTTTAATTTTTTTAAATACTTCATTTTTTAAAAGATTTTATTTATTTATTAGAGAGAGAGAGGGCATGAGAGCTCCTGCGTGTGAGCCAGGAGAGGGGCAGAGGGGGAGGGAGAGGGAAAAGAAGAATCCCAAGCAGACTCCGTGCTGAGTGTGGAGCCCAGTGCAGGGCTTGATCTCACAACCCTGAGACCATAGGTTTTGTGTGGACATACTTTCAAATCATTTGAGAAAATAAATACCTAGTAGTACAATTGCTGGATTATGTGGTAAAACGAGGTTCATCTTTGCAAGAATGTGTCAAAGTGTCTTCCAAAGTGCATTTCCACCAGCAAGAATGAGAGTTCTTGTTATTCCACATCCTTGCCAGCAATCGGTATTGTCTTTTTTTTTTTTTTTTGGATTTTAGTCACTCTAATAGGTATGTTGTGCTGTCTTGTTTTTTCCCCCTAAAATTTTATTTAAATTCTAGTTAGCTAACATATAGTGTAATATTGGTTTTAGAAGTAGAATTTAGTGATTCATCACTTACTTATAGTACCCAGTGCTCATCACAAGTGCCCCCCTTAATCTGTCACCCATTTAGCTTATCCTCAGCCCATCTCCCCTCCATCAATTCTCAGTTTGTTCTCTATAGTTACGAGTCTCTTATGGTTTGCTTTGCTCTCTTCCTCCCCAGCCATGTTCATCTGTTTTGTTTCTTAAATTCCACATATGAGTGAAATCATATGGCATTTGTCTTTCTTTGACTGACTTGTTTCACTTACATAATACACTCTAGCAAAAATGAACTATTGGGACTTCATCAAGATAAAAAGCTTCTGCACAGTGAAGGAAACAATCAATAAGCTAAAAGGCAACCCACAGAATGGGAGAAGATATTTGCAAATGACATATCTGATAAAGGGTTAGTATTCAAAATTTATAATTTGCATTTCTTTGATGATATATAACATTGAATATCTTTTCATATGCTTATCTTCCATCTGTGTATCCTCTTTGGTGAGGTATATGTTCAGATCTTTTGCCTATTTTTAAATTGAGTTGTGTGAGGTTGTTTTTTTTTAAAGTTATAAGTATTCTCACATATTTTAGATTTGATTCTTTAATAAATATGTATATTTTCTCCCAATCTGTGGTTTATCTTTTCATTATCTTAGTGTATTTCTTAGAGTAGAAATTTCACTTTTTGATACATTAAGTCAACATATATCACATGTTGACTTTTTCTTTCATGGATTATGCTTTTGGTGTTGTATCAAAAGTCATCATCAAACCCATGGCCACGTAGATATTCTTCTATGTAACCTTGTAGTTTTATAAGTTTGAATTTCACGTTTAGGTCTGTGATTAATTTTGAGTTAATTTTTTTTTAAAACATGTAAGGTCTATATCTAGGTCGATTTGTTTGCATATGGTATCCAGTTTTTTTTCCAGCACCATTTTTTTTAAAGACTTTCCTTTCTCCATTGAATTATCTTCATGATTTTGATGGAAATCAGTTGACTATATTTGTATGGTTCTGTTTCTAACCTGTTCATTTTGTTCCATTTGTGTGGGTTTATTCTTTCACCAATATCATACTGTCTTGATTACTATAGCTAAAGTAAGTCTTAAAATTGGGTAGTGTGAATCTTCCAGTTTGTTCCTCTTTTTCAGTATTGTGTTGGCCATGCTAGGCCTTTTGCCTTTCCATAAAAACTTTAGAAAGAATTTGTTGATATCTGTAAAATAGGTTGCTGGGATTTTGCTTGGGACTTCATTAACTCTGTAGATAAAACGGAAAATTGACATCTTGACAATATTGAGTCTTTCAATCCACAAACATGAATATCTCTTTGTGTTTTGTAATTTTTGACATGTACATATTTTTTAGGTATTAAACCTAAATATTTTGTTGTTATTTTTGGTACTATGGTAAATTGTATTATTTTCAAATTTCAAATTCTAATTATTTATTGATGGTATATAGAAGAGCAACTTACTATTTTATATTGATCTTGTGTCCTGGAACTTACTACATTTACTTAATAGTTATAATAGCTTTTTTTTGTAGATTCTTTGGGATTTTCTACATAAATAATTATATTATCTGTGAATAAAGGCCATTTTATTTTTTGCTTCCCAATCTATACACTCTTTATTTCCTTCTCTTGTCTTATTGTACTAGCTAGGACTTCCAGTATGATGTTGAATAGGAATGGTGGGAGAGGACATCCTTGCCTTATTCACAGTCTCAGGAGGAAAGCATCCAGTCTATTATCATTAAGTATGATGTTAAGTATAGGGTCTTATATATGTTCTTTACCATGATGAGGCAGTTCCCCTCTGTTCCTAGTTTGCTGAGAGTTTTATCATGAATGGGCATTGGATTTTGTTAGATGCTTTTTCTGCTTCAGTTTAAAAGATCATGTGATTTTGCTTCTTTAGTATGCTGATATGGTAGATTACAATGATTGATTTTAAATGTTGAATTGGTCATGCATATCTGGAATAAATCCCACTTGTTTGTGGAATATAATTCTTTTTTATACATTGTTGGATTTGATTTGCTAATATTTTGTTGAGGATTTTTAAGTCGATATTCATGGGAGATATTTCCATTCTTGTAAAGTCTTTGTCTGGTTTGGGTATTAGCAAGATAGTGTTGGCCTCATAGAAGATGTTAGGAACTTTTCCCTCTACTTCTGTTTTCTGGAAAAAATTGTGGAGGATTGGGATTATTTCTTCTTTAAATATATAGTAGAATTCACCAACGAATCCATCTGTCCCTGACTTCCTTTTTTCTTTTTTGGAAGATTGTTTTTCATCGGTTCAATTTCTTTAATAGATAACAAGGCTATTTAGATTATCTATTTCTGCTTGAATTTTGGTAGTTTGTATATTTTAAGGAATTGATCCATTTCTTCTAAGTTACCAATTTGTGGGCATACAGTCTTAGTATTCTTTATTATCCCTTAGTGTCCATGGTATATATGGTGATATTTTGTTTTTGATATTGATAATTTAATTTTGATATTGGTAATGTCTTCTTTTCTTGGTTTCCTGGATATTTACCTATTTTATTGGTATTTTCAAAGGGCAAAAATCTAGCTTTTGGTTTTATTGATTTTCTAATTTTCTTTATTGTTTTCCTGTTTTTAGTCATTGATTTATTCTCTGATTTTTATTATTTCTTTCTTTCTGCTTGCTTTAGGTATAAATTACTTTTTTTTTCTCCAGATTCCCAAGGCAGAACCTTAGGTTATTGATTTTTGATCTTTCTTATTTTCTAATATATGTATTTAGTGCTAAA
Organism: Mirounga leonina; assembly: GCF_011800145.1. Classification (NCBI taxonomy): domain Eukaryota; kingdom Metazoa; phylum Chordata; class Mammalia; order Carnivora; family Phocidae; genus Mirounga; species Mirounga leonina. Next base: position 12,432,995 of record NW_023270320.1, on the reverse strand, counting down.
GTTTTCCTCTAAGCACTGCCTTCACTGCATTCCACAAATTGTGATAAATTATATTTTCATTTATTTCAAAATGTGTTTAAATTTCTGTTGAGATATCATCTATGACTCATGTGTTATTCAAAAGTGTGTTGTTTAAATTCCAAATATCTGGAGATTTTCCAGCTATCTTTCTGTTAATTGATTTTTTAACTTAATTCCATTATGGTCTGAAAACATACTTTGTGTGATTTCTATCTTTTACATTTGTTAATGCGTATTTCATGGCTCACAGTGTGGTCTTTCTTGGTGAATGTTCCAAGTTTTAGAGGAATATGTGTTCTGTTGTGTTTGATGGAATATTTTATAAATGTGAATTAGATCCAGTTGATTGGTAATAACTGACAATTCAGGTCATCTATATTCTCACTAATTTTCTGTCTGCTTGGTCTCCCAATTACATGAGAGGGGTGTTGAGGTCTACAAATATAATAATATATTTGTCTATTTATTCTTTCAGTTCTATCAGTTTTATTAACTCATGTATTTTGATGCTCTGGTATTAGGTGCACACCACACATTCAGGGTTGTTATATCTTCTTGGAGAATTGACTCCTTTATAATTATATAGTGTTCTTTTTAAATCTTTGATTATTTTCCTTGTTTGGAAGTTTGCATTACCTGACATTAATATGGCTACTCCAGCTTTTGACTGATAGATGTTAGTATGGTATCTCCTTTTCTATCCCTTTACTTTTAACCTATCTGAATCTTTAAAGTAATTTTCTTGAAGACAGCATATGGTTGTATCTTGATATTTATTCACTCTGACAATTTGTCTTTTAATTGGTGTATTTTTTTATTAAAAAAAATTTTTTTTAAGATTTTATTTATTTATTTGACACACAGAGAGAGAAGGAGAGAGCAAGCCCAAGCAGGGGGAGTGGCAGGCAGGGGAGAAGCAGGCTCCCTGCTGATCAAGGAGCCCAATGTGGGGCTTGATCCCAGGACCTTGGGATCATGACCTGAGCTGAAGGCAGATGCTTAACGACTGAGCCACCTAGGGGCCCCTTAATTGGTGTATTTTAACCACTTATGTTTAAAGTGATTACTGATATAATTGGACTAATGTCTCCATGTTAGTAATGGTTTTGTTTGTTGAATATATTCTCATTTCTTCTTTTCTTTCTTTTTATGCCTTCTCTGTATCTTTTCTTAAAGATTTATTATTTATTTTGGAGAGAAAGAGAGAGGGACAAAGTATGCACAAGTTGGGGGGGCAAAGGGAGAGAATCTCAACCCTACTATGTGCTGAGCAGGGAGCCCAATGAGGGGCTCAATCTCACGACCCTCAGTTCATGACCTGAGCCGAAACCAAGATTCAGAAGCTCAACTGACTGAGCCACCAAAGCACCCTAGCCTTCTCTGTTTTTTTTTTTAAGTTTTTTTTTTTTTTTTTGAGAGAGAGAGAATGAGAGAGAGCACATGAGAGAGGGGAGGGTCAGAGGGAGAAGCAGACTCCCCACTGAGCAGGGAGCCCGATGCGGGGCTTGATCCCAGGACTCCAGGACCATGACCTGAGCCGAAGGCAGTCGCTTAACCAACTGAGCCACCCAGGCGCCCTCCTTCTCTGTTTTTAATGAGGCATTTATATGATTCCATTTTATCTCCTCTCTTAGTGTATCAGTTATACTTCTTTAAAAAAATTTTTTTAGTGGTTGCTCTAGAGTTTACAGTATTCATTTTTTAACTAATCTAAGTCCATCTTCACATAATGCTATGCCACGGCATGTGTAGTACAGTTACCTTATAATGGAGTACTTATAACAGAGTACTTATAACAGAGTACTTTCTCCATTTTTCTTTCCTGTCCCTCACAACATTGTTGTCATTCATTTCACTTATCCACATTCTATAATTACCCAATACACTGTTACTATGATTAATTTAAACAGTCATCTTTTAGCTTAACTAAGAATAAGAACAAGAAAAGAGTTTAATTTACCTTCATTTATTTCTTATTTGACACACTTCCTCCTCTCACCCATTTTTTTTTTTGAAGACCTATGTTTCTGATCTATATAATTTCCCTTTCACCTAAAAAAAAACTTCTCTTAAAATTTCTTAGAAGTTATGTCTCTTGGTGATGAATTACCTCAGTTTTTATTTGTCTGATAAAATCTTTATTTCTCTTTCAATTTTAAAGAATAATTTTTTGGGGTATGGAATTCTAGGTTGATGGATTTTTTTTCTTTCAACACTTTAAATATTTCACTCCACTCTTTTCTTGCTTGCATGGTTTCTGATTAGAAGTCCCCATAATTCTTATTTTTGTTCCTCTATAGGCAAGGTGGTCCCCCCCACCCCCAGGCTTCTTCGTGTCTTCAAGGTTTCTCTTTGTCTTTGGTTTTCTACAGTTTGAATATGATAGGCCTAGGTGTGGAAGTTTTTACATTTTGTTTTGGTATTTATCCTGGCTGGTGTTCTTTGTCCTTTCTAGATCTGTGCTTTGTTTTCTGTGATTAAATTTGTAAGATTCTGAACCATTATTACATCAAACACTTTTTCTGCTTCATTCTCTTTCTTCTACTGGTACTGCAGTTATGCATTTGTTACACCTTGTCCCACAGTTCTTGGATATTCTGTTCTGTGTTTTGTTTTTGTTTTTGTTTTTGTTTTCCTCTTTGCATTTCAGTTTGGGAAGTTTCTATCGTATATCAAGCTCACTAATTCTTTTCTTAGCTGTGTCAAGTTTACTGATGAGCTCATTGGAGGCATTCTTTACTTCTGTTACTATGTTTTTTATTGCCAGCATCTCCTTTTGAGTCTTTCTTGAAGTTTCCATCTGTCTCCTTATATATTTGCTCCTGTATATTGTCTCTTTTTTCCACTAGAGCTCTTGGTACTACCCATAGCTATTTTAAGTTTCCTGCTTGATAATTCCAATATCTGTGTCACATCGGAGTTTGATTCTGATGACTGCTTTGTCTCCTTAGATTTTTGTTTTTCTTGACTTTTGGTGTATCTCATAATATTTTGTGGAAAACTGAACTTGTATTGAGTACCAGAGGCTGATAAATGGGCTTTTAGTAAGAAAATTTACATTAATGTGGGTTCAATGTTTGTTGTAGCCATGGTGCCAGAGACTTCAGATCCCTCCGGTGTCCTAATTTTGGTTTCCCCTTTTGACTTTGGGCTTTTATGTACTCCTCAGAGAAAGTCTGTGGCTTGCAGTTCTTACCAGCAAGTCTGTTGTTAAAATACTAGAGCTCTGTTGGTGTGATGGTAAAAGGTGGGTAAGGGGAGCAGTCTATAATCTTAAAATTAAGTCTCAGTCTTTTCATGAGTCTGTGTCTTTGGCTATAATCTTCACAATTTGTCCAGTGTCATGGGTGGTTTTTATCTTCTTGCCTCATGCTTCCTTCCTTGGTTTTAGTGTCCCCACTTGATTTCCAGAAGCCCTGACTCCTGTTAACTTTTTTTTCCCCCTCTTAGGTGAGACAGGAAGGCCAGAGGGGTCTAGAGTGTGAGGAATGACCGTCCCTTATCTGAGATAAGGCTCAAACTTGTATTTTGTGATAGTAGGCCTTTGTTGTGGAGAAAGCTTCGGGATTATTTTACAATGATTACTCTTGACCCTCTCCCTGCCAAAGCCAATACACTGGCTTCCTCCAATTCCCCTTTTGAGAACCTGGTGGGGTTCCTGGAAGTAAAGCCTTTCCTCTCAAGACCTTAGCCCCCAAAGAATTTCTTCTTCTCACACTACTCCACACCCAGTCCCTGGCAATTCAGACTTACCATTTAAGTGTTCCTAATTATGGCTCCAGAAGCTTAAATTACAGGTAGGCCAATCTTGCCTGTGACTCTCTGTACATGCCTGTCTCTCAAGATTTGGGAGTGTTGATTTACTTTGCAATCTTAGTTCTCTTATGGGGCCAAGAAAGGTCATTGATTTTCAGGTTGTCCAGCTTTTCCTTATTGTATGGACAGGAATGATGCCTTCTAAGCTCTACATTTCAGGGCTGAACCTGGAAATCTTTACGATATATTAAAGTTCTCTTTTTTTTTTTCTTTTTTTAAAGATTTTATTTATTTATTTGACAGAGAGAGAGACAGCGAGAGAGGGAACACAAGCAGGGGGAGTGGGAGAGGGAGAAGCAGGCTTCCCGCCAAGCAGGGAGCCCGATGTGGGGCTCGATCCCAGGACTCTGGGATCATGACCTGAGCTGAAGGCAGACACCTAAGGACTGAGCCACCCAGGCACCCCTAAAGTTTTCTTCATATAAGTTTTGCACATGGACTCATTAAGTGTACTCCTACTTATTGATTCTTCTTTGTTGCTATTGCAAATATGGTTTTCTCTTTCATCACAACCTTTAACTGCTTTGCTTGTTTTTATGAAGGCCATTGATTTCTTCATGTTATTTTTATATCTTGTTACTTTACTAAATTCTTTTGTTGGTTCAGTTTCTTTTATCATTGACTCTCTGAGGTAATACTATCATAATAGTATCACAGATACCACATAATTATATAATTATTATAAAATAATAGTATAATTATATATATATGTACATATGTACTATATATTTTTTTATTATGCTAAGAAAGCAAATCCCAGTTTCTATTTTTTTGAATGCTTTCACCAGGACTGGAGGTTGAATTTTTGTCAAAGGGATTTTCAGTAATCTATGGAGATACTTTATGAGTTTTTCCTTAGATTTATTAACACAGAGAATGATATTAATGGATTATTTTATATTGAACCAACTTTGCACTCTTAGAATAAATCCTATTTGGTCGTGTATTTATCTCTTCTTTTTTTGAACTGTCGCAGCTTTATTTCATGACATATTATAACATAGAAATATGCCTTTTTACAATACTTCATATAAAGTTATTGACAATACAAATATTTTCCTTTTATTGAAAATGATTTAATTTACAAATCTATTGTGAAACTTTTGTCCAGTTTTGCAATTCTCAGATATTCCAGTGCAAAAATAGATACCTTTAGAGAAAACATAAAGTGCTTGGAATGAAGGGCCAGTGATATAGAAAAAGCATAAAAACATCGCTTCATTATGGAATGTAGGAAGAGAGACTAGAATACTTAATCTTTTGGAGGTATAAACATTCCATAAAAAGGGATGCAATACTTTTGATGAGAATTTAAAGCTATATTACTCTAGTACTATGTTATTACTAATAAATAGTAACAAGGGTGCAAATTCATATCTCAGTATCAAAGTAGTTCAGTGTTATATGACACATTGCTCTTTGAAAAAATTTATCTGATCTATACAACCATGAGAAGAAAACATAGACAAATCCCTTTAGTCATTGATTACAGTGAATGGATGATGTACGACATTTAATAATCACAATGCACAAGCTTTCAGCACAGACATTGAAATATAATAGTTTGAGGTTTGGCTGTTTGTTTAGTAACAATGAATTATGTTGGATATTTATGTTTAAAGGGCTTTATTATTGTTTTCTATAGTATTTTTCATATTCACAGTTGTTAAGATTTTCAAGGTGTCCAAAAGAAGCAAAAGCAAAAATCTTGAAAGGCTTTTTGAGAGTTTTTGAAACTCACATAGTTACATTTACACAGGGAATATATAAAAATTTTATTTGATTGAGTAGAGTTGTTAAAACTTTCTACTATAATTAGACTTAGATAGGAAAATCAAAAAGATTACTATTTGGGTAGTCTAAAAGATAGTCATATTAATGAAGTTGATGTGCAACTGAAAATTGTTTCTAGCTTCAGAAGAGGTCCTTTTAAATCTAGATTGAGATATATGTTTTTTGAAAGAGCTCACTTGCCTGTGATTTTTTAGAATATGGCCTTGAAGTCCAAGTGATTAAAGCAAGGAGATGCTCATGGATTTAATTTAATAGGGTTAGAACATGATTCTAATGAAATGGGGAAACTAAAAGAAGTTTGATTTTAAAAAACAAGAAACAAGGAGAAGCTAAATTATTTTATGAATTTTATATCATTAAAAATAGCATAAAATATAATGATCTCATGCCAATAGTTATTGGAAATATGCCTTCACTACTTTTTAAATCATTTTAGAAAACAACATTGGCATTAATTTTGAAGTCATTTTCTTTTGCAAGTAACAAGTTATATAATAACATACTTTAAATTTTAAAAGGAAAATGAAGATTAATTTGAAATAATTCTGAAACATATTTTTAGAGTTAATATTTAAATTTTAGAGAAAGGAGAAGCAATTAGTAAAGGTACTGAAATATCACTTGAACTTCATCAAACAGTAGTTCTCTCATATTTTTGTTGTCTTCACATACTTATTTCTTAATGTTGTATAGAATTCTGTTTTACTAATGTTGTTAGTATTTTTACATGGATATCTATAAGTGTATAACTCTATAGGGTTTTTTTTTTTTTTTGCTTAAAAAATTAAGATTTAGGTATCAGTGCATTACTTCTTTAAAAACTAGGAATTTTCGGGACGCCTGGGTGGCTCAGTCGGTTAAGCGGCTGCCTTCGGCCTAGGTCATGATGCCAGGGTCCTGGGATCGAGTCCCACATCAGGCTCCTTGCTCAGCAGGGAGCCTGCTTCTCCCTCTCTCTCCCTCTGCTTGTGCTCTGTCAAATAAATAAAATCTTAAAAAAAAACCCCAAAACTAGGAATTTTCCCTTTATCTTCATTGTTCTAGAACAATTTATAAAGCATTAAATTCTGACTCTTTAAAAGTTCGATAGAAATTTCTTCTAAAATGATCTGTGCAAAGTGCTTTTAAAGTGGTGTAGTTTCTTAATAACTTTATTTTTATCTTCTTTGGAAAATGTTATCTATCTATAATAGAGTTAAATATCATTAGTCTGTATTACCCTAGGAAATTATCCATTTCATGTAGGTGTTCAAAGTTATTTGAATAGAAGTCTGCAATGTAATCTCTTACGGTTTTAATTTTTCTGTTTCAGTGGTTGTTTGCCCTCATTTCTATTATTTTTTATGTTTGTGATTTATCCCTTATTTTATTAGTTTCTTTAAATAAACCTATAAGAATTTTATTTGTTGTCTACTATTTTTCTATTCTTTACCTCATTAATTTCTACCTTTTATTTTTTTCTTTGTGCTTTCTTTTTACTTTTTCTTTTTATGGATTTTTGAGCTGGTGTTCAATTTATTTAGATTCATTTTTTTTGACTTACAAAAATGATTAGGCTATGAATCTTCTGCTAAACATTAATTTCTATATCTTTGTATGTCATTATTTCTTTTTTTAAAGATTTTATTTATGTGACAGAGAGATAGAGAGCACAAGTAGGCAGAGAGGCAGGCAGAAGGAGAGAGAGAAGCAGGCTCTCTGCTGAGCAGGGAGCCCAACATGGGGCTCGATCCCAGGACCCCGGAATCATGACCTGAGCCAAAGGCAGCTGCTTAACCAACTGAGACATCCAGGTGCCCCTATTTATCTTTTTTTTTTTTTTAGAAATTCTGTCACTTCAATTTTTTTCCTTTTCAATAGGAATTACCATGAACATGGCCATTTAGATACCTTTTCATGACACTGATTTCAATTCCTTTGGATATATACCCAGAAGTAGAATTGCTGAGTCAGTCACATGATACTCTATTTTAAGTTTTCAAGAAGCCTCCATACTGTTTTCCACAATGGCTGCAACAATTTACATTCCCATTAACAGTGCACAAGGATTCCCTTTTCTCTATATCCTCATGGCAGCATTATTCATAATAGTCAAGTCACGGAAACGACTTAAATGTCCATCAATGGATAACTGGATAAAATGTGGTGTTTATATACAATGGAATATTATTTAGCCTTAAAAAGGAAGGAAATCCTGCCATTGGATGCAACATGGACAACCTAGAGAACATTATGCTAAGAAATAGGCCAGACACAGAGCATATATTACATGATCCCACTTGTCTGCAGAATCTAAATTAGACTCTTAGAAGGAGAAAGCAGAATGGTGGTTACTAGAGGCTGCAGGGGAAGGGGAAGTGGGAGACACTGGTCCAAAGACATGAGGTTCAGTTACACACAATAAATATATCCTGCTATAAATATATCCTGCTATGCACACTGTATAGTTTAGTGCCTACACTTACCAATATTGTATACTAAAATTTTGCTAAGAGGGGAGATCTTGTGTTAAATGTTTTTAATCATAAAGTGAGTAAATCAGTAAATAAATAGTGTGGAAGAAATTTTTGTTTTAAGTGTTGGTATGTTTATGGTTTGTGGTGATGGTTTTATGGGTGCAAAGTCATCAAGTTATATTCATTATATATATGAACATACACACACACACACATGCACACACACACACACACACCCTGCTTTTTATATGCTCTATGTTCCTCCAACAGGAGGAGTGGCTGGTAAAGTTCTATTTCTTGACCTAGGTGGTGGTTACCAGGGTGATTATCTTATAGTGGTTCACTAAACTACACATTTTTTAATGTGGATTTTCTCCATTCACTTTATTTTACAATGAAAAAGGTTAAAAATATTTTAAAATTATATAATCCCAAGCCCTATGTTTATATTGAGAGAAACATGTAGTTTTGAGAAACAAAGTGCTTTGCTAAGGAGCACGTAGCTAGTTATCAACAGAACCAGGAATAGCAGCCAAACCAAATTTTATCCTAATAAATGAGAAAAAAGAATATCAGTAAAGAGAAATGATATTCTTGAAGAGGGTAACACAGAAATAGTGAGTTATGGAGCATTTCCATGTAAAGGTGCTAAAATACTCTGACATCATTGAATGATATTAGTAAGTAGTATTCACTGAAATTATTAGTCTTCCTGGGTGTTACTTCATATACTGATTCATAAAGTTCAGCTTGTATCCTCACAGTTTGTCACTGACTGAGGTTAAAAACAGTTGGGTATGGACTCAGAGAGTCTTTCTACCCATGCTAATTGCCCTCAGTTATAGTGAGGATACAGCTGATACCCAAAGAGGGGGAAGGACTTTCCCAAGCTTGTTAGGGGCCCAGCCAGACCTGGAAGGAAACTTCCTTATGGTAGGCTAGTCCTCTTTTCAGTGACTAGGCTGGCTCTCATTTACTTGGAGAGAGAAGATGAATTGGTTTTATATTTTTGATTAAATGGGGGTATGGAGGTTCCTCAAAAAGTTGAAGATAGAGCTACCATACGACCCAGAAATTGCACTACTGGGTATTTGCCCCAAAGATACAAATGTAGGGATCCAAAGGGGTACGTGCACCCCGATGTTTATAGCAGTGATGTCCACAATAGCCAAACTATGGAAAGAGTCAAGATGTCCATTGGCAGATGAATGGATAAAGAAGATGTGGTATATATATACAATGGAATATTATGCAGCCATCAAAAAAAAACCACCCAAAAATGAAATCTTGCCATTTGCAATGACGTGGATGGAACTAGAAGGTATTATGTTAAGCAAAATATGTCAATCAGAGAAAGACATATATCATATGATCTCACTGACATGAGGAATTCTTAATCTCAGGAAACAAACTGAGGGCTGCTGAGTGGTGGGGGGTGGGAGGGATGGGTTGGCTGGGTGATAGACATCAGGGAGGGTATGTGCTATGGTGAGTGCTGTGAGTTGTGTAAGACTGATGAATCACAGACTTGTACCTCTGAAACAAATAATACATTATATGTTAAAAAAAAAATAGTAGGAAGGGAAAAATGAAGGGGGGGAATCAGAGAGGGAGACGAACCATGAGAGACTATGGACTCTGAGAAACAAACTGAGGGTTCTAGAGGGGAGGGGGGTGGGGGGATGGGTTAGCCTGGTGATGGGTATTAAAGAGGACATGTATTGAATGGAGCACTGGGTGTTATATGCAAACAATGAATCATGGAACACTACATCAAAAACTAATGATGTAATGTATGGTGATTAACATAACATAATAAAATTTTAAAAAATGGGGGTCCTACTAAAAACAGTGCTATTTCTCTTAGGGGAGGCTTAGGAGAGGCAATATGGCTGAGGACCATGGCAGGCAGGTAGCTTAGGTACCTGTTTTGAAGTTGCATTTGTGTAGCAAGATATGATTTTACTTAGATTTGGGGAGGGGAGCAGGAGAGTATCAAAAATCTCTGCAAAATACTCTTGGCCTCTGCACTGATTAAGATTTTAGGTATTTTTGCAGCCTGTTTTGGAATATTTTGGCATTCTTATTTAATATTTAGAATTATTGTGTAGGATATAAATAAAGAATCAAAAAAATTTTAGTCCTATTTTTAGCCAGTATGCATTCAGGTACTTTAAAATTATTTCATCAGAGATAATGTTAGGTATCTTTGCCTTACTATATTTATGGCTGTATGTTTCCTAACACTGTGTTATCTACTCTTTCCTAGTAATACAGAATGAGGCTATGGCCCTTAAGTAGGCAGTTTTGAGAAAGAAAAAGTCTAGAAGCTGCTCTTTAGAGGTAAGCTGATAAACACACCAAAGCATTAAGGAAACCCAAACAACATACAAATACACCTGTTTTAAATCAACATTTTTCTCCAATCCATGGATAGAAATTCAATATGTATTCTCTGTGAGGCTGATAAAAGAACAACTCTCCAACTTAAAGGATCTAATGGCCTTAGAGTCTCTTGAGAAATCTAGATTAACGGAGGTTACTCAGAGAGTTGCAGAACATAGGAAATCCTGCTAGTGAATGTGTAACACTTGGATCCAAAAGCTAAAATGCTACCTCATGAGGCAAAAACAAAGAGAAATATCCACAGATATAATAAAATACTGAGGATGTAAGTTTTTCCTGTTGTGTTTTTGGCTTTGCAGATACCATGTGGGTTTATATTTTATAGAGTATAATGAAGTACATCAATTAAGTGTAGGTTATGGAGAAACCCATGTTCATTGTTACCATTCAGTAGTTTCTGAATTCCCTCATGATCCTGCTACCTACAGTCATCAAAGTGCTAAGCTGGCTTCCACCTGTGGAATGTCATCCCTGAATGTACTTATTTTCCTTTTTACCATTTACATTGCACATGTTGACCTAAACCTTAGAATTAAAATACTACCAAAACAGGGGCACCTGGGTGGCTCAGTCGGTTAAGCGTCTGCCTTCGGCTCAGGTCATGATCCCAGAGTCCTGGGATCCAGCCCCGCATTGGGCTCCCTGCTCAGTGGGGAGCCTGCTTCTCCCTCTGCCTCTGCCCCTTCCTCCCGCTTGTGCTCTCTCTCTCTCACTCTCAAAAAAAAAAAAAAAAAAAATACTACCAAAACAATCACTGCAGTTTTTTAAGGTAAACTCCACTCGCATTCGCTTAAGAGGTCAGGATTATTCGTGTAGCCTCCACTTAAAGGAGGAGGAATCTGAGGTGTAGGCAAGTGATGAGATGCTCAATGTCACCCAGTGCTAAGTGGAAGGACTGCAGTGGGGACCAGTGATTCTTTGAGGAAATTGGGGCCTCTCTGCCTGAACCAAACTTGGCCAGCCCAACTGAACTCATTTCTTCTAACCCCACTGATAGATAGTGGTTTGGGAGTACATGAGATGAAGCTTACCTTTGCAATGCCTGTTACTTATAATAAAAGTTTGATGACCAAACTAATGGTGTACAAAAGATTTTGGAGACAGAAAGAGTAGGTGATTATTTTAGGCTACTTGAACAAAGTTTTAAGATCAGAAAAGTAATTAGCACATAATGTTGAACTGAGTGTTGTCAATTCAAGCAATTCCTATCAGGAAGCATCCCTGCTTGGTCATAGCATACATCTGACACCACTGATCGCTGTTGTTGTGAGTGTTCCTGACATCCCAGAGAGTCACGGATCCTTTGTTTTAGATTAGTTCAGATTTTTAAATAACCAGCAGCAGTTCACAGAATCTGGAAATTAAAATTTTTTTTTTTTTTAAGATTTTATTTATTTGAGAGAGAGAATGAGAGACAGAGCATCAGAGAAAGGAGGGTCAGAGGGAGAAGCAGACTCCTTGCTGAGCAGGGAGCCCGATGCGGGACTCGATCCCGGGACTCCAGGATCACGACCTGAGCCGAAGGCAGTCGTTTAACCCACTGAGCCACCCAGGCGCCCCTAGAATCTGGAAATTTAAGTAGCATTTTGACCGTGCCATGTAGGGACCTTAACGATCATTACCATTTACAGTCACCTTTATTTTGAAACAATTTGAACCATAAAACAACTGAAAGACCTGCTCACAGAGGGCTTGTTCTCCCAAGGGAATAAATGCAGTGGTGTAAAAACCTGTGCTTTCTCCCCTCGGTTTTTGTTTGTTTGCGTGTTTTTTTTCATTTTGCAAAAGAGCAGTGTCAGCTTTGTCATGAGCTGGCATTGGCTTGGGGGCCAGTGTCTGGGTCTGACTGCTGCGACTGAGACTTCAAAGCACTGTGACCCGAACATTCCCACATGGTCTCAGAGAAGTGTGATGAGAGTCATGTGTATCATTTCTCAAAGACAAGCTCGAGGGATCCAGAAGAACCTCTCTAATTGGCCACCATCAGAGCAGATGGAGAAACTGGCTGAAAGAGAAAATACCAGTGCTTGGGGTGAGCAAATTTCAGTCGTAAATGAAGCATAAGGATGGCAAAATCAGTTTAACTGTTTCATTAGAAATAAATAACATTTCTAAGAAGAGGGGTTAATTGCTAAGAATGAATAGTTCCACTAATGATAAGCCCTACAAGGTTTATACTAAACATGGATTATTTTCAAGAAGGGACGGGTTTGGAAGGACAGTTTATCTTTATGGTCACCTGTGCATAGCTGTTTGAGTCACGAGCTTTCTCCTTTCTGCCTTGTTTCAGCTGCTTGAAACAAGATTTTGTGGCCAGTTGTAGGAACACTACTATAAAAGCCGAATTTGTGCACCGTGTTGGTACGCAGAGATCATAACTGAGGGCCGTGAGAAACGTGCTGCTGCTCGACCAGGGAAGCAGAGGTTTTTGCTGTGTTACAAGTCTATGTGCTGGGGCGCCTGGGTGGCTCAGTCGGTTGGGCGACTGCTCTCGGCTCAGGTCATGATCCCGGAGTCCCTGGATCGAGTCCCGCGTCGGGCTCCCTGCTCGGCGGGGAGTCTGCTTCTCCCTCTGACCCTCCCCCCTCTCATGTATTCGCTCTCTCTCATTCTCTGTCTCGCAAATAAATAAAATCTAAAAAAAAAAAAAGTTAAATCAAAAGCTAGGAAGAAAATATTATGGCCTGTAAAAAAAATGATGTTAATGGGCGCCTGGGTGGCTCAGTCGGTTAAGCGACTGCCTACGGCTCAGGTCAAGATCCTGGAGTCCCGGGATCGAGTCCCGCATCGGGCTCCCTGCTCAGTGGGGGGTCTGCTTCTCCCTCTGACCCTCCTCCCTCTCGTGCTCTCTGTCTCTCATTCTCTCTGTCTCAAATAAATAAATAAAATCTTAAAAAAAAAAAAAAAGAAAACCTGCATACTTAAAAAATTCAGTTCATTTTGCAGAAGGGGATACATAAAAATCTTAGAAGTTGGTTCTGGCCAGTGTTGATACAGAACTCTAAAGCTGATTAAAAATATTTTCTCTCAGTCACTGAAAATGTAGTAGAACATTTCTGAAAGTAGAATGCTTATATATAATTGGACAATACACGTGTAAATTCTAAATTGGAATAACACTTCGTTGAGGATATACAAAATATCGTCGGTATAATGAGGAAGACAGTGAATCAAAAGAAAGTGACCACATCAGAATTGGAAACTTTCTGGGGCACATGGGTGGCTCAGTCGGTTAAGCGTCTGCCTTCGGCTCAGGTCATGATCCTGGAGTCCCTGGATCGAGTCCCGCGTCGGGCTCCCTGCTCGGCAGGGAGTCTGCTTCTCCCTCTGACCCTCCTCCCTCTCGTGCTCTCTGTCTCTCATTCTCTGTCTCGCAAATAAATAAAATCTAAAAAAAAAACAAAAACAAAAAAAACATTATGCTAAGTGAAAGAAGCATGACATAAAAAACTACATGTATAATTCTATTTATATGAAATATCCACCAAAAACCACAAATTATACAGACAAAAAGCAGCTCTGCAATTGTGTGAAAAAGGAGGCAGGGACGAACTGTATAAAATGGGAATTGACAGCAAAGGGCCTTAAAGGAAAATTTTTGAGTACTAGAAAAGTTCTAAATCTGGATTGTGGTGATTTAGTGAATTCTGTAAAGTGACTCAACCTATCAAATTGTAAACTTAAAATGGGTGAATTTTGTGGTATTTAAATTGTACCTCAGTAATGCTGTAAAACAAAAGTGGTGAGTGTATTTGATAACTTTTGCTTTTTCTGACCTGTACTACATAATACAGGACCAAGCCACCAAAAAAACTCATTAGATGTTAAATCCTTCTTGTATAAAAAAAGTAGGTATATTTAAAATAGAAAACAGGGCGCCTGGGTGGCTCAGTTGGTTAAGCGACTGCCTTCGGCTCAGGTCATGATCCTGGAGTCCCGGGATCGAGTCCCGCATCGGGCTCCCTGCTCAGCAGGGGGTCTGCTTCTCCCTCTGACCCTCCCCCCTCTCATGCTCTCTGTCTCTCATTCTCTCTGTCTCAAATAAATAAATAAAATCTTTAAAAAAACAAAACAAAAACAAGTCTATGTGCTCACACCTCCCTAACTTGATCCTTTCAGAATAATTTCCCCAGAGTCAAATCCCAGCCAAGCGCAGCCTTTACGTACCGAGGCGGGCATAAATGCTAGCTTGAGGCATTTTCCGAAGTTGTAAAAGGTTGACAGGTACTTTATTGGTTGGCTCAAGTATGAAATTGTGAAGGTTTTCATATCCAAACAGCTGCACTTAAATTTTCCATCCCAAACACCTACCCATTGATTCAAAGTCACGGGGTAATTGGAAAAGCAGCTTCATAAGACTCTCGTCTTAGGAAATAAAGTTGTTAAAACATGCAAATTACATTGTTTATTGTGGCTTTTCTCTCTTTCATAGTAGTAGTCCTACATTCTTTCATGCCCTGCATGGCTGTTTGTTTATATTTGGTATCTACGTCTGTTTTGTTTCAGTTCTAAGATATTCTTTTACTCCAGTGAGAACGAATTCTTCCCTTATTAATTATACCAGAAGAGACATGGCAATCCTCATTATCTATACAACTGGGTGAAACTACAGCAAAACAAAATGGATTTTTCATGGATAAAATCTGCATATTGGGATAACAGTACATTTTATCTCTGAGATAAATATTACCATCTTTTCCTGATTATTGCTCTGCAATTCTTATGAAAAGCAAAATCAAAATAAATCAAAAACAAAAATCAATTGTGTCTTTACAAGATGTAAATATATATGTCAAATTCCCCCAGAACTGTAAATGGCTTTTATTACTACTTTTTAAAAAATTTTAGATGTAATTACATTAAGTAATTTGGCTTTCAGAGGAGTTTGAATATTTAAAAAGCACCTGCTGATTTTCTCCAGTAGAGTAAAAAAGTATTTTAATAACACACAAACAGCAGAAACTGAAAAAGAAAAGACTGGAGTAGAAGGATCATTTTAACTAACCGATTTATTAATTTTCAAATTTCAAGCTTATCATCGTGTTTATACCAAGGCATGCTACCTAATAGCTGCAGATACTAGCAATAAATGAGCTATATTATTTTTTATGTAACTTAATGATAAAAGCTATCCCCCCTCCCCCACCTTGATCTGGCCATTCAATATCCACATTGGAAGACGTGAACTCCAGTTGACTCCTTGGATTACCTATGTACTTGGGGTAACGGCCAGCATGGATAAATGATATCTGCAGATAATCTCAGGACATTTTAGCTTTCATCCCTCAAATCTCCTCTACCTCCAAATTATTTCAAAGTCACTGAAATGCAGCAAATGCACTGAGTGCGTTTTTTTCCATTTCCTACTTTGGTTGATTACCTTAACAGAAGTCTAGTGAAAATGGAATGCTCAGCGTATAAGCATGAGGAAAGAGGCATCGAATTTAGTTCCTCATCATTAAGTAAGTGTGCCTGAATTTGCCGTGCTCTTTTCCTTGTAGACCATTGTTGTTAGCCTCCTCAGATTATGGACTTCCTACTGGTAAAACTGGTCCTGACCCTTTTCCATGCCTAATAACTGCTCGGAACCTGACTGAGATAGAGGGTCCACCAGCTGCAGAAGCCAGCTTGCGGGCACAAGCAGGGTTAGCATCTATTGTCAGTGGTTGATTACCTGTGCTTGGGAACAGCTGTCCCATCCATCATTAGGAACTCTTTTAGACTCACGGGTTATTTTTACCCCATTCTGTTGAGGAACCGAGGCTGGAAGAGGCTGTGTTTTGGTGGTTCACCTTATCAGTTTCAGAGAATGAAAACATGACAAAACACCTGAAAATTTAGCACCTAGCCACACAGCGACTTAAATAAGACAGGCCCTCACATCTCTCTTTGGGGGCTGTAAGCCCAAGTTCCTGTTGGCAAGGCCGTATTTGTGTTTCTACACAATGCTCAGTTCTTTCCGTGTAGAGCATTCTATGTGGGGTTAAGGGTAGTTTGATGGCTAAAAAACTCTCTGTTAAAAAATTTATTTTGATGTTCCTCCTGCTGTTTTTTAAAGTTAGGACTATCCTCTAAGTAGGCATTATTTTTATGCTTTGGAAGACAAGTGGCAGATTCAAACCAAGAATCTCCCTGTTTATTGCACTGTAAATAATTTGTAAGTTTAAAAATTTACTTGTATGTTTTTACTTTTCACCATAAAGAATCATCTGAGCTTCTCTGGTTTTAGGAAAAAATAAAGATTTGGCCATCCAAAGTTTAAACCTTCAGTATCCAAACACCTGCCCACTCCCTCCACCTGCCGACCCACCTGCTGCTCCCCCTTTTCTTCCAGGGTTTACAGATTTGAAATTCTAGTTCCACAAAGTTTGTTAACTAAAATGTTTTCTTTGTCAGACCTTAAATGTTCAGATTCTAAGGTATTCAGTATAGCAGACCATTTTCTGGATCTCTCTTTCAAGGGAGGACTGTAGCCTTGTCAAGACTTCAGGTACATTAGTAAGGATTTGCAGAGAGACCTTTTCTACATGCCTCTAACCAGAAACTATCTATGGAAGGATAGTAATTAAAGGATATTGATACTGTTTTTGTTTGGTGTACTACAGTTTAAAATGTAACAACAACAACAACCACCACCACCACCAAGGTGAGACTGTCAAATGAAATTCTGGAGCTTGTGTATTACCTCTTGCCTGGATGAGACTTTGCTCTTCCAATCAGAAATCAGGTAAGGCTATGAAGATAACCTTTTCAGGTACATACCTAAAGAGAAACTTATTTGTATTTTTCTCATGAACCAATAGCATTGTCTTCTTGGGGAAACATTCTAACAGGCAATTTTTATTTTTTTAAAGATTATTTATTTATTTATTTATTTGAGAGAGAGAGAGAATGAGAGAGAGCACATGAGAGGGGGGAGGGTCAGAGGGAGAAGCAGACTCCCTGCCAAGCAGGGAGCCCGATGCGGGACTCGATCCAGGGACTCCAGGATCATGACCTGAACCGAAGGCAGTCGCTTAACCAACTGAGCCACCCAGGCGCCCTAACAGGCAATTTTTAAAAGCTATTAGCTTTGGGGCACCTGACTGGCTCAGTCGTTAGAGCATGCAACTCTTGATCTTGGGGTTGTGAGTTCAAGCCTCACATTGGGTGTAAAGCTTACTTAAAAAATTATCAGTTTCATTGAGATGTAATTTACATGAAATGAAACTAGCTAATTTGAAATGTACTATATGGTGAATTTCAATGACTGTATACAGTCATATAACCATCACCAAAATCATGTTATAGAACATTTCTATTATGAAAAAAGTTCCTTCATGCCTCCTTTGTACCACATCCTGGACCCTAGTAACCACTGTTCTGTTTTCTTTGACTATACTTTTACCTTTTCTAGAATTTTATATTAGTCTTTTGTGGCCAACTTTTTTTTTACTTTTCACAGTGGTTTTGAGAAATCATCCATGTTGTGTGTTGTATTAGCAGTTTCTTTCTTTTTATTACAGAATGGTATTCTATTATATGGATATATCTCAATTTGGTTTATATTCACAAGTTGATGAACATTTGGTTTCTTTCTAGTTTTTGGAAATTATAAATAAACCTACAGTGAAGATTCTTATGCAAGTCTTTGTATGGACATATGCTTTTCCTTTTCTCTTGAGTAAATACCTGGGAGTAGAATGGCTAGAACATGTAGTAGGCATATATTTAATTAAAAAGAAAAACTGTTGCAATATTTTCTGAAGTGGTTGTACCATTTTATTTTTAATTTTTAAAAAAGATTTTATTTATTTATTTGAGAGAGAGAGAGAGAGACAGCGCATGAGCGGGGGGAGGGGCAGAGAAAGAGGGAGAAGCAGACCCCCTGCTGAGCATGGAGCCCAATTCGGGGCTCAATTTCAGGACCTTGAGATCATGACCTTAGCTGAAGGCAGATGTGTAACCGAATGAGCCACCCAGGTGTCCCTAGTTGTACCATTTTACATTACCACAAATAGGACATGAAAATTCCAAATCCTTGGGTAGCTTGGGTGGCTCAGTTGGTTAAGCATCTGCCTTTGGCTCAGGTCATGATCCCAGGGTCCTGGGATCAAGTTCCACATCAGGCTCCCTGCTCAGCGGGGCGCCTGTTTCTCCCTCTGCCTCTGTCCCTCCCCCCACCCCGTTCGTTCTCTCACTCTGTCTCTCTAATAAATAAATAAAATCTTAAGAAAAAAAGAAAATTCCAAATCCTCCAAACTTCACCAATACTTGATATAGTGAGTGTTTTTCATTTTAGCCATGCATAATGGCTTTAATTTGCATTTCCCTAATGATATGTTGTATCTTTTCATGTGTTTCTGTGACATCCATAGAGCTTTTTTGGAGAAGTTTTCATTCAAATAGTTGGCCAATTTTTAATTGGGTTGTGTTTTTTTTAACTGAATTTTGAGAGTTCTTCATATTTAAAGATACAAATCCTTTATCAGATTTACACTTTGCAAATATTTTCTCCCAGTCTGTGGTTTCATGTTCTTTTTTTTTTTTAAATTTCAGGAGTAGAATTTAGTGATTCATCACTTACATATAACACCCAGTGCTCATCCCAATAAGTGCCCTCCTTAATGCCCATCACCCATTTAGCCCATCCCCCCACCTACCTCCCCTCCAGCATCCCTCCATTTGTTCTCTATAGTTAAGAGTCTCTTATGGTTTGCCTCCTTCTCTGTTTTTAGTTTATTTTTCCTTCCCTTCCCCTGTGTTCATCTGTTTGGTTTCTTAAATTCCACATGTAAGTGAAATCATATGATATTTGTCTTTCTCTGACTTATTTCACTTAGCATAATACACTCTAGCTCCATCCATGTTGTTGCAAATGGCAAGATTTTGTTCCTTTTGATGTCTGAGTAATATTCCACTGTATGTAGATACCACAATTTCTTTATCCATTCATCAGTTGTTGAACATTTGGGCTCTTTTCATAATTTGGCTATTGTCGATAGTGCTGCTATAAACATTGGGGTTCATGTGCCCCTTCAGGATCAGCATTTTTGTATCCTTTGGATAAATACCTACTAGTGCAGTTGCTGGGTTGTAGGGTAGCTCTATTTTTAACTTTCTGAGGAGCCTCCATACTGTTTTCCAGAGTGGCTGCACCAGCTTGCATTCCCACCAACATGGCAAAAGGGTTCCCCTTTCTTCACATCCTTGACAACATTTGTTGTTTCCTGAGTTGTTAATTTTAGCCATTCTGACTGGTGTGAAGTGATATCTCACTGTGGTTTTGATTTGTATTTCCCTGATGGTGAGTGATGTTGTGCATTTTTTCGTGTGTCTGTTAGCTATTTTGTATGTCTTCTTTGGAGAAATGTCTGTTCAAATCTTCTGCCAATTTCTTAACTGGATTATTTTTTGGGTGTTGATTCTGATGCCTTCTTTACAGAATCTGGATACTAGCCCTTAATCTGTTATGTCATTTGCAAATATGTTCTCCTTTTCCATCAGTTGCCTTTTAGTTTTGTTGATTGTTTTTTCACTGTGCATAAGCTTTTTATCTTGATGAAGTCCCAATAGTTCATTTTTGCTTTTGTTTCCCTTGCCTTTGGAGACCTGTCTAGTAAGAAGTTTTTGTAGCTGAGGTCCAGAGGTTGCTGACTATTTTCTCCTCTAGGATTTTGATGGGTTCCTGTCTCACATTTAGGTCTTTCATCCATTTTGAGTTTATTTTTGTGTATGGTATAAGAAAGTGGTTCTTCTGCATATTGCTGTCCAGTTTTCCCAACACCATGTGTTGAAGAGACTTTTTTCCTTTGGACATTTTTTCCTGCTTTGTTGAAGATTAGTTGACCATATAGTTGTGGGTACATTTCTGGATTCTCTATTCTGTTCCATTGATCTATGTGTATGTTTTTTCCCCCCCCCAGTACCATACTGTCTTGATGATACAGCTTTGTAATACAGCTTTAAGTCTGCAATTGTGATGCCTCCAGCTTTGGTTTTCTTTTTCCATGTTACTTTGCCTATTTGGGGGTCTTTTCTGGTTCCCCACAAATTTTAGGATTGTTTGTTCTAGTTCTGTGATAAATGCTGGCATTATTTTAATTGGGATTGCATTGAATGTGTAGATTGCTTTGGGTAGTATAGACATTTTAACCATATCTGTTCTTCCAGTCCATGAGCATGGAATGTTTTTCCATTTCTTTGTGTCTTCTTCAATTTCTTTCTTAAGTGTTCTATAATTTTCAGTGTACAGAACTTTTACCTCTTTGGTTAGGTTTATTCCTAGGTATCTTATGGGTTTTGGTGCAATTGTAAATGGGATCAATTCCTTGATTTCTCTTTCTGCTTCTGCATTATTGGTGTATAGAAATGCAACAAATTTCTGTGCATTGATTTTATATCCTGTAACTTTGCTGAACTTGTATATCAGTTCTAGCAATTTTTTAGTGGAGTCTTTTGGGTTTTTTACATAGAGTATCATGTTACTTGTGAAGAGTGAAAGTTAGACTTCCTCCTTGCTGATTTGGATGCCTTTTATTTCTTTTTGTGGTCTGATTGCTGAGGCTAGGACTTCCAGTACTATGCTGAACAACATCAGTGAGAGTGGACATCCCTGTCATGTTCTGACCTTAGGGAGAAAGCTCTCAGTTTTTCCCCATTTGATGATTTTAGCTGTGGGTCTTTTGTATATGGCCTTTATGATGTTGAGGTATGTTCCTTCTATCCATACTTTCTTGAAGGTTTTTATCAAGAAATGATGCTGTATTTTGTCAAATGCCTTTTCTGCATCTATTGAGAGGATCAAATGGTTCTTATACTTTCTTTTATTAATGTGGTGTATCACTTTGATTGATTTGCAGATATTGAACCACTCCTGCAGACCAGGAATAAATCCCACTTGGTCATGGTGAATAATCCTTTTAATGTACTGTTGGATTTGATTACCTAGCATCTTGGTGAGAATTTTGGCATCCATGTTCATCAGGAATATAGGTCTGTAATTCTCCTTTTCAGTGGGGTCTTTGGTTTTGGAATCAAGGTAAGGCTGACCTCATAGAATGAGTTTGGAAGTTTTCCTTCCATTTCTATTTTTTGGAACAGCTTCAGAAGAATAGGTATTAATTCTTCTTTAAATGTTTGGTAGATGGGACGTCTGGGTGGCTCAGTCTGTTAAACATCTGCCTTCGGCTCAGGTCATGATCCCAGAGTGCTGGGATCGAGTCCCGCATCAGGCCTCTTGCTCAGTGGGGAGCCTGCTTCTCCCTCTGCCTGCTGCTCCCCCAGCTTGTGCACTTTCTCTCTCTCTCTCACTCTGACAAATAAATAAGATCTTCAGAAAAAAAAATGTTTGGTAGAATGCCCCTGAGAAGCCATCTGGTCCTGGACTCCTGTTTGTTGGGAGATTTTTTATTACTGATTCAATTTCTTTGCTTGTTATGGGTCTGTTCAGGTTTTCTATTCCTTACTGTTTCAGTTTTGTTAGTTTATATGTTTCTAGGAATTTATCCATTTCTCCCAGATTATCCAGTTTGTTGACATATAATTTTTCATAATATTCTCTTATAATTGTTTGAATTTCTGTGGTGTTGGTTGTGATCTCTCCTCTTTCATTCATGATTTTATTTATTTGGATTCTTTCTCTTTTCTTTTTGATAAGTCTGGCTAGGGGTTTATCAATTTTGTTAATTCTTTCAAAGAACCAGCTCCTAGTTTCATTGATTTGTTCTGGTTTTTTTGTTTGTTTACTTCTAGATCATTTCTTTTTTTAAAAAAAGATTTTATTTTTATTTATTTTAGAGAGAGAGAGAGAGCAGAGGGGAGCGGGAAGGGGGGAGAGGGAGAGAGTCTCAAGCAGATTCCGTGCTAAGCACAGAGCCCGATGTGGGCCTTGATCTCATGACCTGATGTCGGGACCTGAGCTGAAACCAAGAGTCAGTCTTAACCTTCTTACTGACTGAGCCACCCAGGGGCCCATCTATATTTTATTTCTGCTCTAGTCCTAATTATTTCCCTTCTTCTGCTGATTTTAGGCTTTATTTGCTCTTCTTTTTCCAGCTCCTTTAGGTGTAAGATTAGGTTGTGTATTTGAGACTTTTCTTGCTTTTTGAGGTACCCTTGTATTGCTATATACTTCCCTCTTAGGACTGCCTTTGCTGTGTCCCAAAGGTTCTGGACTGTTGTGTTTTCATTTTCATTTGCTTCCATGTATTTTTTAATTTCTTCTTTAATTTCCTGGTTAACCCCTGGTTAATTCTTTAGTAGGATGTTCTTTAACCTCCATATATTTGTGGTCTTTCCAAATTTTTTCTTGTCAAGTTTCATAGCATTGTGGTCTGAAAATAAGCATGGTATGATCTCAATCTTTTGGTACTGGTTGAGGCTTGATTTGTGACCCAGTATGTGATCCATTCTGGAGAATGTTCCATGTGCACTTGAAAAGAATGTGTATTCTGCTGCTTTAGGATGAAATGTTCTGAATATATCTGCTAAGTCCATCTGGTCCAGTGTATCATTCAAAGCCATTGTTTCCTTGTTGATCTTCTGCTTAGATGATCTGTCCATTGCTGTGAGTGGGGTATTAAAGTCCCTTACTATTATTGTATTATTAACAACGAGTTTCTTTAAGTTTGGTATTAATAGATTTTTATATTTGGCTGCTCCCAAGTTGGGAGCATAAATATTTATAATCGTTAGATCTTCTTGTTGGATAGACCCCTTTATTATGATATAGTGCCCTTCTTCATCTCTTATTAAAGTCTCTGGTTTAAAATCTAGTTTGTCTGATACAAGGATGGCTACTTCATCTTTCTTTTGATGTCCATTAGCATGATAGATGGTTTTCCACCCCTTCACTTTCAATCTGGAGGTGTCCTGGGGGCCAAAATTAGTCTCTTGTAAGCAGCATATCAATAGGTCTTATTTTTTAATCCATTCTGATACCCTCTGTCTTTTGATTGGAGCGTTTAGTCCATTTACATTCAGAGTAATTATTGATAGATATCAATTTAGTGCCATTGTATTATCTGCAAAGTCACTGTTCCTATAGGTTATCTCTGTTCCTTTCTAGTCTTTGTTGCTTTTGGTCTCTCTTTCCTGCCCAAAGATCCCCTTTAATATTTCTTGCAGAGCTGGTTTAGTGTTCATGTACTGCTTTAGTTTTTGCTTGTCTTGGAAACTCTTTATCTCTCCTATTCTGAATAACAGCCTTACTGGATATATCCAGCCTATACTGGATATCCTCTTCTTGGCTGCATATTTTTCCCATTTAGCATGTTGAATATATTATGCCACTTTCTTCTGGCCTGCCAAATTTCTGTGGACAGTCTGCTACTAATCTTATGTGTCTACCCTTGTTGGTTAAGGACTTTTGTCTCTAGCTGTTTTCAGAATTCTCTCTTTATCTTTGCATTTTCCAAGTTTCACTATGCTATGTCTTGATTTTAAGGGGAGTTCTCTGTGCCTCTTGGACTTGAACACCTATTTTCTTCCCCAGATTAGGGAAGTTCTCAGCTATAATTTGTTCAAATAAGCCTTCTGCCCCCTTTTCCTGCCCTTATTCTTCTGGGAGTCCTATGATATGGATAAATATTGTGCTGTGTGGAATCGCTGAGTTCCTTAACTATATTCATGATCTAATAGTTTTCTTTCCCTCTTCTTTTCTGCTTCCTTATTTACCATAATTTTATCTTCTATATTACCTATTCGTTCTTCTGCTTCTTCCATTCTCATTATGATTACGTCCAGTCAGTTTTGCATCTCAGTCATAGCATTGTTTATTTTAGCCTGACTAGTTTTTAGATCTTTTATCTCTGCAGCCAGGGTTTTTCTGGTGTCTTCCATACTTCTTTCATGCCCAGCTAGTATTCTTATGACTGTTGTTCTAAATTCTTGTTCAGATATATTGCTTATATCTGTTTTGAGCAAATCCCTGGCTGTGGTTTCTTCTTGATCTTTCTTTTTGGGGGAGAATTCCTCCATCTTGTCATTATGTCTAGGTTTCTGTCTTTTGCGTGTTATGAAAACTTGTGATATTTCCTGCTTCTGAGAGTAATACTATGTCAAGAAGGGGTCCTACACTGTCCAGGGCCTGGCGCTTCAGGAAGTGTTTCTGGTGTATGCTGTGTGCACTCTGCTGTTGTGTTTTGTTTGCTCTTTCCCACAGGACAGTCCTCTGCAGAGTTCCTCCTTCCTTGCAGTGGGGAGTGTTTAGACCTTTATGTAGGTATGATTTGGTTTGTTTGTTAAGATAAGCCTGATTTTAAAAAAAGAAAAAAAAAAGCCTGATCCAAGAAAAGAGGAAAGGAAAAGGAACAAAAAAGCAGGAAAATAGACGAACAAAAAACTATAAGCCTGACTCCAAAGAAAAAGAAAGAAGGAAAAAAGAAAAGAAAAAAAAGGCCTGATCCAAATAACATGAAAAGGAAACCAACCAACCAACAAATGCACAAAAGCTATATGCCTGATTCCAAAGAAAAAGGAAAAAAATATATAATGAGTGGTCCTATTTCTATCAGACCTGAAGCTGACACTTTGTAGCACTCTATGATCAATAGACTTGCTTGTGTTGGTCTTCTGAGTGAAAGGTCTGCTGCACTGGCTCACGGTCAGTAAAGATGTCCCTGCTGGGTGCAGGGGGTTGGCGTTTGGTGTAGGTGACTCCAGCCTCCACTGGAGGCACTGTATGTCTCTCTGAAGTCCCATGGTGCTGGTGGGTAGGGGGTGGCAGTTGGTGTCACCCCAGCCTGTCATTCCTGGGGAAAGGAACTCGCAGCCACAGCTGCTCAGGAGGCCCTCACAGACGAGTGAACACTCTCCCCTCCTCTGTCCCAGGCTTTAAACAGATCCCTGCCCTCAACCTGTCTGTGCTGAGGCCATCGGCATGCCCAGCACCACAGTTCTCCTGTGTTTTATCTCTGGCCAGTGGCTGCGATTCAAAACTCTAAATCTGGGGCGCCTGAGTGGCTCAGTTGGTTAAGTGACTGCCTTCGGCTCAGGTCATGGTCCTGGAGTCCCTGGATCAAGTCCCGCATCAGGCTCCCTGCTCGGCGGGGAGTCTGCTTCTCCCTCTGACCCTCCTCCCTCTCATGCTCTCTGTCTCTCATTCACTCTCTCAAATAAATAAATAAAATCTTAAAAAAAAAAAAAAAAAAAACCTCTAAATCTTAAAGGACCTGGCAAGGTGTGGGCCCACTCCCCTCCACCAGAAGAAGGTCTCCCAGCACTGCACCCTGCACCTTTCTGTCCCAGGAAAGCAGTTGCATGCCTGTGCAGGTGCCTGGAGTCTATGGCAAAGCACCATGAAAAGCTGTGACCAGATTATCTGCCTTGCATGTCCCCTCTGTCCCCTCCTGTTAAATGGTTGCTCAGTGGCGCCCGGCAGGCCTTTGTCCTCAGAGAGGCAATAAACCCTCTTCCAAATGTACTCCAGGAGGGGGAACACTTTCTCCCAGTGCAACCCAGGGGATCCCCACACCATGGCTCTTGCATGAACCCTACATGCTGCTCTGTCACCCACCCTCTCCCTCTTTCCCTGACTTCTCTCTCCAAAAAGGGCTCCCTCCCCTCCGTGGCATGCTGGCTTTTCTCTGCCCCAGTTCACATCTCTGAAGCTCACAGCTGCCATTTTCTCTCCCTCCAATTGTGCAGATTGTTTTCTTAATCCTCAGATCGATTTCCTAGTTTTTCAAAATGATTTGATGTTGATCTTGCTGAGTTTGATGGATGACGCAAGCCCAGGGTCCCGCTACTAGTCTGCCATCTTAACTCCTCTTCTAGACTCATTTTTTTTTAAAGAGTGAAAGTTCTTAGTTTTGATGAAGTTTTCTTTATCAATTTTTTTCTTCTTTTCTGGATCATGTTTTTTGTGTTGTTGCTAAGAAATCTTTTCTTGATTCAAGGTTATACAGATATTCTCTGAACTTCTTTTTCTAGAGGTTTTATGGTTTTAGGTTTTACATTCTGACTATGCTTATTTGTGTTAATTTTGTATGTAGTATTATTTGGATCAAAAGTCATTTTTTTGGCATATGAATATCCAATTTTTTAGCATTCTTTGTTTAAAAAGATTATCCTTTCCTCACTAACGTGCTTTTGCACCTTTGTCAAAAATAGTTGTGGGTGGGGTTTATTTCTGGACTCTATACTGATCTAATGACCTGATTCTCTATTTTTACATAAATACCACACTGTCTTGATTTCTGTAGGTGGACCAGCCACATTTATGGGGTTCAGTATAAAATAAAAACATGGGTTCCTTTGTTCAAAACTTATTAAGAATTTCAAGGCAGTAACAGCAGAGCATTAACACCCAGCACAGGGCCCTTCTAAGAGAGAGGCCTGGTACAACTCCATGAAGCTGGCCCCAATAGTAACATTATCATATATTTTGAAATCAAAATCATGTAGAGTTAGTATTTCCACTTTGTTCTTCCTTTTCAAAGTTGTTTTTGGATATTCTGGGTTCTTTATAACTTCTATATGAATTTTAGAGACAACTTATCAATTTCTTTAAGAAAAACCTGCTGATATTTTTATTGGAGTGCAGTGAATATATAGATTAATTTGGGGAGGGTAGATAGCTTCACAATGTCAAATCTTCAGATCCATAGGACTTATTTATTTTTCTTGAGTGAGTTTTGTAGTTGGTACCTTTCATGGAGTTTGTCCATTTCATCAACATTGTCTGATTTCTGGGCATATAGTTGTTCATAATTTTTGATTGGATGCTAGACATTGCAATTTTATATTGTTGGATGCTGGATATTTCTTTTTTGGTCAGTTCTAGAAAGGCCCTACCTTATGTGAATTACACAAATTCTTTTTGAAAAAATACTAAATCAGTAGTTTCCACAAATTATCCAACTCCTCATTACTCTTAGTTTCCAGTATGAGAAATCCCATTTGATTTATGGTGTAACAATATCTGTAACTGTAATAGTTCATTTCTGATGAATTTTTATTATATTTAAAAATAGTGGCACAAGATAAAATTTCAAACATAAAATTCTCTCTTTCACTTTATATATTTAAGTAAACTTTGGAAAATATATATGAGAGTATTATACCCACTGCTTTGCACTTGCTTTTTTTATTAACAGATTTTGAAGAAATTTCTCTATTAGCTTTTATATTTCTAATGATCTTTTTAATTGATGCAAAATATTCCCTTATGTGCAGGTTTTATAATTTATATAATCAGCACCCTTGAAGTAGAAGTTTTAAATAGAATTCTTTGTCCAACTAAAAATATTAGTATCAGCCACACTTATTTTATATTTGATATTAAACATCTGTGACTACTTTGGGGTTTTTATTTTATTTACTAAATATTCTGGAATTCTTGGCCATTCCGATTGGCACATGTAGATCATAAATTTTGGTCAAGATAAAGTGGGAAGGCTTTAAAAAGTCCACAAAAGCAGCCTCTACAGCAGCTTCTCTTGGCAAAGAACAGCCCAGAACCAAGCCAATATGTCTTTTCAGCCTCACTGCATTGCCTTGTAGATTTTTCAGAAGAACACTTCAATTCATATTTGGCTGGCTGGTGGTATCCAGTAGTTTGACATAAATGAATACCACAAATGGGTTCTGGTCTGGTGACCATACATTGCAAAAACTTTGGGATTCATCTTTGTCCTTATTTGTGAATTTCAGGTTTTTTGAAGTTGATATCCATCTGGTGGAATGAGGCATAATGTTTTCAAAAGCAAGGTTTAGGATTACTAAGAAATTTCTGATAGTATTTTGCAATGGCCTTGATCAAAGGAACTTAAAAAAATAAAGAAGAAAGGAAAATCACTTTGAAAATAATACAAACACCGCACACATTTTAATACTTTTTCTCCTAAAAGCTAAAGGCGACTAATATTTATTGCTCAAATGTCTTAGGAAATTCACTTATCATACATTGTCTTCTAAAATCCTCAAGCCAACACTGTGAGGGAGAGGTTTTTCTACCTGAGAGTCAATGATACTAGGAATTTGAACAAGGCCATATAGCTAGCAAGTGACAAAGGCTGGGTCTGAACACAGATTTATCTTTTCCCAGATATTGTGCTTTTTTTCTACAGAAGGAAGATTTTTTGCACCATGGGATACTGGTGTGTGTGTGTGTGTGTGTGTGTCTGTGTGTGTGTGTGTTTGCACATGTGTGAGCACATGAGCATCTGGTGAGAATTCTCATTCTTACATTCTAATGTAAAGGAGAACATCCATATTACTTACATTTGTTTTGAAGAGGAAAGAAAATAAATTTTAATATGAATTGAACTCATTACTTTATACTTTCCAGTATTCTATTTGCAAAAATTGATAGGGGATGGAGGTCTAAGAATATGATCTTTGACAGTTTAGAGAGAACCATATTTTCAAAATGTGTGCTCTTTCCTTGGTTGTCACTGGAATTGGAAAATGAGAATAAAGTTTTCATGAGAGGAGGGCCCTAGCAGAATGGAAGCAAAGTCCAAGGAAGGATGGATTTATTAGTAAGAGATATCCTGTGATCAGTACTGGAGGCAAATTTTTTGGATCAGTATTGTATGGTATAAAATTTAAAGTTGTTTCCTATTCTATGTTATAATTATTGTTTTTTTATCATTAAATATTCAGGTAAGTTTTTTACACATAATATCCTTGTGTTGCTTTTAATTTGGGTAATGTCTAAGGTGGGGCAAAATTATAAAGAAAGGGGCTAGCTAGATGAAGCCTAGAGAGTGAGTAGCAATCACAAATTAAGCAGAGGCAGCAATATAAAAGGAGAGGTAAGGGAGATTTTACTTTTCTTCCAGATCCCATTCTGCTCTGCTCTGAGAATCCTTAGCAATATTAGGACACTGGACTTACCATAGAAGGTGGAATGGGGACTAGAACCTAAAGGAATTGGGCATTCTGTGAAGGGGGCTGGGAGATTTAGGGACATTTGATTTAAGTGCCTTTCATACTAGTTTTGCTTTTTTGTTTCACCATTTAGGGTAGAAGATATGATGTATATGTACAATGGAATATTACTCAGCCATAAAAAAGAATGAGATCTTGTTATTTGCAACAACAT
Organism: Mirounga leonina; assembly: GCF_011800145.1. Classification (NCBI taxonomy): domain Eukaryota; kingdom Metazoa; phylum Chordata; class Mammalia; order Carnivora; family Phocidae; genus Mirounga; species Mirounga leonina. The sequence goes on along the minus strand of NW_023270320.1, from coordinate 12,403,472 downwards.
GAATGGACCTAGAGGGTAGGTGAAATAAGTCAGACAAAGAAAGACAAATATCCTGTGATTTGACTTGTATGTGGAATATAAGAAACTAAACAAATGAACAAAGAAAAAAAGAGACAAACAGAAAAACAGACTCTTGAATATGGAGAACAAAGTGGTGATTGCCAGAGGGAAGGGGGACGGGTGAAATAGATCAAGGGTATTAAGAGCACACTTATGTTGATGAGCACTGAATAATGTATAGAATTGATGAATCATTGTATTGTATCCCTGAAACTAATATAACACTATATGTTAATTATACCTGAATAAAAATAAAATAAAATAAAAATGAATAAGATGACAAAAAATATTTCTGTAGTTAACCTCAGTAGCTCTGAAGTAATAACTTACTACATTGTCAAGTTGACAGTTAATGCCCTGATAAGAAACAGAAACTGCTAGATTGCTTTTTTGCTTTCCTTCTTTCTTCTTTTTTTCCTTTTTTCATATTTGGGGGGTTATATGCGCAGGTGGGTAGAAATCTTTACACATAGCAAGTGGACTTCTTACAAGGTGTTTGCAATTCATAACGAGCATGTTGTAGGCTTTGCAAATAATCTCATTGGTATAAGAAGACTGAGAAATTGAGGGACAAATAGAGTAACTCATTGTAGCAGGATATGGGGTCTAGCCACAGCAGCAGGAGGTAAAATGACCTGTGGTATTTGCTAGATTCTAGGAGCAATCATTGCATCTGCCTCCAGGACTTGTGTTCATTTTTCTGTTGAAGTTATCGATGGAACAATCAACATAATAAGATTAAAGAAAGTTTCCATCATACTCTAAGTTAAATGGAAATAATACAATCCCATTTTAAGAAATATCATTTAAAATGTATATTTTTTTAATGTAATGCTTTTGTTATGTATTTCTTTGAGGATGCCCTAAATTAAATCTTGGTATTAAAAATTCTTAGCCAGAGGGTGCCTGGGTGGCTCAGTTGGTGAAGCGACTGCCTTCGGCTCAGGTCATGATCCTGGAGTCCCGGGATCGAGTCCCACCTCGGGCTCCCTGCTCAGCGGGAAGTCTGCTTCTCCCTCTCCCGCTCTCCTCCTCTTGTGCTCTCTCTCTCATTCTCTCTCTCAAATAAATAAATAAAATCTTAAAAAATTTTTTTTTTAGCCAGATAATGATCTTTTCTTTTTGTGTGGTGAGATTCTCTCCTCTTCCCAAGAGTAAACTTAGTCATTATTTTTCCTTCAAAGTCTCCTCTAGGACTGCCATCTAGGATCCCCAATTTTTTAAAAAAGATTTTATTTATTTATTAGAGAGAGAGAGCATATGTATATGGTTACCTCATCTGGAAAATGGCAATTAAATAGCATGTCCCTTTATTTAGTTGTTGTGGGGATTAAATGAGCTGATATATGTAAAGCAATTAGAATAGTGCATGGGATACAGTTATTGTTTATGGTTGGTAAATAATGTTTAAAACCAAACTCAAGCAAAATTTATCTCATGGTATTTAATATTTTTAACATTAAAAAGAACACTAAGAAGCAATTTAGTTTAATAGTTAACAGCAAAATACCACACTAAAGTCATCACTATTTCATGTAGTGGTATATAGACTTAAATCATGCTGGATGTTACCTGCATTATCTCAATTGTAGGAAATTGTCTAATTAAAACATTTTTCCTCAGGCAACATGGAAAGGCATGAATAATAAAACAGTGAAAGCACAAGTATATAGGCATCATTATCATATTATCTATTTTATCATTTATAATTTTACTAATACTAAACATTTTTTAAAAATGATTACATGGATGTGATTATATAAAATTGCAATCCTATCCTGTGAGGAAATTCTGTCACCTTTACTGGCTTTGAATAAGCAAGCTGCCATGCTGTACACGGCCCATGAAGGGAGTCACATGGCAAGAAACTGAGTGCAGCCTCCGGTCAACAGACGATGAGAAATAGGCCTTAGTCCAGCAGCCGACAAGGAGCTGCGTGCTGCCCGCAATCACAGGGTCAAGGAAGCAGATCCTTCCCTACTTGAATCTCAGATGAGAGTGCAGCCTTTTTTTTTTTTTTTTTTTAAAGATTTTATTTATTTATTTGACAGAGAGAGAGATAGCGAGAGCAGGAACACAAGCAGGGGGAGTGGGAGAGCGAGAAGCAGGCTTCCTGCCGAGCAGGGAGCCCGATGTGGGACTCGATCCCAGGACCCTGGGATCGTGACCTGAGCCGAAGGCAGACGCTTAACGACTGAGCCACCCAGGCGCCCGAGAGTGCAGCCTTGACCAACACCTTGCTTGCAGCTTGGCAAAAGACCCAGCTGAACTCTGCTCACACTCCTGACCCAAAGAATCTGTGAGATGATAAATGTGTGTTTTCTAATGGTGCCGTGTGTGGGGTAATATTATTGCACAGCAATAGATAAGCAATACAAGGATTTGCTAAAATGTAAGTTCATGATTGCAAATAATTTTGTCTGTATCCCCAGCACCTATTAATGTGTCTGAAATATAGAGGTGTTCAATAAATATTCACAGGAAGTGAAGAAGAAAGGAAGGGAGGGAGGCAGGGAGGGAAAAGTTCTCTTTGGGAATGCACCTGCAGTTTGCACCTGTGTCAAACTAATTGGGTTATTTATACTAAATTGAGAGTTTTGCATGTAGGTGTTTGGAGTTTGATAAATGCAGAGGTGACAAGTGGTAGGGCTAGTTCCTGAGGTTGGACTGCTGTAACTGATTGTTATCACAATATTAGGGAAAAGAGCAGTACTGGGTCACTATGGACTTGAAACCCATGTGCATTTCTTCCTACTCAATCAAGCATTTAACCAAAAGCAATAGTGCATTGCTCTACCCTTGCAGGCAGTTTGGAGGCCTATCCAGGCATAGATTGATGGGGACAGAGTCAGCCAGGCCCTTTGATATTTTCAGGTGTGTTATGTGTTACTTTTTTTTAAAAAAATAGCTTTATAGAGATGTAATCCATATACCATAAATTTACTAAACTGCATAATTCAGTGATTTCTCAGTTAAATGTGTATAGGCTTGACTAACTAACACCACAGTTCAGTTTCAGAATATTCCCAGTACCCCATAAAGACCCCTTAGTGCCCATTTGTCGTCATTCCTCATTCTCCCCCTTACCCCAGACAACAGATCCCTAATCTATTCCTATCTTGTAGATTTCCCTTTTGTGGGCATTTCATGTAAGTGGAGTCAGGTGAATATGGAATCATATGGAATATGTGGTCTTTTGCATATGGCTTTTTTTTACTTAGCATAATATTTTTGAGGCTCATCCATGTTGTAGCATGTATTTGTACTTTATTCCTTTTTATTGCTGAACAATGTGCTATTGTATGGATGTATCACCATTCACCAGTTTACCAACATTTGGTTTGTTTCCACTTTTTGTTTAATAAAAGTAATGCTGCCATGAATATGCACATCAAATCTCTGAGTGGACATATATTTTCATTTCTCTCGAGTAAATTCCTGGCAGGGGTACAAGTGCAAGGTCATATGATAAATTTAAGTTAACTTTTGTCACACTATCTTTAGGACAAGATTTTGAAAAAAAAAATTAGAGCCTAACAATGTTCTTTATAAATAGTATTTATTAAAGGTCTATTTTCTTGATTTATGCATTTGAAGAAAAAAAGGTAGAAGATGGGCTGCTTATTTTGGTTTATAAAATTAGGAATGTTACAAATACAAAAAAAAAGCACATATTTAAATTTGAGGGATATATAGTACTCTAGTCCATTACTGATATAAAGTGCAACTATAGGCATTAAACACTTAATTATGACCCAACATTATTTACTTATAGGAATATTTGAACCTATGTTGAAACTAATTTTAAAAATTTAGATTTATGGGGGCGCCTGGGTGACTCAGTCAGTTAAACATCTGCCTTGGGCTCAGGTCATGATCCCAGTGTCCTGGGATTGAGCCCTGCATCAGGCTCCCTGCTCAGCGGGGAGTCTGCTTGTCCCTCTCCATCTGTCCACACACACTCTCACTCTCTCTCTCAAATAAATAAAATCTTTAAAAAATTTAGATTTATGGATGTAATTATCCTATACCTTAAGGAAGTAAAAATAAGCCATTTTATATACTTATTTATATAACATCTCTCAAGTACAGAAACATAAAGCTAATTAGTATATATTGATGAGCAGATAGAGAATTTAGAGCAAATAAAATAAGAAACTATGCTCAGGAAAGATCCACTGCTTCTATCAACTGCAAATGTCTTAATATTTTTTTGGCCAGATGGAGAGTTCATTGATCTGAATAAGGTGGATTGTGACTGTAACTGGGTTGTCTCGAAACAAACATTCCTATAGGCTTCATCAGATTAGTTAAGTTCTCTAGGAATTAAGTTCAAAATATCCAGAATGTCTTTCAACTCATATGTTATATATATGACTCCTCTTATCACTCTAATGTTAATTTCCTTATTTGTGGAATTCTAGAACAAAAAGGTACTTAGTGAAGATTGTGAATAGAGTTTTCAGGATAATTGTAAAAAAGAACTATACATTTATTTAGCCTGCCATCCTCATAGAATGGAATAGATTAATAATGGAATGTGATTTAAGAAGGACTGGCACAAATTAATGAATGATAGATCCTTGATGTGTCCAAGAGGAGGAATACAATGTTGTTGGTATACATTCCTGAATGTTTTAGCTTGGTTATATGGAGGGTAGCCTTATTTTCCCTGCAGGCTTCTTCTAGGTACCATTGTCAAAAGAAAGAATGATGAGCTGAAAAAGCCAAGGGTGCAACTCAGTGTGGCATTTCTTATGTTCTAAACTTCAGGTATGAAAGGCTGGGTTATTCAAAGACCGAAAGTAAGTAGGTCACAATTCTTTATAATACCAAGCTTTCAAAAAAAAAAAATCACCTCATTTTTTCTTTTGATGTCTAGATATTATATACACATTTTTTCAATGGTAGGAAGCTTTAAAAACATTATATGTACACATAATAGAGTATATGAATGTCTAAACTAGGACGCACAATCTGGGGAATTTATAAGTCAACTTCAGCATGGAAAAATTCGCGAAGCTGGGTAGTTAAAGCTTTTTGAGTAATTACCATGTGCTAACTACTGTTCTGTTGCTTTCTAAGTATGACTACGTTAAACTTTGTAACAATCCTATGAGGTATTTATGATTATGATCATCTCCATTTATTAGATGAGGAATCTGAGGCCCAGGGAGTTTTAGGTAAATGGCTCAAGGCCACACAGCTAGAAAGTGAAGTCGAGATTGGGACTTAGGGGGCACCTGGGTGGCTCAGTTAGTTAAGCATTGGACTCTTGATTTCGGCTCAGGTCATGATTTCAGGGTTCTGGGATCGAGCCCTGCGTTGGGCTTCACATTCAGTGTGGAGACTGCTTCTCTCCCTCTCCCTCTACCCTTCCTTCACCACTCATGCATGTTAGCACACGTTCTCTCTCTCAAATAAATAAATCTTAAAAAAAAAAAAAAAGACTTGAACTCAGATAATCTGGCTCCGGAGCCTGTATTCTGAACCAATATGCCATATCATCCTCTGAAATAATTATGTATAGTAGTTTTATTATAGGAGATAAGATGTGCACCTGATTATTGCTATGTTCTCTATACTGTGTACTGCAATATAATCTTGAAGATTTACCTTTTTTTACTGAGAATTTGTAATAATTTGAAAAAATTAATGAAGTTTAATGCTGCTAATAACTCTTTTGAAAAGAAACTATTTTTCACTTTTTTTTTTTTTTGCAAAATAAATCACTTTTCTGTTTAATATTTCCTCTTAACCAAAAATATTTCCTATAGTCATTCTTACTATTCTTACTTTCATTTATTCTGTCTCAGGGTTCTTTCTTGGTGAATGTGCCTGGTTGAGAGTCAAGAACACGTTTTGAGATACTCTGTTAGGAGTGTGCTGCACTGCATTTGAACTACTCTGTCCTGGGCAATCCCAGGATTAGATTACGATGTAATTATTATTCATGAAATGTAAAATATAAGTAAGGAAAATATTATTTAGGTAGATGGTATTTTATTTTTTATTTTATTTATTTTATTTAAATTCTTCTTTTAAAATTTATTTGAGAGAGAGAGAATGAGAGAGAAAGAGAGCATGAGAGGGGGGAGGGTCAGAGGGAGAAGCAGACTCCCCATTGAGCAGGGAACCCGATGCGGGGCTCCATCCTGGGACTCCAGGATCATGACCTGAGCTGAGGGCAGTCGCTTAACCAACTGAGCCACCCAGGTGCCCCTATTTTATTTAAATTCAATTAGCCAACATATTTAGTACATCATTAGTTTAAATGTAGAGGTCAATAATTAATCAATTGCATATAACACCCAGTGCTCATCACATCACATGCCCTCCTTAATGCCCATCACCCAATTACCCCATCCCCCCACCCACCTCCCCTCCAGCAACCCTCAGTTTGTTTCCTATAGTTAAGAGTCTCTCATGATTTTTCTCCCTCTCTGATGACTTCCCATTCAGTTTTCCCTCCCTTCCCCTATGATCCTCTGCACTGTTTCTTATATTCCACATATGAGTGAAACCGTATGATGAATGTCTTTCTCTGACTGACTTATTTCGTTGAGCATAATACCCTCCAGTTCCATCCACATTGATGTAAATGGTAAGTATTCATCCTTTCTGATGGCTGAGTAATATTCCATCATGTATATATACATATATATATATACACACATATGTATATATATGTATATATATATATATACCATATCTTCTTTCTCCATTCAGGTAGATGGTCTTATAAACCCTTGTTTTAAATTAGACATTTTTATATTGATGCTTAGGCATGTTAATGACAAAATTTATTCGATAGAAGAAGCATTAACTGAATAAAATGTCTTTCAGATAACAAACTTGCAGTGAAAGTCTAGCAGTCCATACCACAAATGTATAGAACTGTGGCTTAGCTAAATGGAAGGCATAGCAACTGGGGGTAAGTAGCAAACTTTGTTTTAATATGTCTGAGTTAAAACAAAATAAGATTGCTGAGGGGGAGAGTTATAAATTATTTCAGTAAACAAATTATTTTTGTGCACCCTTAAGCTGGTGAAAAAGCAAATGTTTACCTGAAAATAATTGATATGCTAATTTTAAATAATTCTTTTCTAGGCATTAAACCAAATCTCATAAGACCCCCTATTATGGTACTTCTTTGATTAGTTTGAATTGTCTCGGGCACTTGCAATTTTTTCAAAGATTGCATTTCTCTGAAAATATCTTATAATTTAGTATTTCCACTCTTTCTGGCTGTTCTTTCCTTCCTTCCTCTAAGGGTTACTTTCAAGTCCTTCTCTAATTTACAGGGTGCATATTTTCTATTTCTACCTGTAATTTTGTGAAAATAAAGCAATTGTTCAATGGGTAGTAATATGAATGCAAAAATATGTCCCCACTGAAGCATTAACATAATTTAATGAACATACAACAAAATTAAATTTAGCAGCCAATAAGGAATATAATTCTTACTTACATTTTGAAATGGTGGTAACAGAGGACTCTGTTGCCTGTTTTATAAATGCAAGCTTCACACTGATTTACTCTTTTAAAATTCTATGGACCATATAAGCTACTCAATTTAAAGTTTTCACTGTTGAATTCAAGCTTCTTTGGTTAAGTGAAGAATAAGAATAAATACTGTCTAAGGGCTCAATATTTATGTGTTCCTCCTCCCACAAATTCATGTGCTGAAGCCTTTTTAATGCCAACATGATGGTATTCAGAGGTGGGACCTTTGGGCAGTAATTAAGTCATGAGGGTGGAACCTTCATCATGGGATCTGAGACCTTTTTGAAGAGACACAAAAGGGTTTGCTTTCTCTCTTTCTCCCTGCCATGTGAAGATCCATGAAGATGCCCATCAGCAAACCAGGAGGAGGGCTCTCACTAGAACCCAACCAAACTGGTATCCTGATCTTAGACTTCCAGCTCCAGAACTGTGAGAAATAAATTTCTGTTTTTTAAGCCATCCAGTCAATGCTATGCACAGTAGTCTGAACGGACTAAGACAATCTATAGAGAGGAAAATATAATAATTTAATTTCTCTTGAATTCTATATAACCCTAGTCATTAATCTATATCCATATGTAGTAAAGATATTTAAGCAGAATGTACAATGCATAAGATACGCACTTACCAAGGTAAAGTAGACAGTGTTTATCTTATTTTTATTTTATTTTTTTAAAATTTTATTTTATTATGTTATGTTAGTCACCATACAACACATCATTAGTTTTTGATGTAGTGATCCACGATTCATTGTGACAGTGTTTATCTTAAATTTCATACACCCACTTAGACTTTTTTGGTTTTATAATTTAGCCTGTTTTATAATTACTTCTATGAACTCCTTATTTATTTCAAGTTTTACAACATGTATTCCTTCTTTGATGAAATGCAGACCACAGATATTGTAATAGAGCTTAAATTGTGACAAAAATTCAACTGTGGTAAAAGAAATACACCAGAAGTAGTACTTGGCTCACTTTAAATTTTATTGGAATGAGGCATCAAGTAAGTTAAGATGTGCAGGGGAGAGCTGATGGGTTATGATTTAAATTTTAGGTTCTACTCATTATTAGAAATCAAAATCAATTTAAGACACCAATTTTCAATAGTATTCTTATGTATAACTGAAACATAGACATATGTAATATTTGGTACAATAAAGATTCATGGCTTCTACTCTCTTGAGACATCTGTCTTCATGAAAGATATGAAGAGTACCAGCTCATGAGTTATGTAACCTTGAGACAATATTCCATTTCTACTTACAAGGATGAATAAATGTCATAATAAAGACCAACTATCATTTGTTATATACAAACTATGTGGTTCTTTTTTTTTGGCTTTTTTTTTCTGGATCTAAATAACTACAGGTGACATTTATGAGAAATGAAGTGTACTGAATTCAGTTGAGAAAGTAGAAGATTCTGTATCTCCATTGACTTGTGAGAGGTTTCACCATTCTAGTCCTCTCCTGACAGCCTAATGATCTTTACTTTCCCCAAATTCACATGATCTACAACAGTCATTTGGCAATTAATTGTGCACTGAGTTAATACCTAATCAGCATCTATTTCAGTACACATGTAGGAATATAGAGGGAGGATTGTTCTGGTTCCCCGGGAAACACACGGAGACAGATTTAGATGAAGGTTATTGGGGAATGCTTTGGGGAACAGTGGGGGTGAGGAAAGGAGGAAAAGGCAAAGGGAGAAATTGAACTGCCAGGCAAATGGCAGTAGGTCCTGCCAGTCCTTCTCACTTGGTTGGGGAGGCAGGGGTGGGTGGGGGGCAGCTCTCATTGCCTGAGGGCAATTCCCAGGGAGGGACTGTGTTCAGAGCTAGCCCATTGACAGCCTGTGCTTCTGGCTGATAAAATGAATCTAGTCCTGAAGCCTGGACCTGGGAGGCACACCACAGCATCCACTTCAAGCAGCAATGGATGCAATGTGAATAATATAGCCACAAGACTCAGATAGGCTGTTTTAAAAACTGGCTTCTAGTATATGGAAGGCTGTGTGGCCCTGGGCAAGTTACTTAACTCTTCTGTCCATACTAAGTGGGGATAAGAATACTGTAGGTATCTCAATGGCTTATTGTGGAAATGGATGAGTTAACACATACAAGGACATAGCAGTTCTTGGAATATTGTGAGTACTCTGTAATTGTCAGCTATTATTATTAGAGGTTGCTATAAAATAATGAAACTATTTTAAAAATACTAACTTACCCATAAGAGTATTTGTTCCCGTAAAGGACAAGAGGGGCTAGTAATAAATAAAAGCCCAAATCTCTAGTTGCTTAAAACAAGGATTTATTTCTTGGCCATGCTAGATATACAGCATGAATTGGCTGATGTTTTCCTCATTCTGTGACCCAACCTGACAGAGTAGCCACTAGCTGGATCACTGCCACTGGTATGGCAGGAAAAAAGAGAGAGAGAGATAGCATTTTATTTGTATTTATTTGTATTTTTTAAATATTTTATTTATTTATTTTTCAGAGAGAGACAGGAAGAAAGAGCGCAGCACACGCAGGTGCACAAGTAGGGGGAGGAACAGAGAGAGAGGGGCAAGCAGACAGGTCTCGATCCCATGACCCTGAGATCATGACTTGAGAGGAAACCAAGAGTCAGATGCTTAACCCACTGAGCCACCCAGGCGCCCCAAGAGATCGCATTTTAAATGCCTGCTGACTCTTAAAGCTTCCACGTGGAAATGATACATGTTATTTCCACTCACAGTCCATTGGTCAAAATAAATCACATGAGTACACAGAAGTCTAAAGGATGTGAAGGGAAGTACAATCCCACCCTTTGTCTGGAAGCAAAATCAGAATGACTTCATAAGAACACTGATGACTATTACAGTTTAACTTTAAAAACTTACTGGAAGGATATACACAGAATGACAGCTAACTTTTATTGAGCGCTTATTATGTGCCAGGCACTGAGATAGACAGCAATACTATGATATAGATCCTATTAATATCCCTATATTGTACATTTGAAAAAAACCCTGAGGTTTAGAGAAACTTGAACAACATCATGAATCTAGCAGGTGGTAAACATGGACTCAGATTCAGGCCTCCATGTGATTGCAAAGCTCACTGTTTCCTCTAAGAACTTCAGTGACACCACCGTGACTCAAATGTTTTCAAAATACATGCTTTTTAGGGGCTCCTGAGTGGCTCAGTAGGTTAAGTGGCTACCTTTGGCTTAGGTCATGATCTCAGGGTTCTGGGATCGGGCCCTGCATTGGGCTCCCTGCTCAGTGAGGAGTCTGCTTCTTCCTCTGGCCCTCTCCTGCTCCTGCTCCTACTCATGCTCTCTCTCTGTCTCTTTCTCTCAAATAAATAAATAAAATCTTTAAAAAAAATACATGCTTTTTAAATTTAAAATTTTTATTTCAAGGAACTGCTGTTGGAGTCTATTATTTAGAGGAGCCTAACTCCCAAAGTTAAGTCTCAAATGTAGTGGAAACTTCTTTCTTGTTCCCATGATGGCATCGGATGGGTAAACGTGTGAATAGATAGCCCTCATTCACTGGGTAGCAGTCAGACCAATGGAGACTCCACAAGCACAAGGCACGCAGGGGTTATCTGCCTTCCAGACAGCTAGGAGGATGCCTGTGGACTAAGCCTGGAAGTGATGCACAGCACTTCTCGTGTTCTGTTGGCTAGAAACTCAGTCACAGGGCTATCCTTGACCACAACGAAGGCTGGGAAATGTAGTTAGTTAGCTGTGCCCCTAGTGAGTCTTCCTCATGATATGACTATGCTTTTTATTTTCATGGGATTAAAATGGGATAAATGCATTTGAAGTTGGCAGGGCGTATCTCAAAGCCACCTCTTTGTTTGGCCTGCGTTCCTCTCGCCTCATTACTCTAGGGTAGTGTCATATTTGGATTTATTGCACTCTTTAACATTTATTATCCTGAATTTCTTAACATGTTTTGTAGTTTGCTTTTGTGCTAATGGAAAGGTTATAGCTGGAATTCTTTACCTTTCCTTTAACTGCTACGTGAGATTTTGTAATAATCTGCAGGACTATGTGGAGGACACTCTAATAAATAGTAAGCAGGAAAGAGCCTGCAGTATGACCCAGAGGAGGTGGGTTTCATGTGCTCTCTATTTTCCTGTGATCCTAGGATGGCCATCATTACTAGGAGCACGAGTGTTCAGTAACATATAACACTTTAAACAATGTTTAAATGCTCTTAAGGACAATATTATTTTGATTCTGTCCACTTGGGAGGGTCAGGGTCTATGTTCTTCAGACTCAATTTTATTTCTAGCCCAATCCAGGATCTGTGTATTTTGTTACATGGAGCATTATTAAAAGCAGCTCTAAAAGTTAACAAGGCAGATACTTGCATCATTATTTTGCAGAAGAAAAAATGGGTTCAGCGAGATTATGACTTTCCTTAGGTCCGACAGTTGGTAATAACACATTGAATGTGAAGTGAGTTCTTCCGATTCACTTGTTATTGTTCTTTCTGCCCAGCTATGCTGCTTATCACATTCTATTGAAAATACTCAGGAGCAGCAAATATTCATTCTTTGAAGATAAGTTCCAGTTTGGAAATAGCCAAAAGAAGTCCAGTATTAAATGTGGTGAATACAGTTGTTGACCAAGTTAGATAGTGCTATTTGGGATTTAAAAAATGAAGTATACCTATAAAGTAACACATTTTTTGAGGCACATAATACACATCTATTAAATATTCGTTAGTTTTACTTGAGGAGGAATTCATCAACAAAACAAGATTACTTCTTAAACAGAAGGATTGGTATCTTTAATATCAAGATAAAATCACTTACTGCTTCAGTATTTTCCCAAATGTTTATTCTTTGCAGACTGACTTTTGCTGTAGATGAAAGGGGTTCATAGACATTTTCAATCCTATTTACCGGAATGAGTTTTTGGCTCATCTTTCATATTGTATTACTGACCTCTGTAAAGAATTGCCCTCCTTTCCTTTATAGAACATTTCAGATACTAACCTCGCTGATTTTGTGATGTTGCCCCAATTTCATGTCTGGCACAAAGATAATATAAGCAGTGAGATACTTTGTGAACTTACTGAACTGTGGCCAGGCTTGTCCTGGGATCTTTACTCCTTCGCTTCATGACCTTGTGACTCATCCCAGCCCACAGCGGGAAGCGGGGAATACAAAGAGGTAGAGAGCTGTTGGCTTCATGGGGAGGACCACGACATTTCCCCATTCACTTCAGCTGCAGGGCAACATCTCCTTCAAAGCAACTGGGAGCGCTGCAAGGAAACTGCAAGGAGATATTGAGGGTACCTGAAATCAGAGGAAATTGGCATCTCTGTCTTCAGCTAGAAGCTATGACAAGCCCTTATGCCTTTCCTGGGACTGCCAGAGCAGTGGAAGGGTGAGAGATCTTGAGAGAGTAGCCTGGTGCTCCCTAACCTATGAGGTATACCTGAAAGTGGAGACTGGGGCTCACTTCTTACCTGGGGGATTCTGAAGGCAGGACTCGTCATAACAGAACAAAATGAGCAGGCACCAGGGAGGAGGCTGCCTTTCCATCATTTGGCATGGAAAAGATGTTCTCGTGTCCCATGGCTTAAGAGAATGCTAGGAAAGGTAGAAGCTATCTTAAAAGCACCTTGTCCCAAAAAGTACCTTGCTGAGGCAAGAGAACACTGCAGTAATAGGTTGGGATGGGAGGAAATAATTCCATTAGGGATAGGGAGAATTTTAAGAGATAAGCCAAAAACTGGATTACTTTTGTCTGGGAACTGTGCAGCATGGAGCGCCTGCAAAAATCCTAAAGAAGCTTCCCCTGAACTTCACAAAAGTGCTAGTATTTGGATGTCTGCCCCAAAAAGGTCATTGATGGCCAGCCAGTATTAATCAAGGGAGAACTAAAATGCAAAGTAATTAAGCAAAGAAAAAACATATACCTTTCCTTTAATCTCATCTTCTTCAACTCAGACTCTGGAAAAGCCAAAAGTGGGAGGGGAATGATGGGGAGGAAAGAAGAGGGGGTGGGGTGGGGGGGAGGGACAGGCTAGTCTCCTCACCCCCATTGCAGCCCTTAGTGAGGCAGTTGGGGAGAGGCTTTAAATTAGATATGAGATTAGATTTAGATTGGACCAAATGACTTTTAATCTCTGCATGGGAGTCACCCTGAAGGAAATGGGGCTTTTTCATATACCTGAAAGAATCTGGAGACTATGGGGTCTGTTGGAAATAAGGACCAAGAGATAGAGATTCAACAGAGCATGCTTAAAGACAGTGATTGGAGAAAAGTAAAGTCATTTCCACCAGGTTCACACTGTTCAATAAACTGAGTATACTGGGACAGATTATGCATTAAGGTTATTTTGCTGACTCTTAAAGAAGCTCTTTGGGGATATTGTGCCCAGAGCATGAACTTAAGGAGTTGGTAGGTTCCTTCCCTGAAGAATCAGTGTTGGGTTTCAGTCTATTAGGAATGACTTACTACCCATACTAAAATCTGTACTTTAAAAAAAAAAATCGTTAATATGATCTTCATTTGTGCATCATTTATTCAAACATTAATTGTCTTTGTCCTGCACACAAACAAAGGTAACTCTAAGGTAGTTGTCGGTGTGCTCAAAAGTAAGAGTAAAATCATAGTAATCTATATACCACCTACTATGTGCTAGGCACTTTTCTGAATGCTTCTTGCATATTAATTGAATTAATTCAGTAATTAGAAGGTAGCTATTGTCTATATTTTATAGGTAATGGAACTGAGGCACGAAGAAGTTAACCAACTTGTCTAAGGTTATGTAGCTAGTAGGGGCTGAACCTAGAAAATTTGGCTGCGGAGTTTATGTTTAAAACTACTGTTGCATGCAATACAGGGAATTTCCTTTATTATAGATTCTAATGAGAATATGACTAAGTTTAGAGATGGAATTACAGGGAGAAGAATTAATGTGCCCTGTAAACATGGGAGAAGGCTTCAAATTCCTGTATTCCAGTGCCACTGGAGATCTGGCCATGAATGGTAGATATGCTTGGCATGCAAGGGCTCATTAGTCTCATTTCAAAGATTAGTAATACCCGTTATAATATTTTCTTTGATCTTATCACTCAGAGAGCATATCCTATACAGTGAAATATACAGCTTAATGGATTCGTTTATTTTTGTTTTGGATCAGGCATTATGATTTCACTTAGACTTTATATTTACATCTCATATTTTTGGTGAGTCATTATGGGTTTGTCTTCTGATTGTTGGAGGCGGTCATGGAGAAGATGTGACCTCTGGTTGACCAGCGAGCTGGACCTGGGCAGTAGGAGGCTCCCCAGCCCTTCCTCTATCCTTGGAATGTATATTCGGCCTACTGTTCCTGCACTAGGAGCTATCTCAGGGGCCCAGCCTTGAGAGAGTAATGTGTTATTGTAATGGGTTATTGAGACCATCTTCGCTGTATATGTGACTGAACCCAGTTAAGGCCTCTATATAAACTCTCAAAATTATGGCAGGTGGGTGCAGAAATCTACTTGTCTTGTAGTTAGCTGCACAAGACAAGTCTCCTATGTAAGTTCCCTTGCTTATTAGAATTGCCACTTCCCAATGTGGAGTGGTCTGCCTCTTTCTGTGGTCTCTCTTTGCCCTGCATATATGGGGGCCAGTTCTGGATTTTACCCTGAGAAACTCCTGTGGTTTTGGGCCATCATTAAGGCACTGCAGGAAAAGATAAGGGAAGAGACTTTAACTCTTCATCCCCGATTGGGCCTGTTTCTTACACCAGGGAAGATCTTAGCTATGGAAAAATGACACATTCAATAAACAGGGACAACAAATAGAAAGCTATTTCTTATTCTGGTGGCATACAATTCTCAGAAGTGGCAAGGGAGGTTGCTCATTGCTGGCTTAGGGGCTCACCTCCTACGTCTATAAGAGGAAACCTTTGTGATGGTGAACTTTGCATTGGAGGTGCTGAGAACCCAGTGCTTCTAAGGTGCTAAGATTTGGCATGCTCTCACTTTCAGAAATAGTTTTTGAAAGGAAAGTCTAGGCTACCAGCTTTTTAAGAAGGCTTATGACAGGGCTTTTAGTAAAAACTATGCAGTCTCATGGGCAAAGCACAGAATTGGAAGAGCAGGATCCTCAGTTCTAAACCTACTTCTGAAAACAATCAACTTTATGATCCTGGGAAAGGAAAACTTTTTTTCTGAACCTTTTTATCATTTATGAAATTAAGAACTTTGGGCTAGACATCCAGGATTCTTTCCTGATCTAACATTTTGATGTGTTTCTGATTCAAAGCATAATCTAAAAGGGAAAGTTTATGACATTCTAACACAGCACCCCAGGTTAGAGAGTGGATAATAAAATATTTATTTGTACCACTCTTTCATGAGTAGATATAGTAAAAACTGATGTAAAACCTACCAGTAGGGCATGAAGTTAACGACTACTCTTGCTCTGATCTCTTTTATTACATGTCCTTGTTTTTTAGGCTCCTACATTCCTCAACCTAGTAGCAGACTCTTCCATTCTGAGACTTTTACCAACACTGCAGACTGGAAGTTGACATAAAGTAATTGTGGTTTACATGGAGTTAGGTTTATGTTAAGGGACACAAAGTGTCCTGCTATCAGCATCTGTGGACTGTTCTAAAGCAGAACAATCTGTAAAAATCAAAGGAAAACAGAACTGATAGAATTGGAAGCATTCTATTCTCATAGAAAGATATGCACAAAGTAAATGGATTTTAATTCCACCTGAGTTCTAAACATCTATTTATTTTCTCTCTGTGTGATTGAAGGTGCCGTCTCTATCCTAACCCTTCCAAGGGAAGGATGATGTTGAGAGCATCCATGGTGAAATAAGCAGAAAATGGCCAAATTGTTGAGAACTTAGTGCCAGGATTGTATCTTTGAGTCTTACGATTCATAATCTGCTTTTTACTTCCTTCTTCCTTTGACTTGACTGGGGTGTATGTCACAGTAAAAGTTTAGAAACATTTTCTTTTACAAATATGACCATTTAATTTCCCACAAGTTTTTAAAAAGTTTCTTCCCGGGTTGGATTCATCCTTAAGAAAAATCTCTTAGAAATTTTAAGAAAAATCTCTTAGAAATTTTAAGAATATCCATTGAATCCTTTTGGAATAATTGGAAAGAAAGCAAACATTCTGTTTACTTTTTTTTTTTTTTTTTAAAGATTTTCATTTATTTGAGAGAGAGAGAGCACACACACAGGCAGGGGAAGGGGCAGAGGGAGAGGGAGAAACAGACTCCCCACTGAGCAGGGAGCCATGCAGGGCTGATCCCAAGACCCCAGTATCATGACCTGAGCCAAAGGCAGACACTTAACCAACTGAACCACCCAGGCGCCCAAATTCTGTTTACTTTTATCACAGAGAAAGATGGAACTCCAAACAAACTTAACCATCAAATCTTTTCTTTCTTCAAATTTGGCGTATTTGTAAATAGCAACAATAAGCTCCATAAAGTGTTGCTATAAATAAATAAAATGTATATTTCTTATTCCTAAATATCAGCGTATGATGAAATTTTCAAATCCATTTTTGAGGGGAAATCTACAACTTATGTATAACGTATTTAGGATTTAAGTAGCGTTTTTCTTTCTTTCTTTCTTTTTTTTTTTGATGGTTTGTATGTTATCTATTGATAGTGCCTCACTACAAATAAGGCATAAGAGGGCGCCTGGGTGGCTCAGTCTGTTAAGCGTCTGCCTTCAGCTCAGGTCATGATCCCAGGGTCGTGGGATCGAGCCCCGCATTGGGCTCCCTGCTCAGCAGAGAGCCTGCTTCTCCCTCTCCCTCTGCCTGCCGCTCTGCCTACTTGTGCTCTCTATCTCTCTGTCAAATAATAAGGCATACGAAAGAAACTTGTGCTCAAGGAAAAGTGATAAAATAAAAATACTATTTGATCTCAACAACCCACCTCAATAATCTGCAGAATGATAAGAATGATTCCTTCTCTACCACATGGTATTGTGTTGTGTTATTAGTTAATCATGATATTAATAATAACATTAATATTCATCATCTCATTGTCCCCAAGGAGGGTACCGAGGAAGTCATATTAACATTCATCCCTATATTTCTAGCTCACTAGCTCCCATGGGTATAATTACAGGGTTATAGCTTAATATCCACATCCCCCCCACCAGCTCTTCCAAAGTATGCTATGGTAATGGCTGGGCATTCCCACCAGAGGGGCTGCCACACTCGTGTGGGAACTAAATCTGCTATTCTTCTGTCCTATCTTCCTTCTAAAGAGCTGCTGTCCGCCCCCTTCTCTGACAAGGGCAGTGACATTCCCACTGCTGGCTGTTTTCCCTTAGTTCCTTCAGAACACATCGACAGTGCTCCTTCTTCCCAGAAACGGAAAGCAGTCTTCCTTCCCACATTCTTTTTTCACTTGAGTTCTAAAGTGACATGCACAGTGTGTGCCTTTCAGTTCTATAGTGCTCTTTATCAAAATGACCATTTCAGCTTTTACTTGTGATTCTGTCGCTGTGAAGAGGAGCCCCTGTTTTGAGCTAGCCTAGGGGACACATCCCATACCATCCTGTTTTCCATCCTCTTCCCTGCTCTGTTTCTTCCCCAGGTCCCTCGTTTGTCCTTCAAAACACACACACACACACCCCAACAAAAAAAGCAATACCTCCTTCCCCCACCAAAAAAATCAAGAACTCATGCAAACACGTGGGAGAGATGATGGGACAGACAGGATTGCCAGCCCCAGAGCAGTAATCATGGCTGACTCAGTCTAGACAAACAGTGGTATAACAAAGGTGCACACCAGAGAATCACAGTTTGCATTCTATGACCGGGTTTTAAATAAGTGTCTTACAGCCTATTATAGAAAAGCACTTTTAAATGGTCAGATATGTCTAATAAAGGAGTAAGTGTCCCTGGGAAGTCATGAGCTTCTGACGATAAAGGCATTTAAGTAGACATATAACCAACCTAAAGGCAATTTCCAAAATGTGCCATCTTCATTACTAGGTTGGAAGATTCTTGAGGGCAAGATATCATTTAACCACTTTGTATTTTGCATAAATGAAATTTTAAAGATTTTCATGTATACTAAGACATTTTATTTTTTATTTTTTTGAGAGAGAGAAAGAGAGAGAGGGCATGGGGGGGGAGGGGGAAAGGGAGGGGCAGAGGGAGAGGGAGAGAAAGAATCTTAAGTAGGCTCTGTGTTGAGCTTGATCTCATGACCCTGGGATCATGACCTGAGCCAAAATCAAGAGTCTGATGCTTAACCCACTGAGCCACCCAGGCACCCCAAGCTGCTTTAATTCTTGCAAGTGTCCTGTGAAATAAAGCAGACTATGCTTATTTAATAAATAAGAAAATAGGCTCAGAAAATTCATGGTCATAAGGTTACAGGGCTGGTAAATAGCAGAATTGGAATATGCCCCCAGGCCAAATATGTCCCCAAACGTTACATCTATTGCCCAAGGCAAATGTCCAAGGAATGTTCATCTCTCGGTTGCCTGGTGAGGGCAGTTGCTTCTTTGGGGAAAGGAAGTGAACCTGAATGGGACTTCTGAATCGCCATACCTGACACAAAGTTCGATGATGTCTTGAATCACAAAAAAAGCAATCAGAAAATCCTTTTGGTTTCATTCTCTTTCTCCCCACCTCAGCTGGGCTGAAATATGTGAAATCTATAGGATTTCATGTCAGACCAAAGTATGCAAATTAGCAGCCCTGGGTTCTGAGTTTCTTCAGAGCAGACACCTTTCATGTCTGTATTCTTGCCTTATGCCACATAGTGGCCACATTGCCATTTTAGAATTATGGAATTAAATATACAGATAGAAGGATGGATGGCTGGGTGAGCAGGTAGAGGTGACCAGGGCCCCCCAGTGCCTGTGCCTTAAGGGGTCTGGCCCAGGTCTTGAAGACTCATGTTGCACCTGGCACTTAATGAAGCCTCCCTAACTTTCTAGCCACTCCGCAGTAGAGACATGTTGCCACACTGTTTCTCGTGGGTGGCTTCTATGGGTCGATAATTCACCATTTCTTTTGACTTGCTCTTCTCTCAAGCCCAGCTTCTTGTTAATTGTGTCTCAATTGTTCTGGACCCTGTGTCTCTTCCAAGACAGGCTGCTAAGCAAGCAAGCTTCTTTGGGAGACTGCAAATTCAGGACTCCAGCACCAGGAGTATAGTTAATTCATGATTTATGGTGAAGGTGTGCACTCTGAGTGCTATTGGTCAATGATGATAAAGTAAATGGCAGTTGCCTCTGTGGATTTCCTGTTGCCCCTTCAATAGCCACCATTTAGAAGTATTTAATCGGGTATAAAGTGCTGGGGGTGAGGAAACCTTTTCAGTTTGCCGCTGCCCTGTGGACTTCCTCTTTAGATTTTTTAAACTAGTAAAACTATTTCACATTTACCTGCATAATTTTGTCTGTTCTTTTCTTAGTTGAGCAGATAAACTATGCTTAGGTAACATGATGACAATTGCTCTGAGTCCCAGTTTTCTTTCTGTTCTAAGTTAAGTCCTCAAGGAAGCACACAATTTTACTGTCAGTAAGTGCTTTCACTAGTCCGAAGAGATCTGCTGAAAAGCATCAGCCTCTCATAGCCAAGGAGGTATCCCACGTTCTCCTTTCAAAGTTGAGATAAGAGGGGAGGGGGGTGGGAGGATGGGTTAGCCTGGTGGTGGGCATTGAGGAGGGCACATTCTGCATGGAGCACTGGGTGTTGTGCACAAACAATGAATCATGGAACACTTCATCTCAAACTAATGATGTAATGTATGGGGATTAACATAAGAATAAAAAAAGGAAAGGGAAAATTATAAAAAAAAATTGAGATAAGAAAAATTCACGATGGAGGGGACACTGAATATTTGAATATAATGCGCGAGTATGTTTACGGCATTATTATGCTGTGTCTGTGGTTTTATGTTTATAAATTAAAGTCTATAAATTTTAAGTTTTGAGCTGTGGTTCTCAAAGTGTGGTCTCTTCACCAGCGGCGTCAGTATCACCCGGGAACTTGTTAGAAATGCAACATCTTGGGCTTCCCCCTAGACCTACTGTATCAGAAACTCTGGGATGGGGCCCGGCAATCTGTGTATTTTCATACACAAGTGATGCGGGTGCACACTAATGTTTAAGAACCCCGGTTTTAGGCTGTTTACAAGAATGAGCTTTTTTTCTTTTTTTATCTTTTTAAAACGTTGGTGTGGACAAATTAAGTTGTCCCTTTTCTGAAAAGCATTTAAACACACTGAACAATTATTCATATCCTTTCTCAAACTTACGTTAATCATAGTAGAAATGCTAGTTCCCTTTCATTTTAAAATAGGGGCAAAAAAGAATAACTAACATCCCTTCAGTATATGGGGTGCCCTCGAAAATGAGGACTCCGGTACAGAAGCTAAAATGAAATACGTAAGCAAAGCGTTCTTAGCAGTGAACTGTTCTCGGAAGGCCTACTTTCACGCAAAACATATCCACAAGAATTACCCCTTAACACCACTTCGCTGAGAGAGGAGGAGAAAATGTGGGAGTTAGGTAAAGGCCTTTAAAAAAAATACATCTAAAAAAGTCATTAAAAAAACCAAACATAAGCAGCTTGTTTTTAATCATGCATAAAATGCTTTGTAAAACACGAAGAGGGGGTATCTGCAATTTAATGACTGTACGCCAGTGCTTTAAAATTTTATTGTTGTTTTTATTGCCTGGAATTCCATCTCCCTGTGACAGTCTTAGGGTACTACTAGGGTAATGCTCTGGGCTCCGGAGTGCGGTCATCACATTATTGCCATATCAGTCCGAGATTAATCAGCTGACATTGAGTGCTTAAAACTGGCTTAAAATAGGGGAATAGGGAAACTATGGTTCCCACTTTTTTTTATTTTTTATTTTATTTTTATTATGTTAATCACCAAACATTACATCATTAGTTTTTGATGTAGTGTTCCATGATTCATTGTTTGCGTATAACACCCAGTGCTCCATGCAGAACGTGCCCTCTTTAATACCCATCACCGGGCTAACCCATCCCCCCACCACTCTCCCGTCTAGAACCCTCAGTTTGTTTCTCAGAGTCCATAGTCTCTCATGGTTCATCTCCCCCTCCGATTTTCCCCCTTCATTCTTCCCCTCCCGGTATCTTCTTCTTCTTTTTAACATATAATGTATTATTTGTTTCAGAGGTACAGGTCTGTGATTCAACAGTCCTACACAATTCACAGCGCTCACCACAGCACACACACTCCCCAATGTCCTCTAGTTGGGGAGATGGGAATATGTGGGCTCAACAAAGTAAGAAGATCAAATGCGAGGGGCGCCTGGGTGGCTCAGTTGGTTAAACGACTGCCTCGGCTCAGGTCATGATCCCAGGGTCCTGGGATCGAGTCCCACATCGGGCTCCCTTGCTCTGCGGGAAGCCTGCTTCTCCCTCTCCCACTCCCCCTGCTTGTGTTCCCTCTCTCGCTGTGTCTCTCTCTGTCAAATAAATAAATAAAAAATCTTTAAAAAAAAAAAAAAGATCAAATGCGAGGAGGCTGTGGGACAGATTGCGAACGCACGGGAAGTGGTCACTCTGAGTATCTAGTATTTAAGAAAGGCTCCAGAGGACAGGTGGGCCTCCAAGGAGGCTTGCTGTCTATGGACTGTTTGCAGAAATGACCACAGTTCTTTCCCTTTGGGTATCTCTGCCCCTTGGTGATGCAAATTTTCAGCTCCTCACATTTAGAGAATCTATCCCTCTACTCCTGGATTTGAACTGGCTTTGTAAGAGTGGCAGTGACCAGGTGTCAGTTCTGACCCTAGGCCTCAAGAGGCCTTGCTTGCATGCTCATGGCCTCTCTCTTGGAACGTGGCCAGCTGCCATGAATAAGCCCAGGCCAAGCCTGTTGAAGGAAAGAGACCACATTCTTCAAGAGATGAGGCCATCTGAGGCTAGTCAGCCCCGGCAGAGTCATCAGTGGGGCCAGCTGAGAACAGAAGAATCCCCCGACCTGAGCCCAGTGAAAACTGCCAACCAGCAGAATCCTGAGCTAAGTGAATGTGTACTGTTTTAGGCCAACAAATTTTGGAGCGGTTGGTCATACCCCAGTAGGTAACTGGTACAAGGTCTGAAAGGTGGAAAGGAAGGGAGGAAGTGTGCGAGCCTAAAGTTGCAACTCCAAAAAGGCTGAGAGTCAGAAATGTGTGAGGTCAGGTCAAAGAAAAGTGAAGACACCCGGTAGGATTGAATGTCTGATCACTTTCTTTCAGTAAATTGGTAAGAGCATCAGTGCTAAAGAGAACATATACTGGAGGCCAGACCTGCACTATTACGCTGCTATGGGGGGATCTTCTCTGGAAGTACACCATCAGGGCATAAGAAGTAGGAATCCCCACAGTTGAAATACAATGAGCTTCAGGACCCTGTCCTTCTAAACCGGACTTTGAGGGAGAGACACACTGTTTTCTAGCCACCTATATTATGGCAAGGAAAAAAAAAAATCTTTGTGGCTTATAATCCTTATTTTTATACAAAAAAAATCTAAAACTTAAGTGACACACTTTTAATAAGCTGCTAGAAGCGACTTGCAGAATCCTAAAGTAAAAGATATTATGAAGAGTGCTTTTAAAATCTTAGATTCGGATCATATGGATTTATTGGCCATTGGATAACAACTTCAACTCAGTTTTATGAGGTCATTGAATACATTTTTCACCATAAAAAAGCCTAAGAGGAAGTATTTTCTTTTCAATGCTGGAAATGTGTTCTTTCTGTGGAGTGGTACTTATTTGAAAAGAACATCCCTGGGGGATGGATTCTTGTTTTAAAAATAGCTCCTGAAATTTGGCGGGACTGGGTGGGGGAGGGGAGTAGGGTAAAGTTGAGGGGGTGGTATTCCGATGGAATATTTAACCTACAGCTCCTCAGGTTTGAGATTTCTGTTCCAGCAGTCATAGAAGCATCTTTCATTTCATTTTAATCATTCAACAAAGCTGACTAGTTGACGAAGTGCCATAAACTTTATACAAAATGGCCTTAATGAGCAACTATTTTATTCAAACCTTGCTCCTATCAGCAGTACCGCACATGTCTTAAAGTCATGGGGAACCAGGGATTTCAGGGGACGAAAAGGCAAGGGTAAGCAAGACTGGAGTGCCACACAAGGATGGAGGGAAAAGAGGCGTCACACCTGAAGTGCTCCCTGTGTGTGTGTGTGTGTGTGTGTGCACGTTTGCAGGAGAACGAGCGTGATCTAAAGTTGCTTTAATTGCTGCTTGTCTCCTGTGGACATGTTGCGCCCTTTTGACTCTCAAGTACCCAGTTCACCCAAAACTTTTCTGAAATGAGGACCCACATCTCCCGTGTCCCCCCTCCCTCCTCCGCCTGCCTCCCCCCGCGGTCGGGCGTCCTGCGCCGGCTAACAGGTCCCCGATTACTGAAGCGTCACCTCTCACTCCCCAGTAAATCTCCGCAGCCCACTCGGACTGCAGCCTGTTTGCCGCCCGGCCTCCCATTGCAGCAATCGCGGCGACCGACTGGGAGGAGGCGCGCAGGGAAGGCAAGACCGAGGAGGACAAACTCGCGGGCCGGGCTCCGGAATCAGCATGGGGAAGGGAAGTGCGGGGCGAGTTCGCACCACAGGTAAACAGACTGGCGAGGCGCAGGGCGCTGCCGCCGCCGCGGCTACCCAGCGATTTCCAGGCACGCAACTCCGCCTCCAGGGCTCTCTCCCTCGCGCTCTCGCCCAGCCGCTCGCTCGCAGCCTCAGCCGCCGCCGCAGCATCACTTCACACAAAGGACTGTTACCCGCTGAGCAGCTCCTCCACCTCCACGTCCTCCTCCTGTGACAGCAGCCCCGACAGCAGGGCTCGGGCGCGGCGGCGGCGGCGGCGGCGCCGGGAGGACCTGTCACTCCCAGCAACCGAGGCGGTGGCAGTGGCTTTTTTTTTTCTTTTCTATTTTGCTTTAATTTTTTTCCCCCTTATACCTCTTCGCCTTTCCGTGGTTCCACCCACCTCTTCCCTCCCTCCTCCTCCTCTTCCTCCTCCTCCCATAAACAACTCTCCTACACCGCCCCCCCAATAAATAAATAAAAGGAGGAGGGTAGGGGGGAGGAGGAGAGGAAAAGGGAGGCAGCGCGAGAGAGCGAGGCAGAGTCCGAACCGACAGCCAGGAGCCCGCACGCACCTCACACCATGAGATGGCGACGCTCGCCGCGCCGCTCCGGGAGTGCGGGCCCCCGGGCCCCGCGCCCCGGCCCCGCCGCCCGCTCGCCGCCGCCGCCGCCGCCGCCGCTGCCGCTGC
The DNA here is from genome assembly GCF_011800145.1 of Mirounga leonina. Lineage (NCBI taxonomy): Eukaryota > Metazoa > Chordata > Mammalia > Carnivora > Phocidae > Mirounga > Mirounga leonina. The sequence continues at coordinate 12,378,636 of NW_023270320.1, read as the reverse complement.
TGCTGCTGCTGTGGACCGCGGCCCTGGCGCCGGGGGCGGCCGCCGGCGACGAGGCGGCTCCCGCGGGGGCCTCGGTGTGCTACTCGTCTCCGCCCAGCGTGGGCTCGGTGCAGGAGCTGGCTCAGCGCGCCGCGGTGGTGATCGAGGGAAAGGTGCACCCGCCGCGGCGGCAGCAGGGGGCACTCGACAGGAAGGCGGCGGCCGGCGAGGCAGGGGCGTGGGGAGGCGAGCGCGAGCCGCCCGCCGCCCGCCCGGGAGCGCGGGGGCGGCCCGCCCCGGACCGGCTGCCCGCCGCCAACGGGACCGTGCCCTCCTGGCCCAGCGCCCCGGCGCCCAGCGCGGGCGAGCCGGGAGACGAGGCGCCCTATCTGGTGAAGGTGCACCAGGTGTGGGCGGTGAAAGCCGGGGGCTTGAAGAAGGACTCGCTGCTCACCGTGCGCCTGGGGGCCTGGGGCCACCCCGCTTTCCCCTCCTGCGGGAGGCTCAAGGAGGACAGCAGGTACATCTTCTTCATGGAGCCCGACGCCAACAGCAGCGGCCGTGCGCCGGCCGCCTTCCGAGCCTCTTTCCCCCCTCTCGAGACGGGCCGGAACCTCAAGAAGGAGGTCAGCCGGGTGCTGTGCAAGCGGTGCGGTAAGTTCCTCGCCCCTCGGGGCGCGCTCCTGCCGGGCGGGGAGGTGGCGGGCCCGGCGCGGCGGGCAGCCGGGGCCCGACGGCTGCAGAGCAGACGCGGGCTGAGGAGTTGAGTTTCGGGGTTGTGGACTCTAAGCGATTCTCAGAGAAGGTTTCGCGGATTGGTTTCCACGGGCAGCGCCTTCTCCAGTTACCTGTTTCCTGGGCTTTGCCATTGGTGAGAGCCCAAGTTTGGTCCTCGGTTGGGGCGGCCTGAAACTTTTTAATCCCTTGGGGCTTCTTTCACCAAGTAGAATGGAAAGGGGCCGGCTGATTTCTTCTGAGTGCATCGTTGAACTTGGTTTTGGTTAGGAGGTGCTGACTATGTGTGGGCCGCCGTGTGCGTGGGGGGGTGGAGGGTGGGGGGGGGGGGCTTTTCCTTGGAAGGAGGAAGGGTGAGCCCGACAGGATTTTTTCATGCCTTTCCTTCACTTGGAGTCCCGAGTGTGGAGAGGGTCAGGGGTCTGGGTCTGTGGGAGCTCTCGCTGGGAAAGGACACTGCGCTGAGATTCGTCTAGAAATGTGACGAGTTTTTGGCCAACTCCGTGTCCAACAGATAGGTGCCCTCTGTACCTCGTGAATGGGTGCATGTGAGAAGTATGAAGTTGGGGCATTTATTTTTGGTGAAGTCATCTCGAGAATTTTTGTTTTCACAGTATTTTGGTTTGGAGTATGTTTTGGCGCTTCAGTGAATCAGAACAGATGAACGTAGTTATGGAGCTTCACGTGTAGGCCCTGAAGAAGGATTTGGGAAGCTAAGTTGGGCCATCGATTTCCCAGACCTTTTCCCATTTTACCCCCGGAAAGTATTCTCCTCTGGTCTCCTTAATATGATCAGGTCTGAGAAATTAGCTGATTGCATTTCTGAGGTAGCATTGCATTTATGCCATTCATAAAATAATTTCTAGGTTTGAAATGGCTAAATAGTTTCCTGATTACCATACAATCACTAAAACATAGCAGGGTATCTTCTAAACCATAAATTAACATGATTACACCTCACAAATTCTAACATGCACTGTAGCTTTTCCCTGTGTCTTTATGTATCTGTCTAATAGATGGTTGGGTCAATTGAATTTTTACAAAACTCAGCACCATGCCATGCTCCGTCTGCCTGGGATGCAAAGTGTGTCGGTGCTTTTAAATTTGTATCTGATGATAGCCAATTATTTGAATTTCTGGTTGGCATTTGTGATGCCAACTGATACCTAACGATTTGGTTTTAATGACAAGAAAGAGCATTGCTTATCCACCATTTCCCTATTTTAACAATGCACTTTGTGTGCCAGGCCTGTTCAGATTGCACCACTTTGTGGACAGAAGCTGTTCTCAGACAGTGGTGCTGAAGAAGGCTGAGTGACGTTGGGATTCCCCGGGTCTGGCTGATAGATGTCACTGTAAAACATGGGAAATGCTCTGCTGGGAGCTGTCTTATTAGGGAACACAAAAGCTCAACACCATTGTACTGCAGCATGTGTTACTCTGTTCTAGAGTCTGAAACAAAAGCTTTGCTTCGAAGCCATACCATTGTCCAATTTTCCCCAGGCTTTATTATATGTAATTCAGAAAGGGTTTTGCATTTACCCCAAATCATGAGTTGTGAATCGTGTACTATACATGGTGGGAATTGATATAAAAGGGAACGTAGTTGGCAACGATTCCTAGGATAGGGGGTGTACTACTGGATTAGCAGTGGTATTCTGTGTTTTGACTAGAAATAAACGTCAGACTTCAGGGATAAAGTTCTTGTAGGCATCCAGAGGATATTTGGAAATGGAATATTCATGTTGTCTGGAGGAATACGATTCTGTGTTTGTGCCTCTAAGGGGAAAACCTTCAGGAAGGTAGTTTTGCCCTTTTGTTTGCCAAAGGAAATACATAGAAAACTGTGGCATGCTAAGCAAAGCGGGGTTTTTTTTGTTTTTTGTTTTTTTAATGAACTGGAAATCTCCCTGCGTATAATTGAGTAGATTAAGAAATCATGAAGTTACTGCTCCAGGTTTGTGTAATTATTGTGTATATTTGGTGATTTTAGTGTTAGGTACTTCAAGGTAGGATGTTGAGTGAAACCTTAACTAAAATAGGTTTAGCTAAGGACTGACGGAAACCATGCTGAAAGTTTGTCTTGCGTTTTTATCAACATAGTAGTTATTGTACTATTGTGGGATAAAAGTTAAGAGTAGGAGCTATTTTATTTTATATAATATAAACTCAGTAAATCCATATCAGAATATTAGGTTTAAAAGTGTGTACGTGAGTGTGTGAAAACTTGTGAATTCTCCCCATTGTGTGGTTTCTGTTAACGATGTCATTCCAACTTACCAGGCAAAGGAGCACAAATTGGGGAAAAAAAATCTACAGAGAGAATAGGGACTGATTTGTCCTGGTTGAGCTGGTCCTGTGTGCTTCTGGTAAGAGGATTTCAGGGAGAGTGATGGAGCAGAGGGTTCTTATCTAATGACATGAAGCTGCCCTGGGGGCGTGACGGTTGTGTTCCTGCCTGAGCCATGACGCCAGGCTGGAGAGGGAATATAGCAAAGTCATTTTGCGATATCATACCCCGGGGAACAGTTTCCAGCTCTCATGTGCTCAGCTGCAGTGTTGTTTCCTACAAGTTACTTACTGGTGTAGAAACTACACATGCAACAGATTAGCTTTAGGGTTGAGCTAATAGAAGTCTTCCCTGAATTTTTTCTCTTTTTCTTATCTCATCTAAGATAAACTCCTGAGCAGTGTCTGTATCAGAAGTTCTTCCCTGAAAAATGATCTTTTGAAACAAACTGCTTCTGTGTTTTCTTCTCAAATACACTAATTTCATAGCTTGTTTGCTTTATATTTGAAGTTTGTATAAATTACATACACTTCCTGTAGTTATTTAAATGCTTCCCAGTCTTTGCTTTTTCTCTTGCTCACTGAACAAGCTAAGAAATATTTTTAGGTTTTATATTAATCGGAATGCAAAATAATTTGCTGTTCAGTTAAATTTCTGTTATTCCAACAAATCATTGTTTGATGCACTACAACTTTAGTTTTCAAAGCATTGCAGTTATACTAGGCAGAAAATGATCTCCAAAAACGAGTAAAAATACTTATGTTGAATAACCTCTATAATTGGGCCATGCAAGATTTGTACATCGTCGTCTTTCAAGCCAAGGTAAACGTTCGGTATATCCCGTAATACAGAAATGGATTGATAACATAAGCATGTTTATCAAATATTTATGATAAATGACATTTACCTTTTTTAATATCCTCAATAACTATTTAATAAAGTGAGCTGACCTTGTGGTGTTATGAAGATGACAAATGCTGCAGGGATTTTTCAGCCAGCACTGAAGAAAATAATTCTTAATAAAAGCTATATTAAGTAGCAATAGGAACAGATACAGCTTGACTGCTTGTATTTTGTAAATACCCATGTAAATTTAATCTCCCAGGTGTTTGTGACTGCTCTCTTTAAACTGTATAAATCTTACTGTTAAAAATCTGTACTCAAAACCCTTCTTTCTGTTGAGGAGAGAAACTGTATATGTACTTATTTCTATTATAATAAAAAAGGGAGACCAAGATCGGTCATTTGGAAAAACAACTCCTTAAAATAAAAATGTTTTAAAAGGAGAATTTAAATATCTGAAGTGGAATGTTTTATAAGCACTAGGGGATGGTTCTCATCATTTGTGGGAGATCCATAAGTCCTTGGAATCTAGGGAAAGTTTTACCATATGTCTTAATGTATTAGGTAAGACCGGGAAGCTTAAACAGCACCGAGGGGGCAAAACAATGAGCTGTCCTGCTGGCTTGTATATTTATAGCAAATGAGAGCAAAAGACGTGATTGGGCAGGTGATTGCCCTTGTCAAATGTAATCTATTCATTGTTCAGGGAATCTTCTTTCCTTCAAAGCCCGTTTTCTTCTTATTTTTTTCTTACTTATAAACATAACATTTTTTAAAAACCTATTTTTAAATTTCAGTGACCATTTATGAATTGGCCAGATGTCCAAAGACCTTTAAACTCTCACCTGCCCTTAGTTCTTAGTAATACTTAGGTTTTTGGTTTGGTTGTTTTTGACATGCTTAAATGATACGAAAATCTTCTCTTTATAGGTAGGTCTTACTGAATGAGTATTTTGATTAGCCTTATATAAATAAATAACAATGAAAACAAAAAGCATATGATGAAAAACAGCAGTAGGGATTCATTGACCGTTATATTTGTTAAAAGTAAATGAACAGGTATGTAACGAAAACTAAAAGTAAAAAAATTAGGGTTCCTATGACTGATGCAGTTTGTTGCCAAAAACAATAGCATAACATGCTTTAGTAAAAGTTTTCATGAGAAAGTGAGAACTAATTTTTAATGTTCTTATTTTTAAATAACAGAAATGACTTTTTAAGTAACAGAAATTTTCTAACTTTGTGCATGCTCATGTTACTCTGTGCTCTTATGTTATCATAAAATTTAAGTTAATATTCAAGTAACATTATGAAAGATAATATGACCTAGCTACTCCCCCAAATATGGGTCACTTTGTAACACATAACAACTGATGAGTGACACATTCTGCCATACTTTTAAATCCAAAGTTGAATTATTTGAAAGTTTACACAATACAGACTTACGGCTTACTGACTTGAGGTAAGTACTAGTTGAGAGGTTATGTTTTCATATTGCTTTGTGCTGTGGTATGCTTGATGCAAGCCTGTTTGAAGGTTTGTACCCAAATGATCCATACAAGTTGAAGTAGATAAAACAAAAGAAATTTTGGTGAAGTTGAAAGCTTAAAATGGGTTGACTCATCTCTGTTTGGCATAGATCCAAATATTAGGAAAAAATTCCCCCCACTTTAGACTTGCCATCAAGAAATCCTCGAGAGAGATACATATGTGGTAATTTACATTATTTTTTTTAGTCTTTAAGAGAACCAGGATGTTTTTCCCTATGGAAAATAGTGTCCTTGCAAACTATGTCCTAACCTTGGTTCACGCCATTAGGACCTAGTAAGATTTTTATCTTGTTTTTCTTAACCAAAAAAAAATAAAAAAAATAAAAAAGAAATTTAGTTTACCCACAGCTTGGATGGTACATGGTAGACAATCCTGCCAGTTCCTACCTGAGGCTCCATATGTGTATTCCCTTGATCTCTGTTTCTTGTGTGAGGACACTGCAAGGGAAGGCTTTAAGTAAACAATGAGGCTCATGGGTGGATCCTAGTCTGTGAGAGACTGAAGCATAGGATTGCTGTTCATTGTTACAATGATTAGCCTTCTCTTGACACCTTGGAATTCGACTGCCTGGGTCCAAATATGTCAGACTGAGATCTTAGATCACAATACCGTGAATGTAGGTGGTCTTTCTGTGTCCGATAGACTCTTTTTCTATCATCTCATGAAGACACGGACAGTAATCTGCATTGTATTTCAATTTCAGAAGTTTTTCTCCCAAAGCTCAAGGCTGTGGCTTTGGATATCTGCCCCGGAATGCTGGGGACTGGAAGAAAACAGCTCGGAGTGGTGCATGATTCTGGAGCTGGTAGCCAGATTTAGGATGTAATGCTGGGCCAAGATAACCTGGAGGAGGGAATTGTTTCTTTTCTCTTTGCTCTGCTGTGCCAAAATATGTGAGCCAAACTGAACCTGCAAGGGGATATTCCTGACGTGGGCACTAGGGTCTTGGTAGTGGGCACATCTGGGAGCTCAGAGCACGGAGGGGGCGTGATAAGAGAGATGAGGCATTGTCTGCTTTGCTAAATTTGGACAGCTCCAGCAATAATACTGCCATCCAGTCTGGGAATTGCCATTGAGGTGAAGGAAGCTAAAAAAATTGAGGGGCTAACTAAAGCCCTGTTGTTCTAACTACCCTTCATTGAGTTTGTATCTTTTCCCTCTCTTTGATAAGCACATATTATTTGGTTGTTATGTGTAGATTAAATACTTGTTAAATAATTAAAAGAATAAATGACAGAAGCACCCCAGCTTGTTGGATAGTAGCAATCATTGTTCAAGGCCAAATGTTGAAAGAAGAAGAGAAAAAAAACAAACCGAACCCTTTCTGGTTCTTTGTCTTCAGGTCTCTTATTTGGTGAGATGAGTATTTGTAGGAAGTAGCATTTTGAGCCTTATCCTGCCAGGACACTGTTTCCTCCACTCACCACCCCGAGCCCACCTCTGGATCCACTTTTGGGCTTCAGAGAAAGGTGGTTTAATTTCTCAAAATTGGTTTCTCCTCAATTATTTCTGGATGATATTTGTTCTGTGTGGTCTATAGCTCCAGCTGGGAGAAAAAATATGCCCTTGTTGTAAAGACTGACAAGCACAGAAGGGATTTTGAATAGTCATTGAATCCCTATTACTCTTTTGAGCAGACCCACTCCCACATCACTCCAACTCCTTTTGGTTACTAAGTCTCAGTACTCAGAAATTGTATGTTTGCCCTTGATCTCCCCCCACAGGTGTTTAGCCACCTCAGCCATATAAGTTCCGTTCTTGTAACTGAAGATGGAAAGGAACTGCTTGTATCCCTAATAAGTAATAAAAAAGAGATTTTGGATGAGCTACGTTTCGCATCCCGCCAGCTCCTGGTTAGGCTGCAGGTGGGATGGCACCTGTCCATTTGGGCTCCAAAGAATAATGAGCTCCTCTTCCGTCACCGTCTCCACCGGCCCTGGAGACACCATGGGTCATGATGTGTTACCAGGGAAGCAGCAGATGCAGTGGTAGCATTTTCCTCCACTTCAGGGAGCATCCTGGCTGCACCTCTGTACAGACATGGCAGCTGTCTATGAGGAGGAGGAGGATGGCTGTGTTTGCCTCAAATAGAATTTGTCGTTAGACTTTGCCCTTGGGAGGTGGTCCTGGCAGTGAGGGCTCTTTGGTGATTGCCAGGATGGAGATGTTCTGCTCAGAGTGGGGGTGCTCCTGGTCCTGTCATCAGCACAAAAGGGCCACAGCTTCGAAATTTCTCAGGCTCTTTACCTCTTTGCAAACCCGGACAGCCCTGAGATGCTGTTCCTCCCTTGTCTTCATTCCTGTCTACCAAGATTGCTTGCATCTTGTTCTCAGGATCACTAGCAACTTTTCTTTGTTGGAGCAAGAATTTATTAAAAATTCTAGCCTTTTGGACTCTAGTCTAATTCTGGTGAAGTTCCCCCCCCCCCCAAATTATGGAAACATAAAATTTACGATTTTAACCATTTTTTTAAAAAGCGTGCAATTCAGTGGCATTAAGTATTCACATTGTTGGGCAGCCATCCCATCCATCTCCCTAACTTCACCTTCCCAAACTGAAACTCTGTACCCTTTAAATAACTCCCTATTCCCTCCTCCTCCCAGGCCCTGGAAGCCAGCATTTTAAATTTTATCTCCATGAATTTGTCTATTTTAGGTACCTAGTATAATTGAATCATACCGTTTTTGACTTTGTGACTGGCTTATTTTACTTGGCATTAATGTCTTTAAAGTTTATCTGTGTTTTAACGTGTGTCAGAATTTCCTTCCTTTTTAAGGCTGAATACTATTCCATTGCATGGATGTGCCACATTTTGTTTATCTGTTCATCTGTCAGTAGACCTTCCGGTTGCTTCTACCTTTTGGTTACTAGGAATAAAGCTTCTATGAACCACAAGCATACAAATAAGTGTTCATGACCATGTTTTCATTTCTTTTGGGTGAATACCAGAAGTTCACTTGCTGCACCGTACGGTCATTCTAGGTTTAATTTTTTGAGGAACCACCATGCTGGTTTCCACAGCAGTCGTGCCATTTTCCATTCCCATCAGCAAGACACAAAGGTTCCAGTTTCTCTGTGTTCTCTAAGGTGTGTGATTTTTCTATCGGTTTGGTATCAGCCAACCTAATGGGGGTGAAGTGGTAGTGAACTGTTTTTATATTATTTTCTGTTCAAAGTTAGTGCCTCTAATTACACTGTCATTAATAAGAAACAAAAGTGCTCAGAAAACAGAGGCCTTCATCTGTTCAACTCTTAATTTACCCAGCATTTAGGCTCCTGAATCCGAAGCCACCAAATTAACAAAATTACCACAGGTAATAGCTTAATAAAAACCAATAAAAGATTTAAAGAGTAGACTGGCCTTTGGTCACCATAAGAATATTATATTTGTCTTCATAATGCTATCAGCATGGTCTAGAAAGGCACTTCATCATATTTGGAGTAGTATCAAAATCTTTTAATTGATTTTATTTTTCATTAAATTTCTATCCCCCCCCCTAATTTCCTCGCTCTATTCTGTCCACTGCTCAAAATTGCCTTCTATTAAACAAGGAGCATGAGTCCTTCTAAAATGCTACTCTTACTAGAACTTTCTTTGCTCAGAAACTTCCAGTGGATATATATAGTTAACTACAGATCCTGATATTCACTCTCTTCCTTACTCCAAACCAAGCCTACTCTTTCTCAGTTTTACCGTATGAATGTTTTTATCCAGTCTAACTGTGCTATGAACTAGCCATGCACTTTCCTACTCTTGTTTTTACGTAGGCCATTTCTTCTGCCTGGATCTGCATCCTCCCTCATTTCTGCCTGTGGAAATTATGTCTCCTTCAAGGGACGGCTCAGATCCTACTGCTTCTATGACAGTCCCAATGATCCTGTCAGAGTCTTTGAACACAGAGCACCTTTTAACTGCATGCTTGATACATGGTGCCATTACAGATTTCCTTTACACTATCTTGTTCTTTTTTTTAAATGCGGTTTTAAAAAATTTTCTGTATATTGTCTTGCCTCACTCACTGACCCCAGTATCCTTGTGGGCAGACACTTGGGGGCAGGGGGTTGGTCCTCACCTTATTCGCAAGTGCAAAGTGCCCAGAGTCAGGAGAACTGCTTTCCACTTCAGCTTTGTAGTTTCATACCTGGGTGCTTTGGGTAAGTAACTTTCCCTCTGGCTCTCCATTCCCTAATATGCAGAAAGAGAGGGAAGAAGTAAGATGCTTTTTATGGTTCATTCAAAGTGCATCTGGTCCTCATTGAGAAATGACCCAACATACAGACCACTTCCGCTACTGCTCCTGGAGCTTTTCTCTTCCTCTCTCATTTTTGCATTGTTCTAAGGAGGCTAATTATGGAAAAACAATTGTGAAACTTTTAGACATTCTGAAAGGGCAGTAGGAGAGCTTAATGAGAGGGGGAGCCCTCAGGAAAGAGTGTCTCCTTCTCATCTCCCATAACTTTCTGCCTCCACTGTCGTTTTGGGTCATCGTGTTACATTGTCTAAAAGAGTAGCTGTTAGTTGTATTCATGAGCATGGTTTTTTTCCAGAAGCAAATATCATTGCCTCTTCAGGCTTGTCTTTGAAATTATGAAGTATGATTAACAGATTAATCCACAGCTGTAAATTTTTAGAGCAAGAAGGTTTAGGCATTTGTTTCAGTAAAATGAAAAGGAATGATTCAAAGTGTGTTTTATTGTGAATTTTAATTTATTTTAAAATGTAAATCTGGCACTGTTTTAGGTTCTAATAATGAGCACTGTTGTGGGGATGGATGAGGCCAGCATGAAGAGATGGGAAAGCTTGTTTTAAGCTGGATGGCAGACCTTCTGGTGATGGTGAGGAGAGCATTTCCATCTTGATGCAGGGTTGGGGGGAAGAGACTTTCTCAACTAATGATTCTCGTGGTTTTGGCAAGAAAATAATCTTAGTCCTTTTATGAGTAGAACAAGCAATGCAGAAACAAGTTGTCAAACGGGGAATAATTTGATCTGACTTTTTAAATTACTGCAGGAAGAGGCTTTGGCAGTTGCCACAGGGCCAGGCAGGGCAGGACTGAGTCTGGCTACATCCAGGTCTATTTTTTTTTTCCGTTCAGTTTGGTCTCCCTGAACCCCTGGTGAATTCATCTACTCCAGCGGGACCCAGTCACAATTTATTGTGACACCTAAATCTGTATCTCTAGCCTAAACCCAATTTTTTTGGCTCCACATCCATATATCCAACTACTTACCAGATAATCCACCCAAATGTCCTAATATGTTAATAGTGAACATATTAAATGGTGTCTCATCCTCTCCCCTGCCAGTCCATGTGTAAATCTATGTTCTAATATTGAAGTTACTACCACAACCATTATAATCCCTACTATTACTACCAGTGACTTTCTGGATTGACAGCTTCTTTTGTGCCAGAGTAGCAGGTGCTGATCTGAATTCATGTAACCCCTCACCATCTGATAGTATCCTTGTTTTCTTAGTTACTTCAAACCGGAAGCCTCTCTTTCTGCTCCCTATCAGTTTGGGGGATTCTGCCTCCTTTAACAGATCTTCTCTCTCCCTTCTACCCCCAACTTCATTGTTTCTGCAGTGACTCCCATTCTTACTGTAACAACCTCTTTGCTCATGGATTCTCCCCTTCTTAAATTCGTTTTCTGTGCTGTTGCTGGAGTGATCTTTCTGATACAGAAAAGATCATACTATATCCTTGCATAAGGCTCTTTAATTGCCACCAGGATAAAATCCAGCCTCCTGAGAATGGCATATAAGGCCTTCCAGCTTTTGTCCAGGTGTTCTTATCCAGCTCCTCCTCGTGCCTAGAACCCCATGCCACATTGATGGCCTTGCTCCCCATGCGCCAAGTGGCTTTAGGTCTCTGTGCAGGCGCATATATTGTTCCCCTTTCCCAGGATGGTCTGCTGCTCTGCCTACCTTTTGCTACCTTTGCTATCTCTCATTCTCAACCAGGTCCTTCAGTGGGAGAATGGTTAAATAAAGTATGATGACTTAGGGATATGGTCACAGTATATTGTCAAGTGAAAAAAGTATATTATTGTACAATATGTGTATGATTACTTTTATCTATCATCTGTTTACTTCATCTGTCTTGTCTCTTTATCCTGTGTGTCTATCTAAAGAGACGTGAAAGCCTGGGAAGTTACATAACAGAAGGCTACATAGCTGTTGGGCATTGGAATTATTGATGTTTAGAATTTTCTTCATTTTGTTTATTTGTGTTTCTAAAGTTTTTGTAATTAATGTGTATTACTTTTTAGCAAGGAAAAGCAATAAATGCTGTTCTTAATATTGACTTATAATAAGAACTGTGTCTTATTTAAGGTATTTTGCCCCTCTAGAATATTGCCTTCCTCGTAGTAGATGTATTTGTTAGGGTAGGCTGACTGCTGTAATAAATGGTACCCCAAATATATATAATGGCTCAGATGCAATAGTTTATTTCTGACCAGTGTGTGGACAAAGCATGAGATGTTCTAGTCTTTACTTTGCTGTGAAAGAGACCTGTGCATAGCTGAACCTCACTTTTGGCCAAATTGGTTGAAATAGGCAGGGTTCCTGTTTGTGATGGTCATTTTATCTTTAATAGCTTGGCTATCTGAAAAGTGGACAAATTTGTCTTCTGCTTCATTGCAGTGGGAGAGCCCAATAGGTATGTCTGGGGCAGATCATAACAGCCATCTATGTTTATTGTAGATAAATAGGATGGATATTAACTACATGTTCTTCCTTGAGCTCAACTTAACATTTGTAGGTTAGTTTTGCAATAAATCTTGAAAGTTTAACGCTCCCTATGTCTGGTTTCATTCAATATCATTGAAAATGCAGAGGGTGAGGCCTCATTGACTGTGTCTTTCACTAGCACGTTAGGATGCTTTTTAGAGCTCCGTGTTTAACAAATCATTTTGATATAGGGACTGTGGAGAAGTACTCTCAGGCTTTATCACTGCTGACTTAACTGGGTTTCATGATGAGCATTTCTTCTTAGTAGGATAAATTAAAATGGCTGATAAAGCTGCCCGTAAAAGCAAAATTGTTAGGTTAAACTTGCCCGGTGTATAAATGTATTGATGAGTGATCTTTCCCCCATTTTTAATCACTTTTATTAACTTTTCAGTAGTTTTATTTCCAGTAACCTGCTAAATATCTGTCATTATGTACTCAGTAATATTTCTCTTTAAAATACTATTGGGAAGTCCATGAAAATGATTGAGGTGCCAATATCATCCACCTACTTACTGAATGTAAGAATTGTTGGTGATTTTATGATTAACTGGGTGTATGTTTGTGCTTCCTCTGGGTAACCCAGGAGGAAAAGGAGCCAATTCATAACCGGTGAATAGAGAGACAAGAATGAATGCTTTTGAGGCTGTGTGAAATATTAGCCTTTTGTGCCTCTACATCATGCATGTTATTGTTATTCTCTCAATCTTTTTAATCAAATATTAAGAAGATAAAGAGGATACTTAAAAACTATGAAGTATAAAGAATAATGATATATTTGTTATGCTCTTCTTCAGTCTCTTCTTTGTCATGGTCTATTTGGCTTTGTAAAGTTTTTGAGTTCCCAGTGACTTGAGAGTAGCTGGAGGCATGTCTTACCTGCAGGTCAATTGGGGGACATGTCTGTTCATTAAAATGGATTAGAGATTTATCATTAACTTGCCCCATATCTTTTGCAGTCAGTTTGTATGGCCCCAAATCCTCTTCTGTCCTCTTAGATTTAGGTACTCCTGACCTGTGAGAGAAACTGTAAGAGACCATTCTGAGGATGGTGTTTAAATAAATTATGAGAATCATGGGCTCACTAAATCACTGCAGGTAACTGATAGAAAAAGAGAAACAGTGAGTGTACTTCATGAATTTACATATTCAATAAATATTTATTTGGCATCTGTTATTTGCTAGTCTCTATACTGATTTCTGGGATCACGGTGATGAAATGAGACTTGGCTCTTTTCAAGTTAACAAGGTAGAAAGAACAGTTAAAGAATTGTAGGATAGATATTTACAATTGCACTAAGCTTTATAAGGGAAAAGTACAAGGTACTATGTGAACATACAACAGAAAAATCTTTTAGTTTGAAAGACACAGGAAGGACTCCTTGAGAATGGGGCTTTTCTGAAGGGGGTAAGGAAGAGGAGGGGGAAGGTCATGTCCAGTTCCTGAAGCAGGGATGAGGGACAGCAGAGAGGAGAATCTGTGCAAATGAGGGAAGGATGAGATCTGAGAGGTAAGGAGAAAAATATGACCATATCTAGACTTTCAAGGATTCTGGACTTTGTCCTAAAAACCTAGGAAACCACTGCAGGATTTGTAAGCCCAGGAGTTATAAGATTTCCATTTTTAAAATATCACAAGTGGCTCTTGTGCAGAGTGAGGACTGGAAGGGACCTATGGTTCATGCAGGATGCTCAGGTGGGCCTGTAAATGAGATTAGGATGTAGGCTTGCACTAGAGTGGGAACCATAGGCTGCAGAGAAGCAAATGGATTTGAGACTACCTCAGAGGCCTCTTTTAGTCCTGGCTATGAAGGTGGATTGCTTGTAGAGGGATTGGGGGGGGCAGGGGAAGGAGGAGGATGGCTCCTGGGTTTCTGGCATGGGGAGTATTGCAGGCAAAGGAGCATTCGGTTCCTTGTGTTTTTGATATATCCCAGTGGAAATGCCAGGTGAACACCTGAAGGGTGGAGCTCACAAGAGCAGTCGGGGCTGGCTTTATGAAGGTGGGAGTTTTGGACAAGGACATGATTATTTCTCTCTCCATGAGAGTAGGTACACTTGCTTAGGGAACAGTGGGTAGAGGATGAGGTAGAGCGAGTAGAGAAGGAAGCATGAGGAAGATCAACCTTTAAAGATGAGGCAGAGGAGAGAGGTGACAGGAAAGGAGCAACCAGGTAAGTGAAAGGAAGGCCTAAAATGGATTTGGGATGGAAAAAGTGAGTCTGGGTCTGGGTCTCTAGAAAGTCGTTTGGGAGAATGGGGAAGGGAGGGCCCAAAGCAGCATTTCTTGAGTGCTGACCACTGCCAAACACTGCATTTAAAAGTGTGTATTGTTCCATGAATGGGAACACTACATCAAAAACTAATGATGTAGTGTATGGTGATTAACATAGCATAATAAAAAAAAAATAAAAGTGTGTATTTTTGACAGCAAGTGCCAGGGTGGAGCCCAGACAGGGGTGGGCTGAAGTCCTCTGACCAATCTGTGGATTATTAAGATTTAGTTTTAGTAATACTTTTATTTAAACAAGCAGGAAGCCATTTTAACAACTCTGACTTTTTTTTTTTTTGCATGGAGTTGGGAAGAATCTCTCAAATCTATATTTGAGAGATATAATGGGTAGTTTGTACAAAGATATGATTTTTAAAAAATCACATTAAGTTATATATAGTGTTACTAAAATGTTGCTGAAGGTCGCCCTTTTATTAGTGTTTTTGCCCTTTAGATAATAATCTTTCCTGGGGCGCCTGGGTGGCTCAGTCATTAGGCGTCTGCCTTCGGCTCAGGTCATGATCCCAGGGTCCTGGGATCGAGCCCCACATCGGGCTCCCTGCTCAGCGGGAAGCCTGCTTCTCCCTCTCCCACTCCCCCTGCTTGTGTGCCCTCTCTCGCTGTCTCTCCGTCAAATAAATAAATAAAATCTTAAAAAAAAAAAATCTTTCCTATGTACCATGGAAGCCACTTCGGTGACAAATTGTTCAGATTTTTCTTGACACGTTGACTTGCGAACGAACTACTGTGTAGTAGTACCCAGGTCCTATGGGAATTTAATGCATCGTCACATCAATACTTGTGAAGTGACATCTATCAATCGAATTAAAAAAAAAAATTGAGTCAAAAGGTCCTTGGACTGTGTGTTAGGTTGACAGAGAGCTACCTTTATCTGAAGCTATGCCTGAGCATTTTAATGCACAGTAGTCAAGAAACGCAAAGTTATTATTCTGACAGTAACTGAATGCATTTCTCCTGCCCTTCCACATACTGTCTTCTTATTGAAGATCCCCAGCTGCTGAATCGATAAATTCAGAGCGATATTTGCATAAGGAGTTTGAACCATCATGGGAAGAATGGTTTTGAATTTCCTGTTTTCATTTGTTTCCGTTCTGTACAATAGTAGTGTTTTCATGCAGTGATTTTTATATTGGGTGTTCCTAACTGTAATGCAGTGTAAATAAGCTGGGACTCCTATTTTTGAAAACCGTACATTATAAATCAGAGGAAATCGGGAAAAGTTTGAAAAGGAAATCTCCAAAACATAGGAACAGAGCTCTGCAACCTCTGACCTTAGCAGATTCTCAGTCCAGTTCATCTTGGAGAACCATAGATGGAGTTTTGGGCCAGATTTTCTGATCTTGGACAGGCTAGTGGTTTGCAAAAATGGTTTGCAGACTAGAGTATGGAGATCCCTGGGCTAGACTCTTGGAGAGAATAATTCATTTGGTTCAGAGAGTGTGTCCTGAAAATCTGCATTTTTGGAAATCTTACCAGGTGATTTTGGTGTGCACTTAGGTTTGGGAGCCCTGAGACCCTGCAGTCATTAAGGATTCTTCAACTACTAAAGTTGAGATTCTCTGGAAAATCAGAAGATGGGTAAGAAAAGAGAGAGAGGGGCGCCTGGGTGGCTCAGTTGGTTAAGCGACTGCCTTCGGCTCAGGTCATGATCCTGGAGTCCCGGGATCAAGTCCCACGTCGGGCTCCCTGCTCAGCAGGGAGTCTGCTTCTCTCTCTGACCCTCCCCCCTCTCATGCTCTCTATCTCATTCTCTCTCTCAAATAAATAAATAAAATCTTTAAAAAAAAAAAAAGAAAAAGAAAAGAGAGAGAGCTTACTGAGTTTCTATTATGTGCTGAACATTTTTACATGTTTTGCCTCCTTTATTCCTTAGCACCAAGGTATGTCATTTTATTTCAATTTTAACCCAAGATTCAAAAAGGTTTATAGAACTTTAAAGGTCACACAGCTGCCGAGAGGCATTTATTTGCATTCAGGTCATTTGGTTTCCTCTGTTAGAACCATGACAAGGTTCAGGACAGTGCAGCCTGATAGAATGCTAGTTGTACCGTCCCTTGAGTGAGGCTGTCTTGTCCTGTCTGTCACAGTGGGCACCCAGGGCTACCAGTAAACATTCCTGTTGATCTTTAAAGAGTTTCTGGGTGAGTGATTGTGTAGGGAGGACTGGATGTGTTTTGAGGGTATTGAAGTCAGACCTACTTGGACAAGGCTACGTCTTCAACAGCCTGCAACAAACAAGCCAGGCATCTCTGTATCCAGAGATGACATTGTGCCTCTAAAAGGTCTGTGTTAACAAGTTCATTGTCTGAATGAGGAAGCAACACACATGAACGTTAATATTTCTCCAGGAAGGGAATGAGACACGGTGAGGTCCAGTAGAAGAAGAGCTGGAGCCTGGAGTGGACTTAGCATTACTGCTTAGGCATCAGGACTTGGCTTCTAGATTTACTTGTGTCACTTGTGACCTTGGGAACATTGCTCGATGTTTCCTGAACTTGATATAAAATGAGAATAATGTGTCTCTCTCAAAGATGAATGAGCGTGGGCTAAGAAATAATATATGTGTAGCACCTAGGTTATAGTCAGTGCCTTAGTGATGTCCACTGGGAGAGCTACAAAGTAATCCTCGTGGACGGGCTTGGGGCGACAAGGATACAGTGTAGCTGCGCACATGCAAGGAAGCAGCGATAGAGGCAGACCTAAAGATGAGCGTCACCTCCTTGAGTGCTGTGCTGTTCGTTCCCTTATGAATTCATATTCTCCCAATCTGGGTACCAAAGGTCCTTTAACTCCAAGTGTGGTGTGCGGATCAGGAGCGTCGTACCAGCCAGGAGCTCCTTAGGACTGCAGGTCCCCGAGTCCTCAGCAGAGCTACTGCTGTCCAGGCGTTTCTGATTGCTCTCTGGCATTTGAGCAGGACCGCCTCAGCAGGCAGGTTCTCTCGGGTGTGCATCGTGTCTGGGGAAGTTGGCTGGCCAGAGAGGAGTACTTGTTTAGGCTCGGTTGGGCTGGCTCTGCAGTGGGGGTTCTTTCTGCACAATGCTGTATATGGTGGCCGCAGCAGAGGCAGGTGAAAGACCGAGTGCAGAGAGAGAGAGAGAGAAACACCTTTCCTTAAAAAGTTAAATGATAACATTCCCTTTCCAGATGGACCCTGGGACATGGCTTTGAGAAAGAGCAGTCATGAAACCCCAAGTAAGGGAACTCAGACGAGCCGCTGGGCAGACCGGAGCAGATGACAGAGCGGCAAGGGGGTGAGAGTGTGTGGTCCGCAGCTCCCACAGGGAGGAGAGGAGACGTCCTCTCTGTACCTCATGCCAAGCCCTGAGCCTAAGCAGCAGATTGGGGCAGATGCCATTGGGCAGGGGAATGGAGATGTCCCCGTTCCCTGAATGACCCCAAGGGCACCTTCCAGCACATACAAAAAGAAAAACCAGTCTGCCAGACCCCACTTGCCTAACTGGAGGGCAGAGTGGCTGCTCATGTTCTGGGCTCAGGACTTTGGGAAGATTTCCTGTCTTGCTGTGTGCTCTGTGGAACCAGGTCGAGAACAGAGTTTTTTTTTTTTGCTTTATTTTGTTTTGCATTTAGAATATCTTAGGGGAATTGAGCAAGATGAAAACCAACCTTTTTGTAGTTACAAAAAAATGCACATAATGCTGCTTCCTGTCCTCTCTCTGATGATTTGAGCCTATTTAGTGTGCTCATTCTGTGCTAAGCCCTTGCAATTTATTGTCTCCCTAACCTGATAACTAACCAAGAGGTTGGCATCATTATACCCATTTTACAGATGAGACCGTCTCAGAGTAGTTATGATATTTGCCCAAGACACACATCTAATGAGATTCAGAACTAATTCAGGCTTCTTTTTTTTTTTTTTTTAAGATTTTATTTATTTATTTGACAGAAAGACAGTGAGAGAGGGAACACAAGCAAGGGGAGTGGAAGAGGGAGAAGCAGGCTTCCCGCTGAGCAGGGAGCCCAATGCGGGGCTCGATCCCAGGACCCTGGGATCATGACCTGAGCCGAAGGCAGACGCTTAACGACTGAGCCACCCAGGCACCCCCTAATTCAGGCTTCTTAGAAAGTTGCCTTATTTACTAAATGCAAGCTTTCTCTACCTTAGTTCTTGGGGGGGAAAAAATGAAAGGCATCGTATAATATGACAACCACTGTAATGTAAATAATAAAAGCAATAGTATTTACTCCTTGCTCTCCCTTATTCAGTAAGCACTTATTGATTATTTACTGTTCCTGGTATGCTACAATTACTCTGTGGGATGTGGAGAGGTTGGAAGAAAGGAAACACGTATGCTTAACCAGAGTGGAGACATCACATGTCACAAGTTTTCAGACCTGTGAATTTCTCCCATGAAGGAGAAAGCACCTCTGCTGGGGGACATATCAGGAAAAACAAAAACGAAAACAGAAAATGCACAAAAAACTCCTGGGAGGATATTAATTTAAGATGGTGCTTTTTGGGTAAATAGGATTGTGTTTCTTTTTATGTTTGCCGAGTGTGTTATAAACCATTTGCTGAAGCATGTTGCATGTATTTGTCTTGGCTTAGAAAAATAATTTGAACAGGGAGCATCTTATCAATACTAGACTTTGCCCCTTCTTTGGATAACTTCTGTACTAACAAACCCAGGCCCACTTGCCATTAGAGTTCAATTAAACTTCCTCATGAAAAAAACCTCATCAAATGGGGGAGAGGTTATTTCTGTGTTCTTACACGTTTTCATAAAAAAAAAAAATTAACACTTTTCCTTGGAAGAAAAGTAATTTCTGTTTTAGTGAGAGAAAACTAGAATAACACCCCTGGCTTAAATTCTATTATCAGAAAACATGCCTTTTTAAATTTTTTTAATCTTAAGACAAGCTTTTTTCATATACTGTTGGGAGTCTGTACTAATATAGTCATTTTCTATGATATTACTTAGTCATCATTCTTTTAAATTCATGTCTCTGGTCTATTTATAATTGTTTTTACTTTTTTTTTTATTACTAACATTTAATAGCAACCACCCATTAAACCTAAGTATATTATAAATTTATCTGATGTGTTCTTGCTCCTGGATTATAAGCTGGGAAATAATTACAAATCTTGTTCTTGTTGTAATGCTATTATTATGATGATTTAGCATTTCCCCAAACAGTTAATGTAATCCGGTCCTTTTCTTCATTTGTGTGTTTATTTGCTGGACAGAATATTTTCAAAGTTATATTTAAAACGAATAAACTCTCAGAGCTGTTGATTTGAGAAATCCTTTTACAATACCATATCCTATTTAGTTCTCAGGCAATTATTAGCAGATCAAAGGAATTTCCTGGCCACTCCCAGTTGTCTGACTGAATTTTATCTGTCTTAATGAAGATAATTAAGGTTCCTCCAAGTACCAGGGGCTGGTCTTTGCCCTAAGTGAATTAGTTCCCACCAGGATCTTGGAGGAGAAGTATAAGTGACCCTGCATGAATTTCTGAATTTTCAACCTTCTGTTTCAATAGGTTCTGTCTAAAGTACTTTCTGCAGTGTGGGGGCAAACTTAGGTCTACATAGCCTATGGTTGGCCATATTTCAGGGAAATATGGGTCTTTCTTTTTCAAACTCAGATGATTCTTTGGATTCCTGTGTCATTCATTTCAAATGCGTTGCAACATTTTTTTGGATAGGTAGGGATGAAACAAATGCTTCTCCAATCAAACAACCAGCATGTTCACTGTATTGTTGATTTCGACTGATAGTTTTACAGCATAGGACTTTATACAAAGCTATTAAGTATGTTCTGACCTGTTCTAAGCAGTGTCCTATGGATGTCCAGTTTTAAATTCTGAACAAAATGTTAAAAGTCAATGAAAATGTCTTCAGCATAGCACTGCTTATGCTCTCCATATTCCTAGTCACTTATTCAATAAATATGCTTGAGCACTTATTATGAGCCAAATGCTGTGCTATGAATACATGCTGAATAAGAACCTTACCATTATGATGCATATTTATTTTACAATCTGTCAGCTCAGCCTCTCTGAAAGGCCATCTTTCCTGAAAAGGTTGCTGAAATTAAAAGGAAAAGGGGTCATCTTGAGATTTAACCTGAGTTCTAGTCTTTGTCTTTTCCTGACCACACAGTGGGCTCTAGGGAGAAGAGGGAACAAGAGAATACATTCCTAGAGCAAATGACTTTCCAGTACAGGACATGGGCTGGCACTTCTAGGCTCAATGAAGCCACAAATTTATGTTGTGCATTTGGTGGGCAGGAGCAGGGAATTTGGGGGCACTGGGGAGGTTTCCAAAGTTTCACAATATCAAGAGCTCTAAGCACTTTTATCCATAATTTTAAAATTAATCTATACAAGTTGATATTGTGCAGCTAAAAATGAGCTGTTTTTCAAAAACCAACCAACCAACCAACAATGTCTCCATGAATGAAGGGCTCCTGAAAATGTTATGGGAGGCTATAATGAGCTTAGCATATGTCGTGTCTTGCATTGTTTCAAAAAGACAAGAAAACAAATGTTGACACCTCTGTGTTTTCAATGCCTACCTGTTCACCTGCCAATCCTGCATTCTGGGTCCTACTTTTATCCATTTCTAGCTCTCGTTTGGTCTACAAATGCCTAATTGCTTTAATGTGCCAGGGCCTGGTTATAGAATATAGAGGCAAAGGTTGATAAGTAAGTTCTCTATCTTTTCAGACTGAGCGCAGCTACCAACTTTGTAATAGGTGTTAGCAGAACTTCTGCACGTGCCTAGTTTGTCCATGTCTAACTGCATCAAGTAACTGTATTATGAGCCAAATGTCCTCCTTAGTTAGACCTCCTTAGTCCTCCTTAGTTAGACCTTCTCATTACTGGGATGGAATGGATTTATGAATGTAAGAAACACAGGTCTGAGAAATAAAATATATCAAGAGTTCATTGCTGGGATGTGGGAAGAGAAGATAAGGGACTTTCTTGGGTTCCTTTTTTCACCATTCTCCTTGCAAACTTCTCCCATGTTAGGAGTTGGTCATATGATTGATCCAGTGTGCCCTTCATTGAGCCATGTGCCATTTTAGGTCTTCTTTCCCTGCTGTGGCCAAGTATGGGAACACGTGTGTTCTCAGGGATGGCTTGACATCCTTGCTATACATGGCAGGCTTTCTTGCCTTACTTGCTCCCCGTGTGGATGGAACACTGGACAATGCTCAGGGGTCTGTGTCCGTGCTCTATGACGCTGGTTTGCTGGAGGGGCTGTTGGTCTGTTCGACACACCCAGGATAGATTGGATTGGAGAAAGTAGGAAATCTCCAAAGGCCTTTGTGGCTAAGCTTTGTACCCAGGCACTTTTTACCAGAGGAGCTCTGGTTTTGGAAATAGGTGTTTGGAACTTGTCCAACTATTTACAAAAATGATGCTGATGATTTTGTGTCTATTTCCCTTAGGGAACTCCAGAGAGGAAGGGAGACAGAGAATCCATATCCTTCCCCCGCAACAAGCCACCAGCACAGTCCAAGGAGGGTCCAGTGTTATTACCTTTACTATTTGTTTGGTACCCATTATGCAGTTAGTTGTGGATGATGGTGTATATGTGCTTATTTTTTTCCTGGTTAGGTTATGGGTGGGAGATTGAAGGTCCTATTTCTGTGGGTCTCTGACAGCACCTACTAGAGTGTTTTACATAAAGCCTGACTTACTGCAACCCCCCCCCCCCCCCGACCAATGTGAAAGACTTCTGTAACAGCTTGTCTAGTAGTCAGGAGCAGGGCTTTCCTGGGGCAGAAGTCAGGATTGTGTCTGATTATTGGGCAAGCGTGTAGGTTGTACCACACTTTGAAAAGTTTCTCTCGTACTCAAAAGTACTGGTCTGTTTCCTCTGGTGGGTAGTTTTCTGGTCCCATTTTCCCAACCCTTCTATTTTTGGAGCTGGAAATCAGGAGGAGGAGGGTGCTGTTGGTTGACATGGGAAAAAATAGAGCAAGCAAAAAAAAAAATAGGTAGATGGACTTGACTTTGTTCATTTCATTCACAACTCAAAGTCTGATTAGGAGAATATGGTTTTTCCCTATAAAATAATTACTAAGATTTTCTGGTTGATCAGCTGAGAGAAAAGACAGGGAGAAATGTTTTATTCTTTTGCAATGTTGTAGACATTTGTCGTTTTTGACTGTCTAGCACCTGCTTTCTCCCTACCCACCCTCCTTCCTCATACTGCTCTTCCATCCCACTCCAACAGAGAGAAGCAGCAAGTCCCTCAAGGTGTGGACTTCACACTACTGGGAATTCCCCTAAAAGAAAGAAGTAATCAATTAATAATTATACATTTCCACTCCAGATTTTTTAGGCTTCTTTGAAGAAGAGATGATTTAAATGAGTGATGAAGGGGTTAACGGGGTGTAGGGGAGCAGTGGGTACCCATGCACAGAGGGGGGAAAGGTTGACATTGTGAGAGAGAGAAAAAAAAGTATAATTGATAGTGAAAAGTTGCTAAGAACTTGGCTGGGAAGTTATTCAGAGCCAGGTGGAAAGATTGTTCTACCAGTTCATTAAGATTTCTTCTTGTAGGGATGCGTGGGTGGATCAGTTGATTAAGCGTCTGCCTTTGGCTCAGGTTATGATCCCAGGGTCCTGGGATCGAGCCCCAAGTTAGGAATTCTTGCTCAGCGGGGAGCCTGCTTCTCCCTCTGCCTGCCGCTACCCCTGCTTGTGTTCTTTCTCTCTCTGACAAATACATAAATAAAAATCTTAAAAAAAAAAAAAAAAAGGATTTCTTCTTGTAATAGTCTTCATGATCTGGTTTTGTAACTTTCCCTCTTTAGCCTCTAAAACAATAACAGTATGTTATATTTTAATTTAACATGATAATGAGTGGGAAAAAAATGAGGTGTTATACTAGATTTTTTTGTGCCAGTTGGGGAGACCCAAAAGGAGGATGGAACCATGAGGAAAGGGGGATGGCGGTTGATTTGCAAAATCAGGTGTGGTACTTCCTAAGTTCTTTTGGAAAGGAAAAAGAAAGAACAACCCACAATGAACTGGCAAGACTCATTAGATTATGAATTAATTAAGGTCACGGGCTCTGTGCTTGGAACTGTTGTGGATAAAGAGATACAGAAAGCATGGTCTATGGTCAGTGGGCTTAGAGTCTCATTATGAAAGTATCTGGGCCTTGGAAAATAACTGCACTACTAGATTACTTTTGGCAAAATGTCAAAGGAGCAAGTCATGGATAAATGATACAAGTATTCAGAGGAAGTAGAGCTCATTTCCACCTGAAAGGGACAGAACAGGCTTTTTTGAGAGGGGCCTGGTTGGAAGTGGACCTTCAATGGTGGGTGGTGTCAAAAACCAGAGCTGGACAGTAGTCAAAGTGGTAAAAATTTTATTCAGGACAGTTCAATAGGGAAAAGAGACCTCAGCATACAACTGGACTTAGTTCTCAAGACAGCATGGGCAAGTGGGGATTTATAGCCAAGAAGCTGGTTTAGGGACGATGGTTAGAAAGTTACTCAGAGGAAACATCGGCGTGAGGGGGATTCTGCTCTGGCTAAACTGCCCTAACTGGGTTCTTGCTGAAGACAGGCCAGGATGATCAGGCCAGGATGACCTTGGGGATGGTGGAGGATGAAAACCTGATCAGATATCAAGGCTGGGAGGTGGGGTGGGGGGAGGGGTGGCTCTGGTGAAACAGATTTATCGGGGTTCTTGCTAAAACTGGATTGTACAGAGAACTATGCAGATGGACCTAGGAGAAGGTTCAAGAGCCTGACTGAAGTTTGGTCAGGCAAAGAATCTTTGGGAGGAACAGACATGAGTGCTGGGTACTGGGTTGGGTACTTTATAAATCTACAGTGATTCTGATAACAATTCTGGAAGAAAGCTCTATAACCCTTCCTTTGTATAAGGAAACACAGGCTCAGAAAACATAAATATAAATATGTGGCCCGAACTTCCTTATCCACTAATAATTAAAGTCAGAGCTGGATTTTAAGCCTAGGGCCTCTTCCAGCACCAGCTTGCCTTTGTGACATTCTATCCAAAGACATGGTCTGGGAGCATGAAGGTGAACATTATACACCCAAGATGGAAGCGAGATCGTTTTGGCGAGGGTGTAGGGTACTTAGAAAACAGGCTGCAAGTTTGGAAAGGTGGACTGGGGCTGGTCGTAGTGGACAGGAGCCGAGACTGTATCTTACACAATGAGAGAGCCATTGCAGGAGATGCAGACAGGGAGGGGATCAGCCAAACTGTTTTAGAGCTCTATCACACAGGAGGGCTATGAAAGGAAGCATTTTTGTAGACATGGCGAAAAGGTCCATTTAACTGGTAGAATGCAAACTTGAGTGCTTTGAGTCTTGAACTGCATCTGAAAATGAGTTATTTAAAATAGTCAGTTTTGGTTAAATCTTTTTTTCAGTCAATATAGAAAAGCATAGGCTTTTTCTTTTTTAAACTTTTTAATTCTTGTGGGTTTTTTTTGGTTATGTCGTGTTCATCCTGGATGCATTAATGAAGTAGTGTGATATGACCCAGGGCTCCCATCTGTTTAATTTTGCTAATTTGCTCCATTTTCAAATGAGTTTCCTTTGCTGCAGGAGCTGCAGCAGAGCATGAATACGGCAGAAAAGGAATTTCAGTGACACGTCTAGTGCTACCTCAGACTCCCCCACCCCCCAACCCCAATCATTTTCTTATTGTCTTTTTGCCGTTTGGGAATCCCAGCCACATTGTTTGCAATTAAAATATAGTTTTTAAATGTACCTCCTCCTGTGTTTTTATAGAACAAGAGCCTCTTCTCCTAGAAAATAAAACATCATTGATTGAACCAAGAGCCCTTTGAAAGGGCTTTAATTACTGCATTAATTGCAAACTTCAGGACAAACCAGGGCCCAGGAGTAGCAAGCTATGGGGCTCCTTTAAAGAAAAGGTGAAAGCCTTTTGGTTTTAAGAAGCTGGAATTGAGTGAAGGAGGTGGGCAGGTGGGAGGCATATACTTTTCCTTCAGGCTGTGAGATTTGCGGTTTTTAAAAATCCCTTTCCCTCTCTACTTTGCATTTCCTGCGAAGTCTGTAATGACTCACTGCTCCAAGGCCTCTGCATTTCCTACCCTGACATTGATTAGACAAAAGTGGGGAGGTGATCTAAATTTTATAGGTTAGAACTCTGAAAAATAGGTGGCTGGGAAAACAAAAAGAAATACTCATGGTTTAGCCCTTTAATATGGTAATCTTTGAAATGCTCACTTTTATTCTGAAGGAAAAAAAAAAGGCAAGTACTTTTCTTTGGCAGAACACCCACTAAAGTGTTTCCTTCACATTTAGTTTCTTTGGTGGTGAGCTTTTAGGGCAGGTCACCACAATGTGTGTGTGTGTGTGTGTGTGTGTGTGTGTGTGTGTGAACTACCGGAAGATTCTGTAAGTCCGTTTTTATGACATGTGACTTGATCTCTGTCCCATGGAATATAACTGATTAAATACTGAGGTGGCCAGACAGAATTGGGTTCCATGCCTTGGTGGTTCACTCAGAATGGTGAATGCCTTTGATAGGAAACTACCACATGGGTCATTTCTGGCAGGACCCGGAGCAGGTTTCAGATTCTAAAACATAACTGGCAGATCGCATGTGGTTTTCCTAATTTACAATATTTTAGCGCTTATTAGGTGTCACACGCTGAAACCTTAGATATATTACTCATTTAGTCCTCACAATGATCCTGTGAGGTTTCGGACTGTTATTGACCTTTTTTGGCGAATGAGGAAACTGAGCTTTAGGGGGTCCATGGTAGAGAGAAGCTGTTGGGCTGGAGTGTTAACTCATTCTAACCTGTACTCTAGATTGCCTTCATCTCATTTAGAGTCACTTGAATATTGACAGGTGATGGTTGTTATTCCAAAAGACTACCTACCTGCTTAATATACAAATATTTATTGAGCAAGAAGAGACATTACAGTATGAGAAACAACCCCATCCCCACATTTGAGGAGCTCCCAATCTATTATGGAAGCCAGATAAACCAATAGGGTGCTGGAGGGTGGAGCACCTGCCCCAGGCTTGGGAAGGCTCACTCATCACTTCATTATTTTAACAAAGAATAGTGTTCGTATATGCCAAGCATTGTAGACAAGTAGAGGATGCTCCCCATTTTTAGTAGTTACAGTCTAGTAAGGAGAGATGGACAAGGAAGGAGCACATTGCAGTTTGGTGTGATAATTGCTATGATTATGCCCAAGTGTCAGCAGGGGTACGGCATTTGTAAATGTCCGAGGCACGGATCTGAGAGAGGTAATGGCCCGGTCAGGGAGCTGCATGGTGATTTAGTATGTCTGGAGAGCAGAGTGCAAATGGAGAAGAGGGAGGAGGAGAGGCTGGAGAGATTGTTGAAAAGGGCTGGGTGTTATGGGCACTGTCTACTATCTTAGGGACCCTAGACTCCCCAGACAATGAGAACAGTACTTTATCCCCAACACTATGGTCTCAGGTCACTTTAACAGGAAAGGAGAAAAGCGGAACTGAAAAGTAACCTAAAATTAAGCAGTGATAGGCTACTGCAAATTTCAGAAGATTGGAAATCACTGCTCTTATTTATAGCTTGTAGCTATTTTCTTACCAGAGACAGACTGTGAAGAAGAAGAGTCCAGATTCTGTATCTATTTCTAGGATATTGGTTCAGCAATGACGATGTTGTTAGAAAGGAAAAGAAAAGGATGGGGTTAAAAATCGATGCACATAAAATTAATTTTTTGATCCTTTTATTTAGAGAATGATCACATTCCAAGATCGAAATATGGAGCCATGAGACTTAGATAATTTATGGGTGGATATTTGAAATTTCTCTAAGCAAGTAATGAAAACATTACAAAGTGACCAGATTTTACACTTCTCAGAATTAAAAGGAATGGAGTGGAATTTGACAGTGGGTTGTGGAATCTCTTATTCTTGGATCATTGGTTTAGATAGATCCCAGATTGGCAGTAACTAAGAGTTATTTCAATTTTATGTCTGCTCAGTGGCTGAAATGAAGTGGGTTAATAGATGAGGTTTTGCTTTTTGCAAAGGAATGCCCTAGTCACAGAAATCCCTAAAGCTAACTGGCCTTCCTACTATCTCCCCAGACATTTTTTCCAGGATAAATAGGGAGAGGGGCACCTCCTTGTCTCAGTCTGCCTTCGTACTGTGTCAGAGTGAACAGTGTACCAAGAGTACTATTTAGAAGCATGAGTCTACTTTC
Source organism: Mirounga leonina (assembly GCF_011800145.1). Lineage (NCBI taxonomy): Eukaryota > Metazoa > Chordata > Mammalia > Carnivora > Phocidae > Mirounga > Mirounga leonina. Next base: position 12,351,002 of record NW_023270320.1, on the reverse strand, counting down.
AGTTTATTATAAAATTGAGTGGATGAGAAAGTACTGTGTCCCGAACTAAAAAGAAATGATTAGAAAATTGTAGACCAGGTATTTGGAACTAAATGCTGGAGAAAGGTGTGGAGGCCTGGCTCTCTTGCGTGTATCCCCAAAGCCCTTTTCTCTTCTGCTTCAGTCCTGCACCACCATAGTAGCTATGGACTGTCATCTGTTGTGAAAAGCATTTGTTTAATACGACTTTATGTACACAGTCCCTGAAAGAATGTGTGGCATATAGTAGGAGTTCAGTAATCGTGAATGAATGAATGAGTGATGTCATCAGCATAAACAGTTTGGCTTGTACTATGTATAACTAAGCTACTACAGGAATGAGGAGTCTTGGCATAACATATGTATCACAGAAAGGAAAACTTTAGGTATCAGATACTTACAGGCTTAGAGAAATTCAGGACGAAGACATTTCTCTGCATCTAGTCCATTTTATTTTTTCTTACTATCCTCCCTGAGCGAGCCTTCAGCCTTTTCTCTTACAGCTCTGCAGGTCATTGGAAAAAAAAAAATGCTTTCCTTGTCATTTTTAGGACAAAAATTTACTAAAAGCAACCCATCCAGCATTGGGTCCGTCCTTACTCATGAAAGCTACCATTGCTGCATTCCGATTCCTTTTTCTAGCCATGGTTTTGTTCACCGGCATGTTCTCTCAAATCCCTGTCTAGTCCTCCTGAGCTTCTTCTGGGTTGCAGGCCTTTCTTTTCATTCTTTTTACATTGCCCCAACCAGCCTTTATCCCTTCAGTCGAAAATTATTAGCATATGTTGCATTGCCATTACTTCATTTTAAAATAGTTATTTCATTCAATTCCGTTATATCTGTATCTGAAATCAGGAAGATCTCAAAAGGTGATAAGCAGGAAATGTAATTACTGGTAGAAATGTACTACCAAACAAGCTTAAGAACTATTTTGTAGAAAATGGACCTTCTGGCAGAGATAGGCAGATCAAGAGCTCCCAGAGTGTGGGTTTCATAGGAGTATCTCCCAAGCTTGGCATAAGTTACTTTTTGTTACTTGGTGTTAAGTTAGAATTTCCGTGGTCCTGATAGGTGGTAATACTGGGGATGGCAGAGGGTCCAGGAACTTAACTTTCTTTCAATTTGAATTTTGAAAGGTATTTTCTGTGACCCTTTCCTTTGAATTTTTTTTTTTTTTTTTTTTGGTGACTTCTGGGAGATAAGAAAGCACACAAACCTCTCTAGTGAGAAGGGATGACCGGTAACCAGGAAAAAACATCAGATCAAAAGCTTTTTATTTCTTGTTTGTTAAGTATCTGTTTCCTCATACATTCAGTTGTCCCCCCCACCTCCCCCCAAAAAATAATCAGGTGGGGAAAGCAGACTTCTGTGTATCTGGCAACCTTACCATGGAGAGGAGGATCATTATAAGCATGACCATTTTAGGAATAATTTGTTAACAGGGTCATTTCTAAAAGATGTTATATGTATCTTGGGCTTCACTCTTAGTTTTACTATTAATTTGTTTAATAAGTATTTCTCCCCCTAAAGACAAAACTGAAGCCAACAGAAATCAAGCTTTCATCCTAACTCATAGACTTACAATTAATGACTTCGCTAACTTAAGTTTTGTGAAACATTCTTACAATGCAGTGATGATATCATGAAAGGAGCCAAGGGAACAAAAGGCTGCTGACATCCTTGAGGAGAGGTAAGAATTTCATGAGATATCTGTAGAGGGGTTAGCAGCCCACCATTCATTTCACCAGAGGGTAAAACCAATGTCACTAGTGACGAGCTATGTAACAGAATATGGCTTCCTGATTTGAAGAACAGTTCTCAATAGCAGAAAATAGAGTTGTTTTCAAGACATATGTTAGGTCTTTCACAATCTATCAGGAATAAAAAAAGATAGCAGTATAGAAAGAGAAGAGAAAAAAGATTGATATTGTCAAAATGGTGCATACAAGAATGTATCGAATGTTACCAGTGTAAGAGGTCTTACGGTAATTATATTTTCTATTTATTTGGATTTGCTCATCCTAAATTCTTTTCAGTTGTCAGTTTGGAAAATGTCTGCTATTTAGGTGCTTTTTCCTCCCTGTTAAATATTCGCACAGTATCATTGATCAAAATTGTGTAGGGTAGTACTGGGAATGTTTTCTATCTCAGCAAGCCCACTGTATCATTGATATGGGAAGATTTTCTTTTTTCTATTTCAACCATAAGGAAACATCAGACACCAGCCTTATGGTAGACAAGCCATTAGATCAATATCCCAGGATCTAGAGAGTTCTGATATCGGCTTGCATTATTTATCCCGTTTAAAAAAATGACAAAGTCACTCAACACAGATGGAATACAGATAGTTTTATTAAAGATGCACATGTTATTAAGGCTATGGACTAAATGTTTTTGTGAAGTAACAATCTGGACTGATTTAAGCATTTGGATTTCCAAGGTTCTTTATAAAAGCTATGCCTGCTAGCTTGTGATTTAGGACTCACGCATAAGAGAATTGAGATTGGGTTAATATAAAAATATGACTTGTAGCACTGGAGAGATATGTCTTCCGAGAAAATAATGACTTAATGCTAGTGATTTGTGATAAAGCCTATTTCTTTTTTGGTCAAATAATCTAGGTATTTTCTCAAAAAAGGTAGATTTTTGGAAAAAGTACAATAATTAAGCTGAACATACCAACAAGTCAGAATAATTTAAATATATGACGACTCATTTAGTTAGTACCTTCAGGTAATGAGGTGCTCTGAATTAATTTTCCTGAGAGCAGAAACCTATCCCTTTAAATGATTAAACATTTTATCTTCATCAGTCTTTGAAGAAAATATTTCCAAGGTAGGTTATACATTCCTCTGTGTCAGTAAATATGCTTGACAATTTATGGGACTAGAATCATAGTTTTTAAAAAAAGTTTAAAGAAATATTTGGGGATCTTGGAATATAATGTTACCTTGTTGGTCCAAAATGTTCTTATCTATAAAATATGAGGCTTGGATTAGACCATGGTATGGATTCCATCTCAAATATTCTCTTAAGTATAAGTCTCTTAAACGTTTTAAATTTTAGCGTGCACAAGAATTACCTAGGGAGCTTGTTAAAAATGCAGATACTCAGGCATCATTCCTTGGGGTTCTTACTCGGTAGGTTGGGAATGAGGCAAGAGAATCTCTGTCATAAATAAGTACCTGTAGACCTTCTGATGACCTCATTTGGAGAAACACTGATTCTCTTTCCAGCATTGTACAGCAGCTGCCATTACCCTTGTTGGCCATAGGTTCTTGGAAATATCCTTGCTGCCCTGCCCCTCAATAGTGTTGAGTTGTGAGAGGCTGCTCAGACCCAGATGGTTGTGCTTTGATAGTGTTTGATTCTGATGTTTTACCAAGTACTAATTGTCACTTCCTTAATGTTAGGTGCTGAGGGAAACCAGATAATTAAGCTTATTAAATCTTGGTGCTCTGTATTTATACATGTAATAGGTCATGAAATTCTAATCTTATGCCTAGGAAGGGGTGAGCAGAGAACTTCCCATTTCCTCCTGTAGTCTAAGGTGCATGCATTTGCCAATGGCCATCTTATTCCCTGTTGGGAGGTGTTTTATTCTTTGTGTTCCTTGTCATCCTAAGAGTCAAGTTTTCTAGAAGTGTGACAACCAGTGTAAGTGGGATATATTTGTATAAGTACATTAACATTTCCTAATGGGATTTGTAGCCAGGGCTGTCCATGTGTTCTTTTTAATAGTTAATGTTCTTTTAAATAGTTTTAATGAGGTATAATTCACATACATAAAAGTCACCCTTTTAAGGTATACAATTCAATGATTTTTAGTAAAGTCTATGAAATTTGTAGAGTTTAGTAAAATTTGTAGAGTTGTGTGAAACTCTCACATTATCTAATTTTAGGACATTTTGATCACCCCCAAAATAAATGTGCCTATTTGCATGGACTTCCATTCCCACCACCAGATCCACTCAACCAATAGTTTACTTCTTATCTCTATAGATTTGCCTTTTCTAGACATTTCATATAAATGGGATCATATAGTAAGCGGTCTTTCATGTTTGGCTTCTTCCACTTAGCATAATGTTTTTGAGGTTCATCCATGTTGTAGCATGTATCCTATTGCCAAAGAATATTCTTTTGTGTGGGTGTATTGCATTTTATTTATCCACTTATCAGTTAATGGACGTTTGGCTTGTTTCTACTTTTTGGCTATTATGGTTAATGTGTGCAAATAGTTTTAATTTTACTTAGGTACTTTCTTAGGAGTAGAATTGCTGGGTCAAATGGTAAGTCTGTGTTTCAAAGTAGCAGTTTCAAATTTTACAGTTTCACCAGCTGTGCATGAGGGTTCCAGTTTCTCCACATCCTAGCAAATACTTGTTATTATTGGATATAGGTCCTTTTTTGGATATGTGAGTTTCAAATATTTTCTCCTAGTCAGTGTCTTCTCTTTCCATTCTTTTAGTGGTATCTTCTGAAATGCATATTTTTTATTTTGGTAAGGCCCACCTTCTCAATTTTTCTTTTATCACTATACTTTTGGTGTTGTAAGGTTAGGCAAAGATTTCTTAGGTAGAACATCCATGGCTTCTTGAGGCTTATCTAAAATCTTGTAGGCGTTGTTTAGTATGAAGTGAGCAGTGATACCTGGTATTTAGTGCCTTGTTTAAACAGATTAAATATTGATATTACAGTTTGTGACCCGAACCTACTCTAATGAAAGTATGCCAGTAATTGTGCTAAAGTCTTAAAGATTGCCAAAGCCATGCTGGATTCATCCACTGCTCATGCCATAGCCATATCCTTCTTAGCATACTTTCCTCATCTTAGTCCCTGCCACCAGCAGATGGAGATTGTAGGTCTTAAACATACTTTGTTGTACTATGGAGGTAGCACTGTGCCCTCCCTTACTCGATTTCCAGAGCCTTGGGTAAAGGAAGCTTACCTCAAGCTCCACAACTCTGGGAGCACAGACTTTATCTTTTGCAGGTTTCAGAGTATGATGTCCTGACAGCAGCTCTCAGTCAGTCAAGTCTTCATTAAAAGAAACAAAATATTGCCTTAGAGTTTCATGATAAGAAAATGCTAGTTGCAGCCTCTGTAGGAAGAGATCTAGTCTCATTGTGGGCTGATGAACTTGATACTTCTCCTCAATCCTGTTATGTCTTTGTCTAAAATACTGAGCAGTGGGTATTCTTTTTTGGTTCTAGATTTTCTCACTGTGTTCAGACTTGAACATTGAGAAATGTTATCAAGTTCTACTTCAGGAATGCCTGGTTTCTTGGAGCTTTTGCCTCTTGAGCCTAGAATGCGTCTCTTGTTTATAAGTAACACTGGGCATCAATCTACATCATAAACCTAAATATAATGTGCATTTAGTAACTGCTTGTATGAAACATACTATTTCCTAAAATAGTAATAATGTCTTACAATTGAAAACGTGAGTTATAGTTGACCAAATGCTTTCATAGATACCACATTTGATCCTCACACACTTCTGTGAGTAATAATTCCTTTTTCGTGGATGAAGAAAATGACTTGTCAGAAGTCATTTATTCCCAAATAGAGGACTTCTGACACCGAATTTGATGCCTTTTATGTAGCACCAAGCTTCATCCCCAAAGTAATACACTGAATTTTTATAATTTTAAGAAAATTAGATATGCCATATTACATTAGACCTATGGCTAACCTATAAGCAGTCATTTACATTTTGATGCAATCCGGACAAATGATATATTCACTTTTTAGGGCTTATTTCCTTCTCAGGCTTCCGTTTCTGACTACGATGGATGAAATGTCATGTTTCCTGTTAAAGGAATTCCAGGCATTAGATTGTAGGCGGGAGAGATTTGTGGTGGGCTTGGGGGTGGGGGTGGGGTGGGTGGGTTCCTGAACATGGGAACATCTTTTTGCCTCTAAATCTATGCTGTGTTCAAAGCTAGTTTGAATATTTCTAGGTTCTTTGAGCTCCAAAGAAGACTCTTTGTCCACCCAGCGAGCAAAAGGCCCCAAAACATTTCCATATGATTTTAGCTTGATCTCAATTAGTGGTTGCTTTATTTCTTTTTTCCTTAATTGTATGACGACTTTCTTCACCAAGATTTTCTCTTTCTCCAGGGGCCATCCTTACTGTGATGTTTTTCTTTCTCTGTTTTACCACCTGTGGCTTAGAGCCTTTGGTATAGGACAGTGGTTCTCAAGAGTGTGGTCCCTCAAACGAGAACATCAGCTTGTTAGAAATAAAAATTTGGGACACACAAAATCTACTTAATTAGAACTTCTGGGGGATTGGGCCCAGCAATTTGTGTTTGACACACCTTCCCGGGGCTTCTAATGCATGCTCAGTAGTAAAGGGGAAGGTTTCTCGGGTCAGTTGCCAGGTTTAGAATTTCAGCTCTACCCTTTAGCAGCTACTATTACTCCACCTCCATACGTAAATGATCTTTGGGGAAGTCACTTTCCTCTCTAAGCTTTAATTGTCTAGTCTGTAAACTGGCGGAATAAAATGAAAATTACTTCTGTAGGAAGTTGTAAAGACCAAACAGAGTTATGCATATAAAGTGCCTCATGTGGTGTCTGGCACAAGGTAAGCATCCTTAAATGGGAGCTGTTCTGGTTGGTACTGGCTCTGGGACTTGTTGTTACCAGGATTGTGCTAGATAACCCTCACTCATTCCTAGCAGCTTGACATTTCACTACTTATTCCTAAACCTGAAAATTTGCTGTGTGTTCCACTTTCAGTATTATGAAAATGAGACAAGTTTTCACACTAAAATCCCTAGATGAACTATATTTGAAATTTTGCTTATGTCTGCCTTTTGTTTTCTGCCACCAAGCCAGTTTCCTATCTGGGACAGAATCTCTCTTTTGATACTACTTTAATATTTAAAGTCTTTGTTTCAGAGTGTGGTTCAAGACATGTTGAAAGTCTAAATAACATGATTTCCTGCCTCAGTTTATTCACTACTTCAAAAAATTTCATGTGTTTTATATCTGATCTACTTATGCAATCTACCTATAGATATAGACTCTATCAATCTAAGTTCTATAGCTATTTTTATGCCTTTTCTTCTGTTAGATTATTCTTGGTTCAGTGTCCAGATCTATTCTTTATTAGAAATTCCACTGGGGCTCCTGGGTGCCTTAGTCGGTTGAGTGTCTGACAATTGATTTCGGCTCAGGTCATGATCTCAGGGTCTTGGGATTGAGCCCCACATTGGGTTCTGTGCTCAGCATGGAGTCTGTGGGCGATTATCTTTCTTCCTCTCCCTCTGCTCCTTCCCCTGCTTATATATAAATAAAACCTAAAAAAAAAAAATTCCATCAATATACTCTGTGCTTTGAACAAATTCATGCTGAATTTTAGTTTGTTGGATCTTTGTAGGAGCCAATTCTTGGGCTAGCTATATGACTTTTTACCTAATTTTGCCTACAAATTGTAGTTGTCCTCAAAATCATCCAGAGCTCTGGTTGGATACCATTCCATCCTGGTGATTTATTTTCTTTTCATTTATCAGTTAGGCCTAGAACATCCCTTGCATTTATCTTTCTTGGATCTAGCATATTTGGACTACTTACTTCAATTATTTATTTGGATATTTGTATCTAAATAGCCCCTTCAGTAAAATGTGTCAGAATTTTTATTTATTCTCTTTTGTATCTTTTATTCATCCACATACTCAAGTTTGTAAGTCCAACTGATTCTTCGGCTGGCTTTCTGCCAATAATAAACTAAAAGAAAAAAACCCCTCAGCAATCAGAAAATCCTTTTAACTTTTTTTTTTTTTAAGCATTCCTTAAACTCTTCAAAATAGTTTATGAATTTCATCTTACCTGCCTCCCTTAGGGCAGCATTTCTTTAACAGTGCTTTGTTTTTGCCTGAAATAAAGGGTTCCGTGGTCTAGCTGGCTTGGGAAAGGCCCCATATTTTTGCATACCTATCCTATGCCCTCCCCTACCTTACCCCTAGAAATGGTGTAGTGATTCATAATTCACTGTGGCATTTTTAAAGACTCAGATATCCTGCATACAGAAACCAGATCAATTTTATGTGACCTATTTTTTCCCCACATAAACACCTATTATCCCACAAACTGGTGTTCCATAGAATACCTTTGTGACTTTTGAATTTCAGAGTTTCCTTATTCTCTTTTGGCCAGTCTTTACATTTTTAGATGTACTTCTTTTTTCCCTCTTTACCTGTTTACTTCTTTTCTAGTTAGAGGTGCTGAGTCTTTTTTCTTTTGCATTCTTAACATTAATTTGAAAATTTTATGCTCGTAGTTAGCTTCAACTTTCTAGAACACAAATTTGAAATTATTTCTTTTCTTTTTCTGCAGCAGTCTCTTGAATGATTGCCTTGTCATTTTCATGTTACTACTGGATTGGGCCAGGTATAGGGAATACTTACAGTGATAATGAGTTTTAGGTCTTGTACTTGTGAATATTTTTTCCATTTATACTTTTCCCGTCTGTTTTTTTGACTGGTTCGGGTGGCTCAAATTGAACTTTTCTAATGACCTTTACTTTGAACAAAAGAATAATTTGTTTATTACTTATATTTCTATGTTGAAATGGTTATTATTTTTAACAAGAATATTGCTTTATTACTAATGGTGATTTTAATGTTTTTAGCTGTTAATAGTTCATGTGTGATTTTTAAGCTTCATGATGGGGAATAAATAACTAAAATAGTATATTAACATTTTCTTTCCTAATTAACCTACTTGGAATAAAATTGTTCCAGAACTTTATATTACCTTACAATACTTATTCTATACTGTCTTTGCATGTGCTCACTCTTCTGCTTGGAGGCTCTTGACCATGTCCTTTTCTCAGTGAGACCTATTTTTACCACTAGATTTAAAATTGCAGTCCCCTCCCCAAATTGCCTATTCTACTACTTGATTTTCATCTCTTCTCTTGATCAATATGCAATAATATACTACGCATTTTATTTATCCATTGTGTTTGTTCTCTAATAGAAGATAAGCTCCCTGGGAGCAAGTGTTTTCATCTGTTTTGTCACTGCTTTATCTCTACTGTCTGGAACAGTGTGACATTATAGGTGCTTAATACATTTTTACTAAATGTAAATATACTCTTAGTAGATACCAGATTTTTATGGAATGCACTTTCAATATCCATGATACAAAATCAAACTATGATTAGAAGGTATAAATGTGCAAATATATTTTAAGTTTTTATTTTAACTCCAGTTAGTTAACACAGCATTATGTTAGTTTCAGGTGTACAGTATAGCAAGCAAACATATTTAATGGTGAAAATCGAAAGCCTTCCTTTTTAATATTGGAAACAAGACCTTCTTAATCAACAAGACTATTTCTTTGCAGCATTTACATAGGAAGTTCTAATTAAAATAACGCAGGAAGAAAAAGAAAGAATTCTTAGCATTATTTCTTTTCCAGTGTTATCACTAGTCATTGAGGATATTTTGTCCATGTAGAAAAACCAAAAGAATCTACAGGTAAAGTATTAGAATGAATAAAAGAGGTTAGGAAGTCTGCTACAAACAAAATCAATATACAAAATCAATTGCATTTCTTTATTCTGCTCTATTTAGAAAAGACAACGGAATACCATTTATAGTATTATCATAAATAGAAAGTACCTAGAAATAACTCTAACAAAAATGGGCAACATCTGTATGGAGAAAATTATAAAACAAAGACACTTAAGGAAACCTAAATGAAGGGAGAAATAAATATTTATTAATCAAAAATTTCTGTCTATAGATGATGTGATTCTCCCCAAATTGTTTTAGAAAGTTTGTGAAACTAAAATCAAAATCCCCTTACCTCCCTCCCCAACATGGAACACATAAGCCAATTACTACCTGCAAATGGAATAATGAATGTGGAGATATGACCTACCAGATATTAAGTTTCACTATAATAAAACATAGCCATTAAGACAGTATGGTACTGAGAAGACATAGGAAAATAGATAATTGGAAGAGAATAGAGAATCCAGGAGCACACTCTGGAAACTTTCCTTATAAAGTCTTGGCTCTGAGACCGATGGAAAAAAGAAAGAATTGTCAACAAATGGTACTGTGACAATTGATTATATATGTGGGGAAAAAATGGAAACCACCTCATATCATGCATAAAATAATCAATTCAGGTTATATAAGGCAAAACTAAAAGTTGTTAGGAAAAATATATTTTTTATAACCCTGTAAAGGCAGTAAGCCTTGGCCATGAAGGGAAAGGGTTAATTTAAGTATGTTAAGAACTGTTCATCATAGGATTTAAGTAAAAAAACAAAAAACCCCCAAAACCACCACAACCTGGGAGGAGATATGTATATATTACTGAAAAAAGATAAGCATGGAGAATAAAGAACAAGTCTATGTTAAAAAGACCAACAACCCTAAACACAATAGGCAAAAGACCTGAAATAGTACCTTGCAAGGGAGAAAACACAAATGGCCAAAAAATCATATGAGAAGATATGCAACCTCATTCATTAGTAATCAAGGAAACTTAAATTTAAACCACTATGACATACCACTTCTCAGCATTTTAGAAAAACTGAAGTCAGCAATAACAGGAGCTGCAGAATTTGGGAGCTCATAGACTGATGGAGGGAAATTAAGTTGTTAAAGATAATTTGGAAAACACTTGGGCTTTATCTTGTCAAGTGTAAGATACCAGTTCCACTCCCAGGTACATACTCAGGAGAAAGGCTTATACATATAACCAGATGACCATAATATTTACAAAATAATTGTTTAAGAATTTCTTAGGTAGACTGTTATTTTTTATTTGCTCATTAATATATTCTGCTCTATTGAGGCATAACTGACAAAGTTGTAAAATATTTGAATTTGCATAGTGATGATTTGGTACATGTATAAATTGTGAAAGGGTTCCTCTCATCTAGCTATTTAACCTAGCCAATGACACAGTTTAAGATAAAGTGTAGTAATACCCTGAAATTACCTCCCCCTGTGAACACAACACATCTGCAGCTTCAAATGGAATAATTTCGTCTGAAGAAGTCCTGAAAACTAGATGAACAGTCCCTCCACAGTGAAAGATAAAAGGGCCACATCAAGATGGGTAGGAGAGACAGTTATGCTCTTGCCAAAAACCCCACCCCAGGCATAGCAACCCACAATCAGGAGGGATCTCAAATATGGGACTTTTCTCTGAGGTTCAAGAGGTTTATGCCCCACATCAGGTACCCAACCTTTTGGGTTCTGAACTAGAGAGACAAGCCCCCAGAATGTAAAATCAATGGGGATATATCCAGGAGAACCATAGAACTGTAGAGAATGGAGAACCTACCAGCTAGAAAACAATTACCAAAATGGCAGTAAGTACGTATCAATCAATGATTACTTTAAATGTAATGGACAAAATTCTCCAAAATACAGAGTGGCTAAATAGATTAAAAAAAAAAAAAAAGACTATATGCTGCCTGAAACACTCACTTCAGAAGTAAGGACACATACAAAGTGAAGGGATTGTGAAGGAAAGTGGAGGAAGAAGATATTCCATGCATATGAAAATGAAGATAGATGGTATAGCTGTATTCATTTCAGATGAAATAGACTCAAAGACTAATAAAAGAGAATGACCTTACTTAATGATAAAGGAGTCAATCCAGTAAGAAGACCTAACATTTATAAATACATATGCACCCAATATAGGAGCACCAAAATGTATAAAGTGAATATTAACAGACCTTAAGGGAGAAATTGAAAGCAATACAATAATAGTAGGGGACTTTAACACCCCCACTTACATCATTGGATAGATCATCCAGACAGAAAATCAGTAAGGAAATGTCAGCCTTAACCCATTAGACCAGATGGACTTAATAGATATATGCAGAACGCTTCAGCCAAAAGCAGCAGAATACACATTCTTGCCAAGTGCACATGGAATATTCTCCAGGATAGATCACGTTAGGCCACAAAACAAGTCTCAGTAAATTCAAAAAGATTGAATCTATATCAAGCATCTTTTCTGACCATAGTGGTATGAAACTAGAAATCAATACAAAAAACCCCCACAAAAATGTGGAAATTGAGCAATATATTACTAAAACCAAAGTGTCATTGAAGAAATCAAAGGAGAAATCAAAATATACATAGGGACAAATGAAAACAAATGATATACAAAAATTTATGGGATGCAGCAAAAGCAGTTATAAGAGGGAAGTTCATAGCAATACAGGCCTACCTCAAGAAATCAGAAGTATCTCAAATAAGAAAAACTAACTTTACACCAAAAGAACTAGAAAAAGAAGGGAAAAAAATGAAACCCAAAATTAATAGAAGGTAGTAAGTAACAAAGATTGGAGTAGAAGTAAATGAAATACAAAGTAGGAAGAATAGAAAAGATCAATAAAACTAAGAACAGGTTCTTTGAAAAGATAAACAGAATAGTCTTTAGCTAGATTCACCCAGGAAAAAGGCTCAAATAAATAAAATTAGAAATGAAATGGAAGTTATAACTGATACCATGGAGTTACAAAGGCTCGTAAGAGATTACTATGAACAATTATATACCAACAAATTGGACAACCTAGAAGAAATGGATAAATTCAGTCTTCTATGTCTGAATTCCAAGGCTGAAATTCCAGTCTTCCAAGACTGAATCAGGAGGAAATAGGAAATCTGAGCAGGCTGATTACCAGTGTAGAGATTAAATCAGTAAGCCAAAACCTCTCAACAAACAGAAGGCCAGGACCAGATGACTTCACTGGTGAATTCTGTCAGACATTCAAAGAAGATTTAATACCTATCCTTCTCAAACTCTTCAAAAAAAAAAAAAAATTGAAGAGGAGGGAAAGCTTCTAAACTCATGAGGCCAGCATCACACTGATAATAAAACCAGACAATAACACCACACACACAAAAAGAAAATTACAGGCCAATATCCCTGAGGAACATAGATGGAAAAATCTTCAACAAAATATTAGCCAGCTGAATTCAACAATACATTAAAAGGGTCATACATCATGATCAAGTGGGTTTTATTCCGGGGTTACAAGGAGGATTCAACATTTACAAATCAATCGTGATAAACATACATATAAACAAGATAAAAGATAAAAAACATCATCTCAATAGATGCAGAAAAAGCATTTGATAAAATTCAACATCCATTTATGGTAAGACCTCTTAACAAAGTGAGTATAGAGGGAATGTACCTAAACATTCTAAAGGCCATATATAACAAACACACAGCTAACATCATCTTCAATGGTGAAAAATTTTTTCTTCCCAATTGTGGGAACAAGACAAGGATGACCACTATCCCCACTTCTATTCAATATAGTATTGGAAGTTTTAGCCACACCAATTGGACAAGAAAAAGAAATAAAGGAATCTGTAATGGAAAAGGAAGATATAAAACTATCAGTATTTGCAGATGACATGATATTATATAAAGAAAACCCTAAAGACTAGCAGCAAAAAACTGTTAGAGCTAATGAATTGAGTAAAGTTGCAGGATCAAAATCAATGTACAGAAATCTGTTGTTTCTATATACAAATAATGAACTATCCGAAAGAGAAACCAGAAAACAATCCCCTTCACAGTTGCATCAGAAAAAGTGAAATACCGAAGAATAAATTTAACCCAGAAGGTGAAAAGACCTGTACACACTGAGAAGTATAAGATACTGATGAAAGAAATTGAAGATGACACAAATAAATGGAAAGATATTCCATATTTATGGATTGGAACAATTAATATTGTTAAAATGTCTATACTACCCCCCCAAAACAGATTCAATGCAATCTCTATCAAAATTCCAGTGGCAGTTTGCAAAGAAAAGAAAAAAATCCCCAAATTCATATGGAACCACAAAAGACCCTGAATAGCCAAAGCAATCTTGAGAAAGAACAAAGCTGAAGGCATCATGCACTCTGATTTCTATATTACAAAGCTATAGTAACCACAGCAATATGCTATTGGCATAAAAATAGAATACATAACATCAGTGAAACAGAATTAGAGGTGCCAGAAATAAACCCACATTTATGTGGTCAGTTAATTTACCAAAAAAGTGGCAAGAATATACAATGGGGAAATCTCTCTCTTAAATGGTGTTGGGAAAACTGGACAGATACAGGCAAAAGAATGAAATCGGATCACATCTTTTACCATATACAAAAATTAACTCAAAGTGGATTAAAGATTTGAATGTAAAGCTTGAAACTTTAAAACCACTCCTAGAAGAAACATATGTGGTAAGCTCCTTGACATCAGTTTTAGCACTGTTTTTTGAATATGACCCCAAAGGCAATGACAACGAATGAAAAATAAACTATTGGGACTACATTAAAGTAGAAAGGTTCTGCACAGTGAAGGAAGCCATCAACAAAATGGAAAGGCAACTACTGAATGGGAGGAGATATTTGCAAATCATGTATCTGATAATATCCAAAATATATAAAGAACTTCTGCAACTCAATAGCCAAAAACGTTCAATTAAAAAATAGACAGAGAATCTTTTTCTAACAAAGACCTACCGATGACCAGCAGACACATGAAAAGATGCTCAACCTCACATCATCAAGGAAATGCAAATCAAAACCACAATGAGATACTGTTTCACACCTGTCAGTATGGCTATTATCAAGGAGAAAAGAAATAACAAGTGTTGGCAAGGATGTGGAGAAAAGGGAACCCTTGTCCTCTGTTGGTAGGAATGTAAATTCATGCAACCACTATGGAAAACAGAGTTTTCTCAAAAATTAAAAATAGAACTACTGTATGATTCAGTAATTCCAATTTTAGTTATCTATCTAAAGAAACAAAAACATGAATTCAAAAAGATACATGCATAACAAAGATATGGAAAAAACCTAAGTGTCCACTGATAGATGAATGGATAAAGAAAATGTGTTTTATATAAATATATGTGTATATGCACACAATGTAATACTACTCAGCCATAAAAAATGTTATCTTGCTATTTGTGATAGCGTAGATGGACCCCACGGGATATTATGCTGAGTGAAAAAGTCAGAGAAAGGCAAAGACTGCGTGATTTCACTTGTAAGTGGAATCTAAAAACAAATAAAAATTCAGACTCATAGATACAGAGAAGAGGGTAGTGGTTGCCAGAGGGGAGGGGAGTTGGTGGGGGCAAAATGGGTTATGAAGATTAAGAGGTACAAACTTTCAGTTAGTAAGTCATGAGATTGTAATGTACAGCATGGAGTAATGTCAATAATATTGTACTGACTTTGTGTGATGACAGATGGTAACTAGACTTAATATGATCAGTTCACAATGTATACAAATGTCTAATTGCGGTATACACTAAACTAATATATGTTAATTATATTTTAATAAAAACATGTATTACCTCAGGGGTGCCTGGGTGGCTCAGTCATTAAGTGTCTGCCTTCAGCTCAGGTCATGATCCCGGGGTCCTGGGATCGAGCCCCACATCCGGCTCCATGCTCCGCAGGAAGCCTGCTTCTCCCTCTCCCACTCCCGCTGCTTGTGTTCCCTCTCTCACTGTGTCTGTCTCTGTCAAATAAATAAATAAAATCCTTAATAAAAAAATGTATTACCTCATATACTTATTTATATGTAAACTTGTATGTATATCATTTATATGTATCCTATACATACATATTTTAGTGACAACATTTAAGTTCTGTTCTCAGCAAATTTCAGTTATACCATACAGTGTTATCAACTACAGTTACTATTTTATACATTAGAGCCTTAGACATTATTCATCTTATAGCTAAAAGTTTATAGACTTCATTTTTAGAGCAGTTTCAGGTTCACAGCAAAATTGAGAGTTTGCATGTACTACCAGTCACCACATAGGTACAACCTCTCCCATCATCAACATCCCTCACCAGCAAAGTATATTTGTTACAGTTGATCAGTGTACGTTGACGCATCATTATCACCCGAAGTCCATATTTTACATTAGGGTTTACTCTTGGTTTTGTACATTTTATGGGTTTTAACTAATGTATAATGACCTTTTCCACCATTATAGCATCATAGAGAAAAGTTTCACTGCCCCCAAAATCCTCTATGTTCAAGCTATTTGTCCCTTTCTCCCCTGGCGACCACTGATCTTTTTACTGTCTCCGTAGTTTTGCTTTTTCCAGAAAATCATATAGTTGGAATCACAGAGTAAGTATGTAGCCTTTTCAGACTGGCTTCTTTGACTCAGTGATATGTATTTAAAGATTCCCCCATGTCTTTTTATGGCTTGGTGACTTATTTCTTTTTAGTGCTAAATAATATGCCGTTGTCTGAATATACCACAGCTTACGTGTTCATTTGCTGAAGGGCATTTTGGTTGCTTCCAAGTTTTGGTAATTATGAATGAAGCTGTTCTAAACATCCATGTGCAGGTTTGTACGTAGACATAAGTTTTCAACTCCTTTGGGTAAAGGAGTACAATTGCTGGATCATATGATAAGAATGAGTTTGTTTAGTTTTCTAAGAAACTGCAAACTGTCTTCCAAAATTGCTGTACCATTTTGCATTCCCAGAAGCAATGAATGAGAGTCCCTGTCACCTTACATTCTTGCCAGCATTTGGCTTTGTCAGTGTTTGTATTTTAGTTTTTGTAATATCGTTTTTAATTGGAGGGAAAAAACCCTCATGTTTATTAATAGAATGATTTTAAAAATTGAGAGTTGTGATATAAAATGGCATAAAACTTCACACACACATTGTACCAAAGCCAGTTTGCAGGTTTTGAACTGTACTATAATTAGGCAAGATGTAACTTTTGGAGGAAACTAGGTGAAGGGTACACAGGACATCTCTGTACTACTTTGCAACTTCTTTTTTTTTTTTTTAAGATTTATTTATTTGACAGAGAGCACAAGTAGGCAGAACGGCAGGCGGAGGGAGAGGGAGAAGCAGGCTCTCTGCTGAGCAGGAAGCCCAACGCGGGGCTTGATCCCAGGACGCTGGGATCATGACCTGAGCTGAAGGCAGACGCTTAACAGACTGAGCCACCCAGGCGCCCCTTCTTTGCAACTTCTTGTATATGTATAATTTTCTTCAAAATAAAAAGATAAACAATTTGAGAGTTGTCTCCTTGTAGATGAAATACTATCCAGCCTTGAAAATAATGAACTATTGGTAAAAACCACAGGGCTGCATCTTAAAAAACATCATGTTGAATAAAAAAGCTATTTGCCTGAAAAAAGATACAGTATAAGGCTCAAAACACACAACCTGAACAATGTTATTTTGAGATACAACTGTGATAAAACTATTTAGAAAAGCAAGTGAATGATAAGAAACAAAATAGATGATTGTGTTTATCTAGAGGGGTAAGGGAGGCTGTGTGAGCAAAAAAATGCATTTGGGGTCCTTAAAGATAATTTGTAATGTTCTTTTTCTTAAATTTTTATTATTTTATAGCAACTCTTTTAAGAAGACTTAAAAAGATATAAATCTGATCTTTAGTATTTAATAATCACCTTTATTGAAAAAATAAAACTAAGTTAAATTCAGTGAAATTTGAACTTTTTTTTTAAAAGATTTTATTTATTTGAGAGAAAGGAAGAGGGAGAGCACAGAGGGAGAAGCAGACTCCCCGCTGAGCAGGGAGCTCGATGTGGGGCTCCATCCCAGGACCCCGAGATCATGACCTGAGCCAAAGTCAGACACTTAACTGACTGAGCCACACAGGTGCCCCCCAGTTTAAACATTTTCTTAAAGATTTTATTTATTTATTTGAGAGAGACAGCACAAATGGGGGTTGGGGGACAGGCAGAGGCAGAGGGAGAAGCAGGCTGCCCACTGAGCAGGGAGCTCGATGCAGGGCTTGATCCTGGGACTCCAGGATCATGACCTGAGCCAAAGGCAGACACTTAACTGACTGAGCCACCCAGGTGCCCCAAATTTAAACATTTTTAAAAAAGATTTTATTTATTTATTTGAGAGAGAGGGAGGGGGAGAGAGAAAGAGTGAGCACAAGCATGAGAGCAGGGTGAGGACCAGAGGGAGAAGCTTGATGTGGGGCTTGATCCTGGGACTCCGGGATCATGACCTGAACCAATGTCAGATGCTTAACAGACTGAGCCATCCAGGCACCCCCCAAATTTAAACATTTTTGATAGAGCCTATAATTATAGAGCAGTCTAAGAGAGGATTGGGTTCTTGCTTCAGTTCTAGTCTGACTCTAATTTTGGGTAAGCTGGTTTTGGTCAGTGGTTCTTGAAGGGTCATCTCTGGGCCAGCAGCATCAGTACTACTTGGATATTTGTTGGAAAAGTAAATTCTCAGATTTCAGCCCAGACCTACCTTCTGGGCGAGGGGCCCAGCAATCTCTATTTTAACACAAACTCATTACGTGATCCTGATGTGCACCGACTTTTGAGAACCACTAGTAAGTTTAATTTTTTTCATCCATAAACTTAGAAGATAAACCTAGAGCTGCTTTCCCAAAGTGGGGTAGATAAAAACTGATCATGTGTAAGATGTTTTTAGGTGATATACATATCAGCATTTTAAATATCACTACGTATTTTAATGTTTTTTTAGAATAATATAGCTTACCAAACCTATAAATTCACTGATATTACTGCTTTATATATGGCTAAATTTAAAAAGAAAAAAAGGGAAGAAATCTACTTGAACTTAATGTAAATATTAAGCCAAAATAGTAATGTGGAGAATATTACATAGGAGAATATTATAAAATTCATAGTTCTCAAATACTGAGGTTTCAGTAATAGTGAAGTGGATGAATTTACATAAATATTTATTAGTTTCAGAGGTAGAACTTAATGATTCATGAGTTGCATATAACACCTGGTGCTCATTACGTCAAGTGAATCTTGAAGTGGATGAATTTTTAAAATATTTTCCATTCTAGGGGAGTTGGCTGGCTCAGTTGGTAGAGCATGTAACTCTTGATTTTGGGGTTGTGCGTTCAAGCCCCATGTTGGGCATAGAGCTTACTTAAATATTTCCCATTCTAAAATTATGAGCTTCATATGCCTATTTTTCTTAGTTTTGCCTCTTTAATTTTACTTTTAAAATTCAAGTTAATTATTAAAAAATTAGTCTTTGCAGCTTGTGCTGGGAGGGGAATGGTCTGTTGATGTGCTTTTGTATTCGGAGTATGTATCTGAGATTCACGGTTTAACCACAGCTAATGGGCAGTGTGGATAATTCACATGCAAATCATCCAAATGAAATACATTAAAGAGGAATCTGGTTTGAAAATACCATTTAATTTTAGAAGCATTTTTTTCCTTCCATAACTTGAAGTATTTATAGTGGGATAGGCAGATGTTTTTATAAAAAAAATGTGAGATTTGGGGGCAGTAAGAAACATCTTGATAATTAGGGATTTATACTCTGTAAAAGTCTACACAAATTATAAATAGCTACAACATAACCAGCATTTTCAGCTGGTATTTTTAATAGCTTTATTGAGGTATAATTCACATACCACACAGTTCACCCATTTGAAGTGTACAATTCAGAGTTGTGCAACCATCACCACCATGTACAATTTAGAACGTTTTCATCATCCCCAAAAGAAACCCAATATCTACTAGCAGTTACTCCCCATTCCTTCACTCCTAACTGGAGGCAGTGGATTTGCCTATCTGCCCATGTCATATAAAGCGGCTTATACAATACATGGTATTTTGTGACTGGCTTCCTTGACTTTTTATATTTTCAGGGTTCACCCACATTGTAGCATGTATCAGTACTTTATTCTTTTTATTGCTGAATAATATGCCCTTGTATTGATAGACTATGTTTTGTGTATCCATTCAAAAGTTGATGGATGCTTGGGTTGTTTCCACTTTTTGGTTATTGTGGTTAATGCTGTTATGAACATGCACATGCAAGTTTTTGTGTGTTTTTATTTCTCTTGGGCTTATAGCTAGGAGTGAAATTGCTGGGTTAGGTTATGACTCTTTTTAACATTTTAAGGAACTGGCTGGATCTAAAAAGCATTTTTGTTCAAAATAAAATTACAATTTTATTTAAAACAAAATATATTCTTTTAATAAGGCACCAATTTTGTTAATGGTTTTATACAAAATATCTTTCAAATTCTGTTTGGCAAAAAATCATTAAAACACATGTTTTTGAAAACAGCTTATAAACTGATATTCTACATCCCAGTTTATAAGCATTTATCAAAATTATCCCATCCTTCTGTGACAGGTTTCTTTCTCTGCATATTTTATTGCTGCCTCTGTCATTTAGCATTTAGGGAAAAAATGGCACAGAATCTGCTTCCTGAGCTGATGATGGAATTCATGTGTTTTCTGGGGTTGACTTTTACAAATAAATTATAGGTTGTTAAGAAAACGGTGGTAGTTTTCTTTTTCTTTTAAAATTCCCATTTCAACGATAATAAAAAACATTTTTAAAATAAAAACATAACATTTTGGGGTCTAGCTACCTCTGACACTTCTACTTTATGTGCTGTACTATTTAGTAATAATGTTTTGAAGGTTTAGGAAGAAAGGCTTTTTTGTCTAAATAGATTTTATGTTCAGTAAGTTGTTAATGTTTGACTGTCACAATGCTTCCTTAAAGGATTCTGTACCAAATTAGCCACCTTTAGATTCCTTCTCAGGGTGTTTCCTTTTTATATCTACTTACAAAATTAGGTTTTAAAGAGTATTCTGGGGGGGGGGGGGGAGGAAAGAAAAACCACTAAATGCAGGGAGTAGCTGGAGTAATAGAGAAGTGACAGCATAGAAAAAAGATGCTTCTCAGAGAAGAGAAAGAAAAAATAACAATTAGATTTGAATGGATAAGATTGGTTTATTGACAAAGCGATACAGTAAGGAAAAACAAAAAGAATAATAAGGCGGCACGAGGCATTCAGTTCCTTGTAAACAAGACCAGACATACTCTTAATATCTGAATATAGAACTGTATGATTCTACACATACATCAGCTGAAACCATCCTTAATTGTACTTCTGGTAGGGATAACCTATCTTATGCATACCAGAGTAGAGTAATGAATTTTTATAATGAAGACTGGAAGCTTCACAGTTTGGGTCATCTGGGAAGTAGACTCTGAGACCTGATGTAATGTGTTATTTATTAACAGGTGTCAACACAGTGGAAGGAAGGCAGAGGGGTCAGTATTGGGCAGAGGCAAAAGTCAAGGTGTCCCCTTGCCCAATAACATAGGGAGTTTTAGAGCTGAAATGGTTTATTGGTGTAGTCCCATGTTGTGCCAAGACGGCCAAATCTTTACTTTTTTTTTTAAAGATTTTATTTGACAGAGAAAAAAAAAGCAGGGGGAGTGACAGGGAGAGGGAGAAGCAGACTCCCCACAGAACAGGGGGCTCGATCCCAGGGCTGGATCCCAGGACCCTGAGATCATGACCTGAGCTGGACGCAGTTGCTTAACTGATTGAGCCACCCAGGTGCTCCCTGCTCCCCCCCCAAAAATGTCCAGATCTTTATACCCTACCTCCCTCAGTCAGTGAATAAGGCTGCCCTCCATTTGACCTGGGGTTAGGCACTCTCTGAAGCTCAGGTAACTCTAAGTCCTAAAGAATCACAGCTGGGACTGTCCTCTGACAACCCTCTTAACAGCTGGGACAGGAAGAAGTTCTTGAAGACTGGTCCCAGTGCAGTTTCTCCCATATCCACCATACTATGTCAGTCACTATCCCCTTAACCTTTACAAAGGCATTTAAAAAATATTTTTCTTAATTTTGTTTTGTTAATCATCATACATTACATCATTAGTTTTTGATGTAGTGTTCCATGATTCATTGTTTGCATATAACACCCAGCGCTCCATTCAATATGTGCCCTCTCTAATACCCTGCTTATAAAAGTAGTATAATTACACATCTTAAATGTGCATTTAATGTGAAAAGGGTTAAATACATTATTGTACAACTTTACAATTAGAGACCTTGGGGCATTAAAATAAGATGAAGTACATCTATGTATACTGACAAGAAAATCTGCCATATTGTCACAGAATGAAAATCACTAGGTTGCAGAACTATATGTTCATTTACAGTATGGTTCTGTTTTTATTTACAAAAGCTATACAAGTGCATACAACACATAGACACACGTACATTCACTGAAGTTTTCACCTCCTGAAGATTGGACTGGGGTGAGCAAGAAGAGAGGAATGGTAATCCCCCCATTTTTTCTGTATTATTTGAAATTGTAATGCATTTGGTATAGTTGTGTGCTCAGTTGATGTATGTTTCCTATTGGTGATGTAACAAATGGGCACAGATTTGGCTTAAAACTGAATTCTAAGATGGGTCTTACTTGGGCTAAAATCAAGATGCCAGCAGGGTACTGTTCCTTCATGGAGTCTCTAGGGGAGGATCCAGTTTCTTGCCTTTTCCAGCTTCTAAAGTCTGCCTGCATTCGTTGGTGTGGCCACTTTTCTCCATCTTCAAAGACCACAGAGTGGCATCTTCAAATCTGACTGTCTCTTCTGCCTGTTTCTTCCATTTAAAAGGATTCTTGTGATTACATTGGGTTTACTCAGGTAATCCAGAATAATCTCTTTATTTTAAAGTCAGATGATCAGGAATCCTAATTCCATCTGCGTACTTACTTCCAGCTTGCCATGTAACATAACCTATTCACAGCTTTCACGGGTTAGGCATGGGCGTCTTTGGATGGCCTTTATTCTGCCCACCACTAGTAAAACAGTGGCCTTGCAACCTGCATACTAGCTGTTCCTACTAATTTTTTTTTTAAAGATTTTATTTATTTATTTGACACAGAGAGAGAGAGCGCATCAGGGAGAGTGACAGGCAGAAGGAGAGGGAGAAGCAGGCTCGCAGAGCAGGGAGCTGGATGTGGGGCTCGATCCAGGACCCCGGGACCATGACCTGAGCCGAAGGCAGATACCTAACACCTGAGCCGCCCAGGCACCCCTGTTCCTACTTCTTATTCAGATATCAGTTAAGAAAAGAAAAAAATGGATGTGCAAATACGTAATTCAATTCTTGTTCCTTAACTTATATGGTATTAATAAAGTCTAGTAAGACATCATATAGGCAAAATCATCTTGGTTAGAAAAATGTACATCTTATAGTCTTGTATGGTTTTTCCATGTTGGCTTCTATTAGAGTCCTTACTAGTGAAATGTAATGTATACTAGTCTCTCTCCCACTTTTTGGGGAGATACACTTGAAAGTGAGGGCTATATTCTTAACTTCAATTTACCTGTCCATTCAAAGAATATTTATTAGGCACTTTTTATGTGCCAAATATTTTTCTGAATGTTCTGATATATCTGTAGAGAAAAGCCAACAAAAATTTCAATTCTGTAGTGGGAGAAGACATTTATAAGAGGTGATGAATGAAAAACTAGAACAGGTCAAGGATTGAGAGTGCTAGGGTCAGGGATCGCTTGAAATTTTAAATAGGTTATCTGAGTAGTCCTCATTAGGATGATATTTGATTAAAGACTTTAAGGACTTTTAGGAGTCACTGGAGAAATTATGTTGAAGGCAGAAGGAACAGCCAGTGTAAAGTCTCTGTGGCAGGAACATTCCAGGACTGTTCAAGGAGACTATGTGTGAATTTGGCTACACTATTGAACACAGCTGAAGGATGCCAAGGGTGGAAGCAGGAGACCACCTCATTGAAGTCATACTGGAGAGACATTATGTGACTTGGACCAGAGTGTAGCAGTGGAAGTGAGGTGAAGTCATCAGATTGTGGATATGCTGTCCTCTGAGGATGGGGCTAATAAGCTTGTTGATAGCTTGGATGTGGGATAGGAAAGAAAGAGGTGTTAAGGATGACATCAGTGTTTCCAGCTTAACTAGGAGGATAAAGTTGCCATCAACAGAGAGAGGGAAGGCTATGGGAGGGGCAGGCTTGATGCAGAAGATCTGGAGTTAGTGTTGGGCTTGTTAAAAGTTTGAGGTACTCTAAGACCTCTAATGGCAGAAGAGTAGGCAATTCCATAAGAATCGAGTTCAGGAAAGACATCTGAAGTGTATGTAAATATGGGAGTTGTCAGCATACAGTAGGTGCTAATTAAGCCAGAAGACTGAGGCTGCCAGATAAGCAGGTGTAGACTGACTTGAGAACGAGACTGCAGGCTGAATCTTGGGACTCTCTAGTATGGAGAGATGGGGGCATGGAGGGGAAGCCAGCTAAGGAGGCTGAGATGGAACCCCAGTACCAAGCACACTGCTTGGTGTGGTGGATAATAGATGTTTATTTAGTGGGTAAATGCACAAAGAGGAGGTAAAGTAGCATAGAGCAACGGTGAATTTTATTTCTCTAGGTGGAAGATATTAAATGGTGAAAAGAGAATCAATTTTTATCTATATCATCAGTGAATGGGTGGGGAGTGAGTCATGGAGATTAGAGTAAAAATAGATCTGTTCTTTCTATTCTATAAATATATATATGAAAAATAATAACCATTCATTTTAGTTAGTTGAATTTTTTCCCAATGCAATTACTTTTAATTTTCATGGTACTGAATATGCTGGTGTGGCTAATTCTTTGAGAAAATGTGTAAAAATGTCCCTTCTGTATAGAGGTGAATCCAGTTCTTAAGATTGGTGATTTCTATCGTTTGTGAATATGTTTTAGTGTAGCAACTTAAGGAGTTAAAAACTAATTTTAGACTAATATAACATAATAAAATAATTTCTTTTTAAATTTATTTTATTTTTTCTCATATATGTATCTATATTCTTCAACTAAAGTAGTTTTACAACTGTAAAGCTGATGATTTTTATTCATGTGATTTTGTTTGCATATATTTGATAATTTAAAAGTAGAATTTTCAACATTCTTCATGGCCATGATTGGTATTAGTGGTCATTTGGAAATTGTATTGAGGATGTATCTTGCTAGAGTATAGATGTGGACATTTTCTTCAAGGGTTTCATATCCTAAGTTAAAAAATTAAGACATTTATGGAAATGTACATGAACAATTTAGCTGGGGATATGTAAAATGATGTTAATTGAGTTCTGTTTGTCTCTAACTCCTATCTTACTATCTCTGCTGAGAGGAAAATTTATTAAAGAATTAATAGAATGAAAAGGCAGAAATATCTATTTTGACAGTATAAAAGAGGAACAGAAAATCGAACTCACAAACTTAGCTGCCTTCATGTGGATGTAGTTTCTATGAATTGGATAACTACTATAGTTACATAGTAGTTCACATTTTTTAAATTGAATTAGGTCAGCCCCATTATAATCAAGACTTGTCAATGAGAAGTAGATAGCTCAGTGTGGGGAGGCATGTGAGCTTTCTCAAGACAGAAGAGAGCCCCAAATGACTGAAAAGTAGTGAAACATATATTAAGGGTTGATGTGTGAATAGGAATCAGCAATTTAAGAAGACTCCTCTATAACTTTGAGCCTTTTCTTGAACCAGAAATTTCAGTTTTTTATGAGAGTTTTAAATTCCCTAAAGATCCAGCCTAGGTTGGACAATTACTCGAGATCTGTTATGTATTTAGCCTTAGGGAAGTTATGTGAACTGTGTTATTGCTTCTTGTTTTTGTTTATTTTTCAGTGCAGACTTTCAGAAAGGCCTTAGCTGAACTCCAGGACCAAACCTGTGATGCCACAGACCCCCTCTGTGTTTCATTGATTTATTCAGGGACTTTGTTGTCATACCCCTTCTCTGGGTAGTGTATGTCTGATTTATGATTTATGAATCCTGTACTCTTTGGGCATTAGATGAAGATGGTAAATACAGAAATTGTCCTTGGAATGAATTTGTCCTGAACTATTTTGAGAAAACACACAAGTCATTTAAATTTACATTTTCAATTAAAGCATAGGGAAACCATTCACAACAAGGGTGCAGAAGTTGATGCTGTTGTTTATTGTATTATATGCTGGTTATAGACCCTCATTTTACAGTTATTTCTCTGAAATGCTATAAAAAAAGAATGCCTAGCACCATAGCAACCCCCATGAAATGAGGCATATGCTGTTTCCAAGACTCACAATATGCTTTTCTGATACTGTTTGCTCATAAACATGTTTATTGTAGGTGCTGTCTGAGGCAGGGGCTGCTTTCCTATGGAAATCCTCTCTTGAGCATACTAGTTTCTGCTTCTCCTTGAGGAATAATGCAGCTCTTTTTGGCTTTTTCACCTTAGAGAATTTGACATTTTACTTATTGATAACATAGTCAGTGGTAGACATGTGTCTCTCTGAGTTGTGACTGTTCCGTTATCCTAATTTTAAAGTACGTTTGAAACTCACTCTTGTATTTTGAGGTGGGAGGGAGGTGAAGCAGAGTGAAATAGATACTCTGTGTCCTATAGTGATGCCATAATTATAAATCATCATACTCTCTCTCTTAAAGTCACTGTGTATACCGGAAACAGTAATAGATGGAAAGCCTGACCAGGGATCACATTCTGGTTTTGTCATTAAAAGCTGTAAGCCTTTGGTTTCAACACTTCTCTGAATGTAGAGAATTGTTCAATTACTAGGTTAAGTTTATGACATCCTTTTGGTGTAGCTGAACAGTATGTCTGCTGAATGCCCAAATATACATCCATTGCTCTAGTGGAGAAGACTATATATGTGGTAAGGGAGAGGCTGCTTTTGAAGAAAGAAGAGTGAGCCTAGATGGTGAATTTGGGAATATGACTTATAAGGAAGACCTGTGAGGAAGCGATCATTTTGTAAACCTGACCTTGTGATTTAGCAAAGCTACTTTGTTTTTGTTTTTTGTGGTTGGTTTGTTTTGCACAGGAGGCCTATAAGGAGTCTTGGTGGTTGGGACCCAATGTGTGACAATAATGACTTGGAGCCAGTGGAGCCTAGTGACCTTGGGGGCATGTGGCCCGAGTCTTTTTCATTTAGGGTCCCCGACTAGGGGGCTACAGTTATCTTCTGAAAGATACTAGGCACGATTATCTTGCTGCTCTTAAGACCGTCCAAATTTTGTTTGAAGAAATGTTTTAGGGAAATGTTTGCCTCCATGTTTTAAGTGTAACTCTTGATTGTTTATTTAGCTTTTTATGTGGGGAAAGGGTATGAAATTTAGGTTGGGGAAATGATTTGAGGGAATTTCTTAGGAATAACCTATTTTATTTATTTTTATTTTTTATTTATTTTACTTTATTTTATTTTTAAAATTTATTTATTTGAGACAGAGAGAATGAGAGACAGAGAGCATGAGAGGGAGGAGGGTCAGAGGGAGAAGCAGACTCCCCGCCGAGCAGGGAGCCCGATGTGGGACTCGATCCCGGGACTCCAGGATCATGACCTGAGCCAAAGGCAGTCGCTTAACCAACTGAGCCACCCAGGCGCCCAGGAATAACCTATTTTAGATAGTTTGTGTGGAGAGGTGAGAATAAAGTTTTCTTAAAAACAAACCATTCTAAGTTCAAGTATTTTATTTTCCTTAAAGATGGAATAGAAAGGAGATGTTATAGTTTGAGAATCTTATTATTTAACCAATAACCAATAGATATAAGTAACAATTATTTAGGAAGAATGACATAATGATGAAGTATTAGAAAATGTAAGAATCTTTTTTTTTTAAGATTTTATTTATTTATTTATTAGAGAGCGAGCGAGAGAGAAACAGCATGAGAGAGGAGAGGGTCAGAGGGAGAAGCAGGCTCCCCGCTGAGCCGGGAGCCCGATGTGGGACTCGATCCCAGGACCCTGGGATCATGACCTGAGCTGAAGGCAGTCGCTTAACCAACTGAGCCACCCAGGCGCCCAGAAAATGTAAGAATCTTAATGTTGAGGAATTGGAAGTGCCTGATCACCTGATTTTATAGACAGAGTGTATCTCATTATTCAGTCCCCTAACTGTAAAATGGCAAAAATATTAGTTGATCCAGAGTAATTTTAAGGACTAAAAGATACTTTATTCATTCAACAAATATTTATTAAGTGCTTACTATGTGTGGAGACCTATGCATGTTCAGAGGATGTATCTGTGTGCTAGAAAGAAGAAAATCCTGGCCTTAATGGATTTGACAGACTAGGAGAGAAGAGGCTTCCCCTAGTGATGACAAATGTGATGGGGACTTCCACAGTGCTCACTGCAGTGGGGTATCAGATCTAAACAGTGCCTGAGACTTGAGGAAGGAGGGAGAGGAGGGGGAGGTGGAAAAGGAGGGGGAGGAGCTGTGTGTCTTGGATACAAGGTGCATTCGTTGTCTCATTTAATTCTAACACCAGTTTTTTAAACTAGGTCTGGTTTTCCCCTTTTCACAGCTGAGTGAAGTTGTTTTTTTTGCCTGGTCTATGTTCACATTAAGTAAGTTCAAATACTGTTCACTAAATAAGTTAAAAACCTAGATCAGTCACCTAGTTTGCCCAGAGTCTTCAGCAAGATAGTGGCAGAGCTGTTCCTGACTGCAGCCCAGGCTCCTTCCATTATACCGGACTGCCTCTCAGGTAGGGGCGTGTATATGCATGACGGATTGGAAGGGTGCACAGTTTTACATATTCCACACTCACAATATGAAAACCATTTCACGTAATACAAATAATTGAATAATAGTGAAGTCAGGGCTCCTAGCGTACTCCATTTTAATGCCCATCACTAGTTACAGATGTATCCAGTTATCCAGATAGATTGATTTTGAGCTGTGGATTTAGTGTCTGAAATAATAGGATCCAACTCTGTAAAGTTTTCTCTGGCAAGCTATTGGCTGTGAAGTAAATTCAAGCCAGAATTCAAGGTTATTCACCCCAAATTTAAGTTCTGAAATAGGTGTCTATGTCATCTTGTCTAATGTGTGGGTTATGTGGGAGATTTTTCTTTGCAAATTGAGTCATTGGAGACCAGTGTTCCTATAACCGCATTTGAAATCCTGCAGCTGGTAAACCTTTGGTAGTTTCACTTTCTTTCTCAAAGAAAACATCTGTTACAGGTATTCATAGTCTAGTTGTATGTGGGTTTCGCATCTTAATTGGTAGAGCTGTAATGACTATGTTGGGATTTTATAGAAACACCAGTGATAACTAAAAGTGAACATTTTGGATCCTTTCTTGTGATCCCGTAATCAATTTCAAGTCAGTTTTTATCCTTTGCTATCTAAACACCAATTCCTCACTATCTTGAAAATATTTATATTTTTTAAACGTTGTTGATAGGGAGTTATTTTGAGAGGGTCTTTTTCTTTTGGCTCGGGAAAGCAGAGGGGTTTTGGAGTGTTCTTCTGTGCATCATCTACTTGCAGTCCTTTGCAATGTATCTAGGGTCAAAGAAGTGATATAGGACTCCCCAAGTCTTCTAGGATTTTTAGAAGGCATGCGAGGTATTAAGTAACTGTACATGTGACTCTTCTGTAACTTATTTGGACTCTGAAAATTATCATAGTATATCTGATCTAATCTCATAGAACTATGAGACATGTGCCTATCTTCTTAAAAGTCAACTTGAATTCCATGTCTCTCCAGCCTGCCAGTGGTCTATCCAGTAATTAGGATTTTAAGACTTTTGAATGGTTAGCAGCTCTTTTGGTGCAGAAAGGAGATGCAATCCAAAATAATAATAATACATATGTTGGCACTACAACTACAGAGCTTTGGGTTTATATTTTCATATATTTTCATATTTCATTCTCAAATGAGTGCCAAGGTAGACCAATCTCATTTTGACTTCCATCCGGGAGTTTACTGTTGTGGAAAGATATAATGTATTTCTAATTCCCACTCCTGATATTTTCTGTTTCTGTATAGCAGTGGTTCTTAACCAAACACTTGAGTTATCGGTCTGATTTTACCCTGACAGCTGTATTCTAAGGCAGACAAGCTCAAGTTGACACAGTTTCTCTCAAACAAGAACCAATTGTGATTTATGGCCATTTGATCCTGGTGATGTGGGGAAGGGTACCCTTTAGCTAACAAGGCTATATAGATCCTTTCATTTGGCAATAAAGAATATGTTGAAAATGTATCAGGATGAAAAAGAGAATCCTTCTTCTTTTAGTGAAGAACCCTTAGGCTAACTTTCTGTAATGTTGAGCTAATGTGTTTGTATGTTCAAACTGTCTGAACAAATATTTATTGAGTGCCTGCCTCCTACGAGGTATTATAATGGTTGAGGTGAAAATTTTCATGACAATTCTGACATATAGAATTGAGAAGTAAAAAAAAAAAAAGTGAGGGGTTGTTAATATAGGTCTTTGCTGCTCGAGTCAAATGGAAACTATTATGAAGCAACATGTCTTTAAAAATTTGGCTTATTTAGTGAGCACTATATTAACTAAAGATGAAAGGTAGATATGGAAATATTTATCAATTTTTACTATGAATACAAACTTAAACAGAAGTTCCTAAAAACCTTGACAATAATATATTACAGTACAGCCCTGGGTGGTTTTTAGGATGAAGGATAAAATAAGATTTATGAACAGAACAGATTCTATGAAAGCAGATTCTTGCTAAACCCTGAGTGCCTGATTGATAGTCCTCCAATCTGCCAATCTGCCAGTGGTCTACCCAATACAGTCTTAGGTGTGGAAAGAACCATTCTTCTTGTTGGTTAGGACCTGGTGATCTCTATCATTATGCATACTGTGATATAATCTGCAGAGTATGAGTGATACATAAATAGGTAAGATTATTTATTATGTACATTTGCAAGAAATTCTTAATTCCTTATGATATTCCTTGTATTAATAGTTTATTGAAATGGATGGTTGTTAGGACTTCTTTCCTTAATACTACAAGTCAAGGTCTAATCAGACATCTTCATTTTATTAAGTTGGATATTTTACAGAGCCTTCTTGGAAGCCAGAATAACATGGTTCTTGTAAGTTGTTGGCCCAAACATAGTCACATTGCTATACCTCCATTTAAGAAAGACCAGGAAGTGTAGTTTTTTTTTTAGCCCTGTTTCTGAATAAAAATCAGGGTCCTGATATTAAGAAAAGGGCTACTGGGGCGCCTGGGTGGCTCAGTCGTTAAGCATCCACCGGCGACTTGAAGTCTCTCCCCTTACCTAGTTAGGATGACATCTAAAGCAAGGCTCTCGTAAGGACACCTGAATCGGGACACGTATTTGAAGTCTCAAAAGTCTGAGAAGCATTTCCACGGAAGTGTGCCTCCATTTCTTTGGGGACTTAGATAAGATATCTTCAGGCCAACACACTATTGAAAATAGGAAGGTAAATGTAGATAATTAAAAGGTAGGACCAGCGGCACCTGGGTGGCTCAGTCATTAAGCGACTGCCTTCAGCTTGGGTCACGGTCCCAGGGTCCTGGGATCGAGCCCCGCATCGGGCTCCCTGCTCGACGGGAAGCCTGCTTCTCCCTCTCCCACTCCCCCTGCTTACGTTCCCTCTCTCGCTGTCTCTCTCTCTCTCTGTCAAAAAAAAAAAAAAAAAGAAAAAAAGAAAAGAAAAGGGCTACTGCATAGCTGCCCAAGATTTTTCCCCTGCACCTCTGGTTTCTTCCTAATACTTAATGGAAGATCTGGTTATATTCTTTCTCTTGACATCAACGTGCATGATTTTGCACTTCATGCCTAAGTCTTTCTACATGAGAGGAGGACCCTTCAAGTCTTTTGCAGCTTTCACTTCCATTAGCTCTGTAGGAATATCCTTAAACAAGCAAATTAAGAAAAGGACATTCCGTGCCTTCTTTTTCTGTCCTTTTTTTATTTCAGATTTTAATGATCAATTTTAGTTAAATCTGCAAACTGATTATGAAGAAACATGATTATTAGAGGAAAAGGGACCATTAGACTGAAGACATGGTTCAATTGACTCAGCAGCAGAGATGGTTTGCAAATAAAAATTTTGGCTGTTATCATAAGGGACATGGATGCTGAGACAGCAACACCCAGCAATGAATCATGGAACACTACATCTAATGACTGAGAACCATTTTTGGAAGGTTTATTTGGCTTTTTAGAAATAAACACGTCATGGGGCGCCTGGGTGGCTCAGATGGTTAAGCATCTGCCTTCAGCGCAGGTCATGATCCCAGGGTCCTGGGATCAAGCCCCACATAGGGCTCCTGGCTCAGCGAGGAGCCTGCTTCTTCCTCTCCCTCTGCCTCTCTCCCTGCTCATGCTTTCTCTCTCTCTCTCTCTCTCTCTCTGTATCTCTGTGTCTCAAATGAATAAAAAAAAAAAGAAACACGTCATCTAGACATAGTTGACATTGCTGGTTCTTTTAGTATAAAATCTCTGTGATCTTCAAAGAATGAGGACCCATGTAGGCACTCTCATAGATGTTTATACATGAAATTATCCATGTCTTTTCTAAAAAGTATTCCTGATTTCCTTCTAAGAAAGACTTGCAAGATGTGGTGGGAATAAGGGTGGATGAGGCCTTCACTTTCCAAGCATTGTGGACTTTTGGAAGAACTTTAACCCTCTGGGTCCTAATGGATGGTTTTAATCCCTGGTACCAATGGATGGAAATCCTGATTTCAGCGTCTGGGTGGTATTCATGAAAGACTTTTGGTTGAGTAAGTTAGGAAGCATGCTTACATGAATATCTCTTATTCATCAGCCCACTTCCTGCGCAGCCAGAGGATTCTAGAGGGGAGGGGGGTGGGAGGATGGGTTAGCCTGGTGATGAGTATTGAGGAGGGCATGTTCTGCATGGAGCACTGGGTGTTATGCACAAACAATGAATCATGGAACACTACATCTAAACTAATGATGTAATGTATGGGGATTAACATAACAATAAAAAAATTAAAAAAAAAAAAGTACTGCGTTCTGACCTGGAATTAAGGTGCTTTTGGTGGAGGTAGGAGAACGGCAGCTCCTTGGTCTCAACCAAAATTGCTGTTTTCCATTTGCTGCTGACTAGCTGTTTCTTTGGTTTTCTAATGGCTTAGATACCCAGCATAATCATAGACTCTTAGATATGGAAGTATCTTAATAATCATGTAGTATCATTTTGAAAAAAAAAAATGAAATCAAGGAGGCCAAGGGAGTTGCTTCAGGGTAGAAAAACCTGTATTAGGACCTTGGTTCAGTGCTCTGGATCCAGTGTACTCAATTTCTCAGAGAAAATGAGACTAAGCTTGGTGTTTTTGTATGTCCTGTTCCTTTGCTCCTGGTACTTAACAGACCTGAAATCTACTCATGTATGTGTCAGGTTTTAGATCAGAAAAAGGCTCATCCATTATGGAAGTAATTGGGGAAGTGAGAGGTATGTAGTAGTTTTAGGTAAGTAAAATAAGGGGAAATGGGTTATTGTGGTGGAGTTGGAAAAGTTTGCTAGTTCAAATCACATTTCTGCAGTTTCTGAACGGACTTAGGGGTCTTCTTTTGTCTCTAGCTTATTAGTAGACAAACTGTTCTGCTGCTGGAGCTGCTGAACCCACAGCAGCATGAATCAACAAGTAGGAAATGTTATTAGTCTTATGAATTCAAGCATGAACCATTGCCAAAGGCTTGCTATTTTAATTTTATCCTCTATATAAAGTCTCTATGTGGTGGCATGTTTATCTTCGGTGTGGCTCAGTTGGGCTACACTTGGTCTAGCCCATGTAGTTACACCTAACATAAAATTACATATAACACAATCAACCACGAGGCTGTCTTTCCTTCCCCTATCTCTGAGACCTAAGGTGACCATAGAAGGTCACTATGTTGACATTTCCTACTCTGTGACCATGTTCCTAAATCCCACATCAGTCTGATAAAAGATGATGTGGGATTTTTCTGTGAATGATTTTTCTGTGAATTTCTTTACATGAAAAGTTTTGTAAATATATAATTCAAACTCAATTCTTTGTTTTTTGTCAATACAATTTTTTAAAGATTTTATTTATTTGAGAGAGAGGGGAAAGAGAGCATGTAAGTGGAGGGATAGAGGGTGAAGCAGACTCCCCACAGAGCAGGGAGCCCAACATGGGACTCCATCCCAGGATCACGACCTGTGCTAAAGGCAGATGCCTGACTGACTGAGTCACCCAGGTGCCCCAAGTATCAATATAATTTTTACTGAATAGGGAAAATTATATGAATCTAGATTTTCCCAGAAAATCCACAACATGCAGACCTGAAGTCCAAATAGAACTTCTGCCTCCTGGTAAGCCCTAGGTAAGGTAAAGTGATGAAGAGGTGAATAAGAGAAGGAGAGAGTGATGTTTCATTGAGAAAGGTGAGCAAGGTAACCAAAGAGGCTTGCTTCATGGCAAAGAACGTAATTTAAGCACTTAGTTTTAGTTTTTTCTGAAAATGTCTTTCCTTTTCCCCATCTCCCTGTTCCTGATAGCACAGGAAGTAGGAAAAAAAAATTTACGTATTCTCTGAAACAATACTTCTCAAGCTTCATGTGAATCACCTGGAAATCTTACAAAATGCAAATTCGGACTCAGTAGTGGTGGGGCAAAATTCTCAAAGTGCCTTCCTTGGAACAGTAAGCTGGCACCACCAGCATTATCAGATGTGTCGGTTCATGGGCCTCACCTGATCTACTAATTAGACTCTCAGGACCATCCTGTTGATGCCAGAAACTGTTTTAACAAGCTCACCAGGTGGTTCTTATGTACCTTAAAGTTTGAGAATTACTGCTCTCGAGAGTACTCTTTAGGTTTTCCCTGGACCCTGGGACTTGCTATTCTGTGATTGAACCTGGCATTATTGAGTTGATATTTAGCAATTGCAACTGCTGGGCAGAGATCCTCCTTTTGGTTCCTAACTGGCTGTGAGTGTCCAGCAAGTTAACTGGCTCTGTTAAAGTATGTATTTCTTGGTCCTTTATCACTCTGTGTTACAACCCTGAATATGCCATCTCATGGAATCATAAACATCACTTGCAGGTTTAGACATCATTACGTGGCAATTGTGTAATACTTTAAAAGACAGTCTGAGGAAGAAGCTAAACATAACACCCCATAAGAAAATATTCTTGCAGATTTTCAGAGGTATCAGTGAATATCATCTGGGTTTTACATCTTTATGTCAGCTTAGTCCCAAAACATGAATATTTTCAATCCTATTAATGGACAGTGCCATTGTTACCCAGATTCTATGACTGCATGGTTCTGATGGATGCAAACATGCTTAGCAGTGCCTTCATGAATGTTGCCATCACGGTTGAAGGAAGGAAAAATTTTTGTAATGGGGATTGGATTTTCTCAGAATTCTGTTTTCTTAAGGTATTTGCAAAAGATGAATGTTACCTCTTATAATGTCTCAACAGCTATAACTTTTAATCTCTGGAATTTTGTTGATTTCCTCGAAAGGATATAGCTGAAGAAATGCACATCGTATATTGCTATTATTTGTCAAATTGTTTACAGGGCCTCCAATACAGATGGGCTGAAGCTGTGTTTATGCTTTTCCACTGGGAGGCTTTCATCTTGTGGAAAGGATCCATTTGTTTTGTGAATCTCTATAAAGCAATGAGAAGAGTTCAAAATTTATAAGGGTATTCAACAAGTGTTCCAAAGAGGAATATTTGGGCACACTAAATAGCTATGTTTTGATGGAAAGAACACAATATTTCAAAACCTATCTTAAATATAAATGTATATATAAGAACTCCAGTCAAAATTTAAGGGTAATGTGTATCATGCTATTAGATCTCTCATACAGAATTCACATGAAGTGTCTGCTGCAATTCCCTTCCAGAAGCAGTACAGTGTGGTGTCAGCCCTCATTTACAACTTATGGAAATTTACCCATTTTCTGCAGAAAATTGGAAGGAAGCAGATGTTTATTCCTAAGCTAGAATTTTAAAGGCCAACAATCAAATAAACATGTCTCTGCCAAAACTTGAACTAAATTAAAAAAATTTAGCATATAAATTAAAGCTTACTTAAAACTAAATTTATCAAGGAAATACATTTGTTTTGCATTACTGGTTTCAATTATTCTGAAAAGGCTTTTATTTTATGGACCACTGAAGATTTAAAAAAGTTGCAAACAATTTGTTGGACAATTGCACCATTTAAAATGAGTTATGAATGTCTTGCTTAAATATATGAATTATTAGCACACAGTTGATGAGCTTATAGGGAGATGTTAAAGTAGCCATGATCCTCTAGCTTAATGTCCATATTACCAGGAGACTATAAAAAACCTGGTCTTGTAGACTTAAAATAGGTAATGTGGTGGGCTGAAAATTTATGTAGCATTCTCTGCTCTCTTATTTCTTTTTGTTGGGGATCTGAATGTTGAGGCCTCTTCAATGAATTATTCTCAGTCAGATGTTTGTATTCTTAGTTTATTGCCATATAAGAGATTATTTCCTTTAGTAGCTCTCTGCTCTTATGCTGTTGATACAGTGTTGCCTAATTAATAGTTCTTAAATACTTTACCATATATATTTTTTTACATCTAATATGTAGTTATTTTCTCCACAGTCTTATTGAGATATAATTGACAAATAAAATTGTATATATTTTAGGTATACAAGGTGATGATATATGTATACATTGTGACCTATTTACAATCAGGTTAATTAACACATCCATTACCTCACATTGTGTGTGTTTGTGTTTGGTGAAAACACTACAGATCTCAGCAGATTTAAGTATACAATACAGTATTAACTAGTCATCATGCTGTATGTTAGATCCTCAGAACTTACTTATATTCATTTTATAACTGAAAGTTCATACTCTTTGGCGAACATTTCCCTGTTTCCCCTAATCCCAGATTCTGGCAACCACCGTTCTGCTATGTTTTTACAAGTTCAACTTTTTCTTCTTTAATATTCCACATATAAGTGGTAACATCCAGTATTTGTCTTTCTCTTTCCTGGTTCATTTCACTTAACAGAATGCTCTTCAGTTTCATCTATGTTGTTGCAAATGGCAGAATTTTCTTTTTTTTTTTTTTCAATGGCAGAATAATATTCCATGGTGTGTCTCTCTGTAAGGTAGGCGTCCAGTTGTATTCTATCGTATGTGCGTATCAACTTTCCCAACACCAGTTATTGAATAAACTCTCCTTTTCCCATCATGTATTGTTGGCACCCTTCTCAAAGAAAGATTAGTTGACCATATATGCATCCTACATAATTCTTTTACCTCAAACTTCTATTGACTCCTGCTTGCTGTGCCAAGATTCAAGGACCCCAGATTACTGTTTTTATTTTACTTTAATTCATCTGCAACTCTTCCTAATTATAACTCCTCTGCTTCAGGAAATTCAATGACTTTCCTTCCCTCAACACATGTCAGGTTCATGCAATGTAGCTTCTTGGTTAAGTTGTCCTTTCTTCCTACAGAGGTCCAGTCAGATTATAAATATAACTGTCCCTAATATAGAGGAAGGGAGACCCATTCTAAGACTATTTTAGGAGTTCTGTGTTATAAACATCTCAACTAGAACAAATTTATATTTAGCCAGGCTATTGAATTTTCTCTCAATTATACTACATTTTTTTTTAAAGATTTTATTTATTTATTTGACAGAGAGAGAGAGAGAGACAGTGAGAGAGGGAACACAAACAAGGGGAGTGGGAGAGGGAGAAGCAGGCCTGAGCAGGGAGCCTGATGCGGGGCTTGCTCCCGGGGTCCTGGGATTGTGACCTGAGCTGAAGGCAGCTGCTTAATGACTGAGCCACCCAGGTGCCCCTCCATGAGCCACCCAGGCACCCAATACTACATACTTTTATTTTTTTAATTTTATTGTGTTAATCACCATACCTTACATCATTAGTTTTTGATGTACTGTTCCATGATTCATTGTTTGTGTATAACACCCAGTGCTCCATTCAGTACATGCCCTCTTTAATACCCATCACGAGGCTAACCCATTCCCCCACCTCCCTCCCCTCTAGAAACCTTGGTTTGTTTCTCAGAGTCCATAGTCTCTCATGGTTTGTCTCCCTCTCCGATCCCCCCCACTTCATTTTTCCCTTCATACTATTTTTTTTTTAAACATATAATGTATTATTTGTTTCAGAGGTACAGGTCTATGATTCATCAGTCTTACACAATTCACAGCACTCACCATAGCACATACCCTCCCCAATGTCTATCACCCAGCCACCCCATCCCTCCCACCCCCCACCACTCCAGCAACCCTCAGTCTGTTTCCTGAGATTAAGAATTCCTCATATCAGTGAGATCATATGATACCAGTCTTTCTCTGATTGATTTTTTTCGCTTAGCATAATACCCTCTAGTTCCATCCACGTCGTTGCAAATGGCAAGATTTCGTGGTTTTGTTTTGTTTTGTTTTTTGATGGCTGCATAATATTCCATTGTGTATGTATATATATATACACACACACCTCTTCTTTATCCATTCATCTATTGATGGACATCTTGGCTCTTTCCATAGTTTGGCTATTGTGGACTTTGCTGCTATAAACATTGGGGTGTATGTACCCCTTCGTATCACTACATTTGTATCTTTGGGGTAAATACCCAGTAGTGCAACTGCTGGGTCGTGGGGTAGCTCTATTTTTAACTTTTTGAGGAACCTCCATACTGTTTTCCAGAGTGGCTGCACCAGCTCGCGTTCCCACCAACAGTGTAGGAGGGTTCCCCTTTCTCCGCATCCTTGCCAACATCTGTCGTTTCCTGACTTGTTAATTTTAGCCATTCTGACTGGTGTGAGGTGGTATCTCATTAAGGTTTTGGTTTGGATTTCCCTGATGCCAAGTGATGTTGAGCACTTTTTCATGTGTCTGTTGGCCATTTGGATGTCTTCTTTGCAGAAATGTCTGTTCATGTCTTCTGCCCATTTCTTGATTGGATTCTTTGTTCTTTGGGTGTTGAGTTTGAATAAGTTCTTTATAGATTTTGGATACTAGCCCTTTATCTGATATGTCATTTGCAAATATCTTCTCCCATTCTGTCGGTTGTCTTTTGGTTTTGTTGACTGTTTCCTTTGCTTTATCTTGATGAAGTCCCAATAGTTCATTTTTGCCCTTGCTTCCCTTGCCTTTGGCGATGTTTCTAGGAAGAAGTTGCTGCGGCTGAGGTTGAAGAGGTTGCTGCTTGTGTTCTCCTTTAGGATTTTGATGGACTCCTGTCTCACAGGTAGGTCTTTCAACCATTTGAGTGTATTTTTGTGTGTGGTGTAAGAAAATGGCCCAGTTTTATTCTTCTGCATGTGGCTGTCCAATTTTCCCAACACCATTTGTTGAAGAGACTGTCTTTGTTCCATTGGACATTCTTTCCTGCTTTGTCGAAGATGAGTTGACCATAGAGTTGAGGGTCCATTTCTGGGCTCTCTATTCTGTTCCATTGATCTGTGTGTCTGTTCTTGTGCCAGTACCATACTGTCTTGATGATGACAGCTTTGTAATAGAGCTGGAAGTCCGGAATTGTGATGCCACCAGCTCTGCTTTTCTTTTTCAACATTCTTCTGGCTATTCGGGGTCTTTTCTGGTTCCTTACAAATTTTAGGATTATTTGTTCCATTTCTTTGAAAAAAGTTGATGGTATTTTTATAGGGATTGCTTTAAATGTATAGATTGCTCTAGGTAGCATTGACATCTTCACAATATTTGTTCTTCCAATCCATGAGCATGGTAATGTTTTTCCATTTCTTTGTGTCTTCCTCAGTTTCTTTCATGAGTATTTTATAGTTTTCTGAGTACAGATCCTTTGCTTCTTTGGTTAGATTTATTCCTAGGTATATTATGGTTTTTGGGTGCAATTGTAAATGGGATCAACTCCTTAATTTCTCTTTCTTCTGTCTTGTTGTTGGTGTATATAAATGCAACTGATTTCTGTGCTTTGATTTTATATCCTGCCACTTTACTGAATTCCTGTATGAGTTCTAGCAGTTTTGGGGTGGAGTCTTTGGGGTTTTCCACATAAAGTATCATATCATCTGCAAAGAGTGAGAATTTGACTTCTTCTTTGCTGATTTGGATGCCTTTTATTTCTTTTTGTTGTCTGATTGCTGTGGCTAGGACTTCTAGTACTGTGTTGAATAGCAGTGGTGATAGTGGACATCCCTGCTGTGTTCCTAACCTTAGGGGAAAAGCTCTCAATTTTTCCCCATTGAGAATATATTTGCTGTGGGTTTTGTCATAGATGGCTTTTATGATATTGAGATAATTGCCCTCTATCCCTACACTGTGAAGAGTTTTGATCAAGAAAGGATGCTGTACTTTGTCAAATGCTTTTTCTGCATCTGTTGAATCATATGGTTCTTGTTCTTTATTAATGTATTGTATCACATTGATTGATTTGCAGATGTTGAACCAGACTTGCAGCTCAGGAATAAATCCCACTTGGTCATGGTGAATAATCCTTTTAATGTACTGTTGGATCCTATTGGCTAGTATTTTGGTGAGAATTTTTGCATCCGTGTTCATCAGGGATATTTGTCTGTAATTCTCCTTTTTGATGGGGTCTTTGTCTGGTTTTGGGATCAAGGTAATGCTGGCCTCATAAAATGAGTTTGGAAGTTTTCCTTCCATTTCTATTTTTTGGAAGAGTTTCAGAAGAATAGGTATGAATTCTTCTTGAAATGTTTGGTAGAATTACCCTGGGAAGCCATCTGGCCCTGGGCTCTTGTTTGTTGGGAGATTTTTGATTACTGCTTCAATGGCCTTAGTGGTTATAGGTCTGTTCAGGTTTTCTATTTCTTCTTGGTTCAGTTTCGGTAGTTGATACATCTCTAGGAATGCATCCATTTCTTCCAGATTATCTAATTTGCTGGCCTAGAGTTGCTCATAATATGTTCTTATAATTGTATTTCTTGGTTGGTGTTGGTTGTGATCTCTCCTCTTTCATTCATGATTTTATTTATTTAGGTCATTTTTCTTTTTGATAAGTCTGGCCAGGGGTTTATCAATCTTATTAATTCTTTCAGAGAACCAGCTCCTAGTTTTGTTGATCTACTGTTCTTTTGGTTTCTATTTCATTGATTTCTGCTCTGATCTTTATTATTTCTCTTCTCCTGCTGGGTTTAGGTTTTATTTGCTGTTCTTTCTCCAGCACCTTTAGGTGTAGGGTTAGATTATGTATTTGAGACCTTTCTTGTTTCTTGAGAAAGGCTTGTATTGCTATATACTTTCCTCTTAGGACTGCCTTTGCTGCATCCCAAAGATTTTGAACAGTTGTGTTTTCATTTTCATTGGTTTCCATGAATTTTTTAAATTCTTCTTTAATTTCCTGGTTGACCCATTCATTCTTCAGTAGGATGCTCTTTAGCCTCCATGTATTTGAGTTTTCTGACTTTCCTCTTGTGATTGAGTTCTAGTTTCAAAGCACTGGGGTCTGAAAATATGCAGGGAATGATCCCAGTCTTTTGGTACCTGTTGAGACCTGATTTGTGACCTAGGATGTGATCTGTTCTGGAGAATGTTCCATGGGCACTAGAGAAGAATGTGTATTCTGTTGCTTTGGGATGGAATGTTCTGAATATATCTGTGAAGTCCATTTGGCCCAGTGTGTCATTGAAAGTCTTTATTTCCTTGTTGATCTTTTGCTTAGATGATCTGTCCATTTCAGTGAGGGGGGTGTTAAAGTCCTCTACTATTATTGTATTGTTGTCGATGTGTTTCTTTGCTTTTGTTATTAATTGGCTTATATAATTGGCTGCTCCCATGTTAGGGGTATAGATATTTACAATAGTTAGATCTTGTTGGATAGACCCTTTCAGTATGATGTAGTGCCCTCTCATCTCTTATTATAGTCTTTGGTTTAAAATCTACTTTGTCTGATATAAGGATTGCCACCCCAGCTTTCTTTTGGTGTCCATTAGCATGGTAAATGGTTTTCCACCCCCTCACTTTCAATCTGGAGGTGTCTTTGGTTCTAAAATGAGTCTTTTGCAGACAGCATATTGATGTGTCCTGTTTTTTTTTTATCTAATCTGATAGCCTATGTCTTTTGATTGGGGCATTTAGCCCATTTACATTCAGGGTAACTATTGAAAGATAGGAATTTAGTGCCATTGTATTGCCTGTAAGGTGACTGTTACTGTATATTGTCTGTGTTCCTTTCTGGTCTATGTTGCTTTTAGGCTCTCTCTTTGCTTAGAGGACCCCTTTCAGTATTTCTTGCAGGGCTGGTTTAGTGTTTGCAAATTCCTTTAGTTTTTGTTTGTCCTGGAAGCTTTTTATCTCTCCTTTATTTTCAATGACAGCCTAGCTGGAATATAGTATTCTTGGCTGCATATTTTTCTCATTTAGTGCTCTGAATATATCCTGCCAATCCTTTCTGGCCTGCCAGGTCTCTGTGGATAGGTCTGTTGCCAATCTAATGTTTCTGCCATTGTAGGTTACAGACCTCTTGTCCCAAGCTGCTTTCAGGATTTTCTCTTTGTCTCTGAGACTCATAAGTTTTACTATTAGATGTCAGGGTGTTGACCTATTTTTATTGATTTTGAGAGGGGTTCTCTGTGCCTCCTGGATTTTGATGCCTGTTTCCTTCCCCAAATTAGGGAAGTTCTCTGCTAAAATTTGCTCCATTATACCTCTGTCCCTCTCTCTCTTTCTTCTTCTGGGATCCCAATTATTCTAATATTGTTTCATCTTATGGTATCACTTATCTCTTGAATTCTGCCCTCATGATCCAGTAGTTATTTATTTCTCTTTGTCTCAGTTTCTTTATTTTCCATCATTTGGTCTTCTATATCACTGATTCTGTCTTCTGCCTCAATTACCCTAGCAGTTAGAGCCTCCATTTTTTATTGCACCTCATTAATAGCCTTTTTGATTTTGACTTGGTTAGATTTTAGTTCTTTTACTTCTCCAGAAAGGGTTTCTCTAGTATCTCCCATGCTTTTTTCAAGCCCAGCTAGTATCTTCATAATCATCATTCTGATCTCTAGTTCCGACATCATACTAATGTCCGTATTGATTAGGTCCCTGGCAGTCGGTACTGCCTCTTGTTTTTTTTTTTTTGAGGTGAGTTTTTCCGTCTTGTCATTTTGTCTAGAGGAGAACAGATGAATGAGAGAACAAAATGCTAACAGGGTAACAACGACCCCAGATAAATATACACTAAACAAATCAGAAGAGACCTTCCAGAAAGTGTTTGCTTTTCTGTTCAGACAGTTGCTGGTATTCTTTTCTTCGATCTCTCGTTGAGTTTGTAGGTGTCCAGAATGGTTTGATACCTACCTAGCTGAACTCCTGGGACCAGACGAAATTTAGTTCTCCTACTCCTCCACCATCTGCTCCTCCTCACTACATGCTTTTTAAACAGAAAATGTTAAACACAATC
The DNA here is from genome assembly GCF_011800145.1 of Mirounga leonina. Taxonomy (NCBI): domain Eukaryota; kingdom Metazoa; phylum Chordata; class Mammalia; order Carnivora; family Phocidae; genus Mirounga; species Mirounga leonina. The sequence goes on along the minus strand of NW_023270320.1, from coordinate 12,307,927 downwards.
CTTTCCAGATAATTTAGGGTGACATTATATACAATAAAATTAAGTTGCAATACAGTTATTTCTACTAGACAGGTAAGGTATTAAGCACTATTTGTCCTATTTTTAAATAGACCCGGACTGTGTCTGTCTTGTTTTTCCATCTATTCTAATATTTAACTTAAGAATTTTTTTCTGTACTGATGTCAGTATCCTACTGCTGAATTTGTCTCTGAATAGAAGTACTTTCTAATGAAATTTTTCAGCTTGTTGTAGGTTGGTGAAACTTCCAAAATTTTTTTTTTATCTAAAAAAACAAATAGTCTTTGAATAAGGTCTAAGGAACTAGCTTATGAATAAAGTACATGAATCGGTGGTACTATTTTTTTTTTTTTTCTGCCTGGATACTAGTTCTTATCTATGATCTAGGTAGTACAAAATATTATTAAATTCCAAATAAGTGGAATATTTCTGTTGTTTGAATGGAAAGAGTGGGGTAAGCTGTGTGGTGGTTTGATATTTTCAATAAAATGTACTCACATGTTGATTTATTGGTCTTGTAACCAAAGTTCCCATCAAATTTGAAAGCTTACTTTTAACACTCATAAGTCTTTTTTGATTGGTTAGAAAAATTAATATGATTCCATCTCTCAAATAAGATTCTGGTTACTTTCCCCTGATTAAGTATAAGTAGAACATATTTCTGATTCATTGTTTTAAGATAAAGCCTTAAGATATTTTAAAATAGAATTCCACACAGATTTCCAAGGACACATAGCTGCATGAGAAGAGCAGTTTTCAAAAGAATGTCTCAACTCTGGAAATGTCTTTTCTCTTTTGCTCTTTTATCCTCCATCTTCTCCCCCCTCCTGCACCCCACTCTCCTTACCCCATCTTGCCACTGTAGGACAAGAGATATGATGAAAGTTGGAAAATAGTAATTTATGGCAAAAGCCTGTGTTCTATGCTTTATGAAAGTAAATTGTAGAAAATTAATGTTGTGACAAGATGATTCTATTTTGATGAATAAAATCATTGAAAAGCTATCAAGCACCACTGTTCCTCTGCAGCAAGATTTTTTCCCCTCTCTACTCTGCATGTGTATTCTTGGCTTTCTTCCCAATTAGTCTTTACCAATGAGTGATAATTAGGGAGATAGGATTTTGACCTACCTTGTGAACAATAAAAATACTTACCACCCGTTTTTCTAATTGCTAATTCTATGTGTACTAATACTCTGTGCTTTCAGAAAGAAAACCTCCCACTTGTGTGATTCCTATTAAAGGGGGTAATTGAATGCCAAAATAAAAACAATTTTACAACTGCTTTATGAGCTCCAAAGAACAATGTACAAAAGGAGTGCAACGCTTGTTTCATGTCTGATGATTGAGTTCTTATAGGCTAAATTAGATTTATAATTTCTTACATCCTTTCAAGTTCCTTAGTGCAAGAGCAGTAAATTAAAATTAAAATTTTATCTTTAAATTAATGAGTGTTTTAAAAAAATGATTAATGAGTGTTTTGCATAGGTAATACTTTCACATGGCTCAAAAATCTGAATATATAGTAAAAGGTTTCCTTTGTATGTCCCCATTTTCCTAGTTCCCTTTAATATCCATCTTCTTCCCCACAAATACAAAGACAAATACTATATGATCTCACTTACATGTGGAATCTAAAAAAGAAAAACAAAAAAACCCCAAAAAACCTCCCCCAAACCCAAAACAACAACAGTAACAAAACCCACAATAAATCCTGAACTCATAGATAAAGCAGGTTGGTGGTTGCCAGAGACTAGAGGTTGGGGGTGGGCACAATGGGTGAAGTGGTTCAAAAGGTACAAATTTCCAATTATAAAAAAGTCCTGGGGATATAATGTACAGCATGGTGAGTATAGGTAATACTGGATTGAATGTTTGAGAGTTGCTAAGAGAGTAGACCTTAAAAATTCTCATCAAAAGAAAAAAATTGTAACTGTGTCAATGATGTTAACTGGACTTACTTTGGTGATCAACTGAAACAAACATTGAATCATTACACCTGAAATTAATATAATGCTATGTATCAATTATATTTCAACAATAAAAACTCTTACTAGTTTCTAAGGTGTCCTACCAGAGTTTCGTTACATATAAAAGCTAAAACAAGCATAGATTCTTATTCCTCTACTTAAAAAAAAGGCATACTTTACAAATATTTTCCTCCTGATTTATCTTACTTAACAGAGTATACTTTGGAGTTACTTCTATATACATACACCAAGAAGATTGTCATTTTTTATAGCTGCATAATATTTCATTGCCCTGAAGTACCATAATATATATATTTAGCAATTCCCTTATTTATAGATATTTTATCTTTTTAAAATCTTTTGACATTATAAACTATTTTGCAAAGAATGGTATACATATATAATTTTATACTGTAGAATAAATTCCCACAATTGGAATTGCTTGATCAAAGAGTATATGTGTTTTAATTTTTATGGATATTATCAAATTGCTGTCTGTAGGCATCATGCTAATTTCTAGTCTCACTGGGAATATATGAGATTATTCATTCCCTCTCAGCCTAACCAATAGAATGTGTTGTCAACTTCTGGAATTTTGCTGGAATGATAAATGAAAACTAATATACTTGTGAATTTTTAACTTGTGTTTTTAGAATTATGAGCAAAATGAAACATCTTTTCTATATTTAAGCAGTATCTTTTTCAGTAAACTCTATTTTTTCTCTTATTGTTAGTCTTTTTATTGATTTCTTGAGGCTTTCTATACATTATGCATTTTTCTGTGATGTCAGGTGAAAAATGTGTTTGAGTTTCTATCATCTGTGTTTTTTCTTTGACTATATATATATGTATTTTGTTATTTCCATGAGGAGTTGGTTGATCTTCAGTTTAGTATATGTCTTTATGGCTTCTGGCCTTTTAGTCATAGTTAGAACTTCCTCACTCCAAGATTGTAAAGGAATTCTATTTTTTCTAATACTTTTGTTATTTTTAGTATCACTTAAATCTTTGGAATTCTCGTTTGGAATTGTTCTCTAATAATAAAGTATTTTTTTTAAGTTGGCTACTTAGTTATTTTTTTTTAAGATTTATTTATTTGAGAGAGAAAGCATGAGTGGGGAAAGGGGGAGAGGGAGAGGGAGAGAGAGCACCTTCAAGCAGACTCCCCACTGAGCATCGAGCCTGATGCAGGACTCAGTCCCAGAACCTTGAGATCAGGACCTGACCTGAAATCAAGAGTCAGATGCTTAACCGACTGAACCACAAAGTATTTAATTAATTAATTAATTAATTAATTTGCTATTTAAGTATTGAATGATCTGTTTATTTGCCAGTACTCACTGATACTTAGGCTTTGATATGTTTTAACAGTTAGCATTCCTAAACTATGTTTAATATCTGAAATTGCTAAACTGTCTGTGTGTCTACTTAAGAGTTTTTCTGGACCATCTTATTTCTTTATTTTTTCTTTATAAACTTCCAGATTGACTTGTTTAATTTAAACAGTTTTATTAGGATTGCATTAGATTTTCATTGGGGAGGGTATGTGCTGTGGTGAGCGCTGTGAATTGTGTAAGACTGTTGAATCACAGACCTGTACCTCTGAAACAAATAATACATTATATGTTAAAAAAAAAAAAAAAAAAGATAGCAGGAAGGGAAAAATGAAGAAAAAATTTTTTTCAAATTAACTTAAATTGCTGTCTTTATGATGTTGAAATTTGCTCTCACAATCATGATATTACTTTTCCATGTGTAGAAGTCTTTTAGATAACCTCTTGTAGTATTTAAATGATCATGTAAGTCTTCCACATCTCTTATGATTCCTTGGTGTATATATTTTTTGGTACTATTATTGACTTCTATGTGTTGAATTCTAACCGTACTTCCTTACTGAGGTCTTTCACTGTAGTTGTTTTTTAGTTAATTATATTTTCCAGATATATAATTATAGCTTCTCCAACAAATGATTTTTATTTTCCCCTTTCCAATTTATATTGCTCTAATTTGGTTACTGCTTATCTAATTGCCTTGGGTTGTACTTAGATATCAGCTTTAAATAATATTGGTGATAGTGGGCATTTTTGTTGTACCTCGACTTACTGGAATGTTTCTATTGTTTTACCCTAAAGCATGATGATGACTTTTGGTTTGAGTTTGGATACATTGATTTTGTTAAGGATGTACCATATGTAGAGTAATAGAAGGGTAGTTGGACATGTGGATACCTCCTTAAGACATGTATTTCTCAGCCTACCTTGCATTAAATGTGATTATCTGATTTATGTGTGGCTGTGATATTGCCAACATCATGTAAGTGAAAGTGATATGTGACATTTATTCCATAACCTTTCTTTTCCCTTCCTGCTGGGAGAAAACTGGAAGTGATAGCAGCTCAGATTCCACCACACAATGACAGCAAGGCCACCAGGGGTCCCAGAATGCTTCTCTGGAACACTTAATTGACATTATTATTTGAGAAAGAAAAACAAATATATTTGTTCTTTAAATCATTTTGTTTTCTGAATCGGAGCGGGAGACGAACCATGAGAGACGATGGACTCTGAAAAACAAACTGAGGGTTCTAGAGGGGAGGGGGGTGGGAGGATGGGTTAGCCTGGTGGTGGGTATTGAGGGCACATTCTGCATGGAGCACTGGGTGTTATACACAATGAATCATAGAACACTACATCAAAAACTAATGATGTAATGTATGGTGATTAACATAACAATAAAAAATTAAAAAAAAATCATTTTATTTTCCTATCTTATTATACCACTTAGCCTTTTATTCTTACTAATCCACATTTAGTCCTATATTTTAAGTGACATTTTTATCAAGAACATTTTTTTTGGAATGTGAAAAAGTGAAAGGCACTTTTTCATTTGTGGAGATTATCATGTAATATGTCTCTCTAAATATATTAATATAAATTACATTAATAATTTTATAGTATTTGATCACCTCTGCATTCCCTGGAATAAATCATATTTGATATGATGTGTAATTCTTTTACAGTGATTCTGGCTGTGTCTCATTAATATTCATATATATAAGATTTGTCAGTTGTTTTTGTTTTCTACAGTCTTTATCAGGTTTTGATATTAATGTTAATCTTTGTAGAGAGCATAAAATTTTTTTTTCTTCTTCCATGTTTTGGGACTGTTTTAAAGCATTGGACTTCACTATTCTTTAAAAGTGTGTTGGAGGGGCACCTGGGTGGCTCAGTCTTGGTTGTCTGCCTTTGGCTTGGGTCATGATCCCAGGGTCTTGAGATCGAGCCCCACATCCGGCTCCCTGCTCTGCAGGAGGCCTGCTTCTCCCTCTCCCACTCCCCTGCTTGTGTTCCCTCTCTTGCTGTCTGTCTCCGTCAAATAAAAAAATGTGTTGGAACTCTCCTGTAAAACTTCCAAGACCTAGAGATTTTATTAGCACTTTTCTCAAGTTCATCAGTTGAAATTAGATTTTTATTCTCCTCTGGGATCATTTTAGGGGAATTATAGTTCCTAGAAAATTATGTATTTCATCCAGATTAGAACTTTTTTTTTTTTTTTTGGATATAGGGGAGTAAAATGGTCTTTGCTGTTTCTTTAATTTCCTCTATTTAATGGCTTCTTTCCTCCTCTTACTCTTATTTTTGTGCTTGTGTTTTGTTCATATTTCCTTGATTAGTTTAGCTGTGCTTTATTTTTTTTGATGAGCAAGCTCTTAAATTTATTTACTAAGTCTAACCTTTTTTCCTATCTCTTAATATTAATCATTTATCCTATTTCCCCATTGATTTTTTTTGGTTTTATTTTTCATAAATTTGATTTGGATGCTCAATTTACTCCATTTTCTTCTTCAGACATTACTTATAAAAATTAAATGCTTAGAGTTTTCCTCTGAGCAATGTTTTAACTATATCCCATGAATTCAGATATGTTTTCATTAATATTATTTTCATATAAATTCATAAATCTCCGTTTATATGTCTTCTTCAAAGAGGGAGTAGTTTTAGGGGGAATTTCAAAATTTCCACAAAAGAAGACTTTTATTATTTTCCAATGTTATGATTTCTAGATTTAGTGTATTATGTTCAGAATAGGTTTTCTGTGTTATTTCTAGAATTTGGATATACTTGAGAATGTCTTCACAGCCTAATATATTATTAATTTTCATAAATATACTAGAAATCCATAAATATGGGCCATTGAAAAGATATATTTTTTGTTTATAGTGTGGTATTATATATCACTTATAACTTGCTAATGAAGTTAATTTGTTTTCTCATATTTTGAGGGAAGAGAATTAGTCCTTTGTAACTAGTGTGTTTGTCTTTTCCTGTACTTTCAACTTTATGGATGTTTTGCTATATTATAGTTATTTTTAATAGTTGAGCTTTTATTGTGAATTGCATTGTGTAGAATTATAAACATTTTTTGACATCATTTTAGACTTGAATTATACCTTTTATTTTTATTTATTTATTTTAAAGATTTTATTTATTTATTTGACAGAGAGAGACACAGTGAGAGAGGGAATACAAGCAGGGGGAGTGGGAGAGGGAGAAGGAGGCCTCCCACCGAGCAGGGAGCCCGATGCGGAGCTCGATCCCAGGACCCTGGGATCATGACCTGAGCTGAAGGCAGATGCTTAATGACTGAGCCACCCAGGTGCCCCGAATTATACCTTTTATGATATGAATCTCAGATGATCTATTTTATATTTGTTTCTATTCACTGGTATATTTTTGCCTATGTTTTAATTTTAATTTTTGTGAGCCCACTGTGTTAGGTGTTCTTTCAAACATTGAGTTAGGTTTCTCTTTCTGACTCAATCTTAAAATCTTTTTTTAAATTTAATTAATTAATTAATTTATTTGAGAGAGAGAATGAGATAGAGCGTGAGAAGGGGGAGGGTCAGAGGGAGAAGCAGACTCCCTGCTGAGCAGGGAGCCCAATGCGGGACTCGATCCCAGGACTCCAGGATCATGACCTGAGCCAAAGGCAGTCGCTTAACCAACTGAGCCACCCAGGCTCCCAATCTTAAAATCTTTTAACATGAGTAGATGTATTTGTTCTGAGTGCTGTCATATGTTAAATTTTTTGTTTTCATATTAGCTTTATTATGTTCTTCTGTAGTCTTTCATTATGTTGTTTATGTCTTGCTTTAAGTATTCACTTTTTTTGTTAGGCAGGTTTCCTATTCTATGGGTTATATCTATAATTTTTTTTTTTTTTTTTAAGATTTTATTTATTTGACAGAGAGAGACACAGAGAGGGAACACAAGCAGGGGGAGTGGGAGAGGGAGAAGCAGGCTTCCCGCTGAGCAGGGAGCCCGATGCGGGGCTAAATCCCAGGATCCTGGGATCATGACCTGAGCCGAAGGCAGATGCTTGACGACTGAGCCATCCAGGTGCCCCTTTATAACTGTTTTTTTTATATTGTACCCTGAAATCTCCTTTTCTTTAGAGCGTATCAGTTTTCTGCTACCCTCAATGATGAACATGAATACCTGCCTCCTCTTCTTCTTTCTTTCCTCACCACCACCCATGTCTGTGTTATCTTGTGTTTACCTTGTGTACATATGTTTCTACTTCTGCTGTTTTTTGGGTCTGCTTTAGTGATATTTGATTTCTAGGTATATGGTAAGGCAATAAACATTTTTTTCAAAAATTTTTCAACTTTCTAATAATTTTTTTCTCCTCTAATTTTTACTAATTGTACTATTTCTGCTTGTCAGGATATATGCTTTAGTCTTCTCAGTCCTCAAATCTTTTCTTTCATGACTTTCCCATCATATTTTATCGACTGAAGCCCATCTAGTATTGCCTTCAAGAAAGATCAGTTTTTGTATGTTAATAGCTGTTTGTTATCTTTATTCTTTTAACATTTTTCCCCAGGTTTTTAAAGGTATACTTGACAGGTAAATTGTATATATTTATGGTGTACAATGTGATGATTTGATACATGTTTACAGTGTGAAATGATTACCACCACCAAACTAATTAAAACATCCATCACCTCATGTAGTTACCTTTTCTTTTTTGGTTAAGATCTCTCTTAGCAAATTTCAGCAAATTTCCAGTATACAGTACAGTATTATTAGCTGTAGTCACTTTGCTGTACATTGTTACTTTTATTCTTATTTATTTATTTGAGAGAGAAAGAGAGAGAGAGAATGGAAATGGGGAGGGGTAGAGAGAGAGAGAATCTCAAGCAGACTCCTCTCTAAATCAAGAGCCCAATACAGGCCTAATCCAATGACCCTGAGATCATGACCTGAGCTGAAATCAAGAGTTGCAGGCTCAACCAACTGAGCCACCCAGGTGCCCCATGCTACTTTTATTCTTGAAGGACAACTTGACACATACTTTTTTTTTTTTTTCCTTTGAGGATCTTATAGATGTTGCTATACTGTTTTATGGAGTTGAGTGCAACTGTGGAGAAATTTGTATTTTCCACTTAGGAATAATTGTTAATTCTCTGGTCTGCTTTAAGAATTCTTTTTTTTTTACTATTTAAAGTTTAGTAACACTAGGAGGCTGTATATCTGGGTTGTATATCATGGGTTAGTTTTTCATGGTCTACAGTGTAATTTTAAATACATATAATTAGTTTTTATTTTATTTCAAGGAATATTTTTGGAATTGTATTTTTAAATTCTTTGTTACACTGTTTTGTTTTTCTTTTTAAGTGCCCCAAATATGTGTTTATCTACTTTATCTGTCTTCCATATCGATCTTCTCTCTTTTCAAGCCTTTATTTCTGTTTAATTTTCTTCTTCTTTTTTTCTTATGTCCCTTATGTTTTCCAAAGATTTATTTACTCTAAGGTGATTTTCTTTATCATCATTTCTGAGAATTTTTCCTTAGTGTTTCTTGAGTTCTGACTGCTCATATTTGAACTCCTCCTGTTGAATTCCCATTTTTTTCTTTATGATTTTAAAAGGCATTTTCTCCATTTATCTTATAAAATTAATGATAAAAATTTGGGTCAGATCTTTGTTCCGTAGCAGAAAATAAATCTTGTGTCCCTTATTTGTTAGTGGGTTTTACTGCTCTTTCTCAATATTTTTCTTACACTAACTTTGTATCAGTGCCATGCCATGTTTTTGTGTATAGGCATACCCCTGAGGTATTGTGGGTTTGGTTCCAATCAACCATGATACAACAAATATTGCAATAAATCAAAACAAATGAATTTATTTCTTTGTGCATAAAAGGTTATATTTATACTGCAGTCTGTTAAGTGTGCAATAGCATTATTTCCTTTATTTTATTTTATTTTATTATGTTAGTCACCATACAATACATCATTAGTTTTTGATGTAGTGATCCACGATTTATTGTTTTCGTATAACACACAGTGCTCCATGCAGTACATGCCCTCTTTAATACCCATCACCGGGCTAACTCATCCCTGGTGGTTCATCTCGCCCTCCAATTTCCCCCCAATAGCATTATTTCTAAAAATTGTACATGTAAATATCTTTACTAAAAATATTGCTTGAAAATGATAGCCATCATCTGAGCTTTCAGAGAGTTGTAATCTTTTTGCTGATGAAAGGTCTTGCCTTGATGTTGATGATCATGGTGGTGGTTGTTGAAGGTTGGGGTCACTGTGGCAATTTCTTAAAACAGGAGAACAGTGAAGTTTTCCCCATCTGTTGACTCTTTCATGACTGATTTCTCTGTAGAATGTGATGCTGTTTGATAGCATTTTACCCAAAGTAGAACTTTCAAAAATTGGTCAGTCCTCTCAAACTGTGTTGCTACTTTATCAACTGATTTTATGTAATATTCCAAATCCTTTGTTGTCATTTCAACAATCTGTCCAGCATCTTCACCGGGAGAAAGCTCCATTTCAAGAAACCACTTTCTTTGCTCATCCATAAGAAGCAAGCCCTTGTCTATTCAAGTTTAATCATGAGATTGCAGCAATTCAGTCCCATCTTCAGGCTCCACCTGTAGTTCTCTTGCTATTTCCACCACATCTGTAATTACTTTCTCTACTGAAGTCTTGAACCCCTCAAGGTCCTCCATGCGGGTTGAAATCAACTTCTTCCAAACTCCTGTTCATGTTACTATTGTGACCTCTTGCTGTGACTCACAAATGTTCTTAATGTCATCTAGAATGGTGAGTCTTTTCTGGAAAGTTTTTACTTTACTTTGCCCAGATCCATCACAAGAATTGCTGTCTGTAGCAGCTATAGTGTTACAAAAGGTATTTCTTAAATAGTAAGACTTGAAAGTCAGAATTACTCCTTGGTGGATAGTGTATTAGCAGGCATGAAAACAACATTGATCTCATTGTACATCTCCATCAGAGTTCTTGGGTGACCCAGTGCATTGTCAGCAGTAATAATTGGAAAGGAATTTTCTTCTGCATAGTAGGTCTCAAAGTGGGCAAAAATATTCTATAAATCATGTTGTAAACAGACTCATACAGGCTTTGTTGTTCTATTGATAGAACACAGGCAGAGTAGATTTAGCATAATTCTTAAGGGCTCTAGGATTTTCAGAATGATAAATGAACATTGGCTTTAACTTAAAATCACCAGGTTCATTAGCCCTTAATGAGAGAGTCAGCCTGTTCTTTGAAGTGAGGCATTTACTTCCCCTCTCTAGCTATGAAAGTCCTAGATGGCATCGTCTTTCAATAGAAGACTGTTTCTCATCTGCAATGAACTTCTGTTGTTCAGGGTAGCTGCCTGCATTAATTATCTCAGCTAGATCTTCTGGATAACTTGCTACAGCTTCTGTATCAGCACTTCCTGCTTAACTTTACACTTTAATGTTATGGAGATGTCTTCTTTCCTTAAATCTCATGAACCAACCTCTTCTAGCTTCAGACTTTTCTTCTGGAGCTTCCTCACCTGTCTCAGCCTTCATAGATTTGAAGATAGTTAGGGCCTTACTCTGGATTAGGATTTGGTTTAAGGGAATGTTGTGGCTGGTGATCTTCTATTCAGACCACTAAAACTTTTTCTATATCAGCAATAAGGCTGTTTTGCACTCTTATCTTTTGTGTTCACAGGAGTAGCACTTTTCATTTCCTTTGAGAACTTTTCTTTTGCAGTCACAGCTTGGCTAACTGCAAGGGGCCTAGCTTTTCACCTATCTCAGCTTTTGACATGCCTTCCTTTCGAAGTTTAATCGTTTAAAGTGAGAGATGTGCAATTCATCCTTTCATGCGAACATTTAGAGGCCATTGTAGGGTTGTTGATTTGCCTGATTTCAATATTGTTGTGTCTTAGAGAGTAAGGAGGCTTGAGGAGAGGGAGGGCGATGGGGGAATGGCTGGTCCATGCAGCAGTCAAAACACACAATGTGTATCATTTGTTTGTTGTCTTATATAGGCATGGTTTGTGTCACCCCAAAATAATTACAATAGTAACATTGGAAACCACTGGTCACAGATCATCCTAACAAATAAAATAATTATGAAAAAGCTTGAAATATTGGAAGAATTACCAAAAGGTGGCACAAACACGAAGTGAACAAATGCTGTTGAAAAAATGGTGCCAAGAGACTTGCTCAATACGGTGTTGCTGCAACCTTCAGTTTGTATAAAGCACAATATCTGCCAAGTGCAACAAAAGGAGATATGCCTCTTCTCAATATCGAATGAGTAGGGTTTTCCTGCCTTAGCTGTATTAGAGAGATTGTGAGGCAGGGGTGGGGGGAATCCAGGTAGCCTTCCAAACTTGACGACTGAGGGCTCTCTCTTTAGTTGCTTTCACAGAGTCAGAGTGCTTGTTGAAAATATGGCTCATTTGATTGAATGATCCTTTTCTGTGTAAGTGTGTGTGGTTCTATCTTTTCTACTTCTCTGCTTCATATTGTATCCAGGAAGGCTTCTGCACCATTCCTATTCATTTCTGTCATTTCAGCACATGATGAGGTGTTGGGTGGTTATATCTTCTACTCTTACTGTGATTTCTCTCCATGGTGATGTGTTTTTGCTGGTATTTTCAGAGAACTGTCACTGCTATTTATTTAACCTCACTCTTCACTTTATTTTCCCTTCACGTCTTTCTTCTCACTTCTGCCAGACCTCTACTGTATTGACAAGACAGTTTAGCATACAGAAAATAAAGTTTTAACACCTCGGGGTACCACACAAGTTGAGAAAGTGTTTTTGCTGATATCTTTGGAAATCTGCCATGGAAGGGTCATCTTACTATTCTCTGCATTTCTTTACAATTATTTCTAGGTAAGCTTTCTGTCCACTCTCCTTTCCTTTTGGGAGCTTATACACGTTTGTCAGGTGTGCAGGTTTTATCTTTACAAGTTTGCCAAAAAACAGAGATTGCTTAACTTTTTTTTCTTTTTATCTTGTTAATTTTGTATCCTATCCAGGAAGTGGATTTTTTTTCCCCTTCTGATCCCATGTTCATGCTAGAAGATAAACACTGACATAACACTGACATTTTATTTTTGATTTTGTTCATTTTATTAGGTTTATTTTGCACTGATGACTATATACATAGTTCAAAATGAGATGTGCATCATTGTTGGCTATAAAATTAGCCAAGGTTTAGAATGGTAGAGTGAAAAGCATCTTTGTACCTTTTTTTTCCTTTCCGCATGCATGAATCATGCTGATATCTATTTCTCGTTTTCATTAAGTTTCTGGTATTCATGGACTGTTTCGTTACTGTGTGACCATATGATGCTTTAACTTAGAGTTCTGTGTGAGAAAAGGGGTTGTTGGTCTGTCTGCATTATGACTAAGCATTTCATGTGCCATGTTAGGAAATAAAAAGCACTTTGCATTCTAAGGTAGCTATCTATATTATAGGTCTGTCTATCTAGTCACCTTGCCTAGCACTAGTCCCCCAAATTAAGGAAGACTTGAGCTCTTGTAGGTTGCTGATTTTGTAATGGAACTGACACATTCGCTGAATTCTGTAGAACTGATGCATACAGATAGGACATTACTGGCAGATATGATGAACCAAAGAGGAAACTGCTGGTTCCACTGTGAACAGAATAATTGTAATCTTGGTAGCCTTATACTTTCTAATTTTTTTTCTCTCAATACTTGCTATGTTCTTTGTCAAGGATCTTTGCAAATGTTTAAATTTTTGCAAGCAAAAGTATTTCTTTTGGAATGGTTTTGTTTCTGTTTTTCCCTTTTACATGTGATATTTCACTTATGACAGAAACAAACAAAAACAACGTTCCTGCTCTGTTTATGTAAGGATGAATACATAAGATTTAATTAAGGAGATTCATTTAATAGAAAGTTTAAGATTAGGACCATGATAAAATCTCTAATTGTAAATACTTGCATTTATTAAGTATGATAAAATTACAGAGTAAAAGCCTATAAAATATGTAATCTTAGATGTGGAAACAAGGTTAGGCTTCATGGACAAAATGTGCATGTACACAGATGTAGGCCATAGATTGACTAGTGCTAAAAAAGAAAAAAGGTTGATTCAACCTAATTAAGATATATGATCCATAATTAGGCTAAAAGAAAGTCTACCTATTTAATAATTCTGAGTTCAATTGGTCACTCTGGACTACTGTCAAATTCTTTGTCAAAGTACAAAGCAGCTTCCTAACAGAGGTGTGGGTAACAATAAGCTCGCATAAATCTCTAAAACAATTTTAATGAAATTGAATCAAGAAAATAATTAAAGTGTATAATAACTTCCTATTTAAATTCATTCTTAACAGGGCAGTTTCTTATTTGTGAACTTTTGGGTTATGAATTTAACTACTTTTGCCAAGCTTTTAAAAAATTATTATAACCAACTGGCACCATAATTTTTTTTAATTTTTTAATTTCAGTATAATTAACATACAGTATTATATTAGTTTCAGGTGTACAATAGAGTAATTCAACAATTCTGTACATTACTCAGTGCTTGTCACTATACATGTTCTCTTTGTCCCCTTCACCTATTTCACCCATGCCCCCACTCACCTTCTCTCTGGTAATCTATTACTTAATTTTTATATTATTTATTTATTTATTTATTTATTTATTTATTTCTGGGTTTAAAGACAGATTTTGTCTAGAAAATTATTTCAGTTTGTGCATTATCACTTAATTTCTTTTTTTTTAAATTTTATTTTATTATGTTAGTCACCATACATTACATCATTAGTTTTTGATGTAGTGTTCCATGATTCATTGTTTGCATATAACATCCAGTGCTCCATTCAATACATGCCCTCCTTATACCCATCACTGGGCTAACCCATCCTCCCACCCCCCTCCCCTCTAAAACCTTCAGTTTGTTTTTTGGAGTCCATAGTCTCTCATGGTTCATCTCCCCCTCCAATTCCCCCCCCCCTTCATTTTTCCCTTCCTACTACCTCCTTTTTTTTTAACCTATAATGTATTATTTGAGTCAGAGGTACTGGTCTGTGATTCATCAGTCTTACACAATTCACAGCACTCACCATAGCACATACCCTCCTCATTGTCCATCACCCAGCCACCCCATCCCTCCCACCCCCCACCACTCCAGCAACTCTCAGTTTGTTTCCTGAGATTAAGAGTCTCTTATGGTTTGTCTCCCTCTCTGGTTTCATCTTGTTTCATTTTTTCCTCCCTTCCCCTATGATCCTCTGTCTTGTTTCTCAAATTCCTCATATCAATGAGATCATATGATACTTGTCTTTCTCTGATTGACTTATTTCGCTTAGCGTAATACCCTCTAGTTCCATCCACGTCGTTGCAAATGGCAAGATTTTTTTTTAATGGCTGCATAATATTCCATTGTATATATATATACCACATCTTCTTTATCCATTCATCTGTTGATGGACATCGAGGCTCTTCCATAGTTTGGCTATTGTGGACATTGCTGCTATAAACATCGGGGTGCATGTGCCCCTTCGGATCACTACATTTGTATCTTTGGGGTAAATACCCAGTAGTGCAATTGCTGGGTCATACGGTAACTCTATTTTCAACTTCTTAAGGAACCTCCATACTGTTTTCCAGAGTGGCTGCACCAGCTTGCATTCCCACCAACAGTGTAGGAGGGTTCCCCTTTCTCCGCATCCCCGCCAACATCTGTCGTTTCCTGACTTGTTAATTTTAGCCATTCTGACTGGTGTGAGGTGGTATCTCATTGAGGTTCTGATTTGGATTTCCCTGATGCCAAGCGATGTTGAGCACTTTTTCATGTGTCTGTTGGCCATTTGGATGTCTTCTTTGCAGAAATGTCTGTTCATGTCTTCTGCCCATTTCTTGATTGGATTCTTTGTTCTTTGGGTGTTGAGTTTGATAAGTTCTTTATAGATTTTGGATACTAGCTCTTTATCTGATATGTCATTTGCAAATATCTTCTCCCATTCTGTTGGTTGTCTTTTGGTTTTGTTGACTGTTTCTTTGCAAAAGAAACAAAAGCTTTTTATCTTGATGAAGTCCCAATAGTTCATTTTTGCCCCTGCTTCCTTTGCCAACTGACACCATAATTACTTCTAGGGAAGGAACTGTGTTTTGGGGAAAAATACTTGATAAGCCATTTGGGATCAAATGTGAGAGATTTTAAAAATTGTAGCACCAGCAAAAGATTAAGGTGTTCAGTATCATAAGATGGGAAGAGTTTATTTTGATCTACTGTAAGGCATCAGATTAGAGGTTCAAGGTAATCCTCGAGAACTTTTCTAGATCTCAGAGAATAGGGAGGTTTTAGCAGACATCTAAGTGACCATTTTATGTAAACATAGCTTAAGAGTCATTGATATTTATAACTTTATAAAAACTTTACTGAGGAGCAGTTGGAAAATATACAGTTTTAAGATAGTGATTTTAATTTTTCGGAGAATACGTGCCATTTATTTTCCCCAAAGCTAGTGAAGTTTCACTGTGATCGGATGTCAGCAGCACAGATGAGATATGTATGAATACCTTCAGTTGATGTTCATAACTGGACAGGTAATTTTGTGGCACATAATGAGAGCGAGAGGTTGAGTCTGTGCCATGTGTCTATTTGCAGGAGAGATTCTCCTCAGGGGCATATGTTAGCTACTTTTGAGAATCGTTGACGTTTCCCCTTGGGTGGGTGGTGATTTTTCATATTTTGTTTACTCCCTAGTGAACTTTCTTTCTTTCTTTTTTTTTTTTAAAGATTTTATTTATTTATTTGACAGAGACACAGCGAGAGAGGGAACACAAGCAGGGGGAGTGGGAGAGGGAGAAGCAGGCTTCCCGCCGAGCAGGGAGCCCGATGTGGGGCTCGATCCCAGGACCCTGGGACCACGACCCGAGCCGAAGGCAGATGCCCAACGACTGAGCCACCCAGGCGCCCCTCCCTAGTGAACTTTCTTTTAATTTTTTTTCTTTTTCTTTTTTAGGTGAACTGTTCTTATCAAGTCACAATTATGCATTACCTATGTTAATTTCTAATTGCTCTCCTTTCCCTCCCATCTTTCTTAACTGATAGAGACAAAATGTGGTCATTTTCCCTTAGAGGTGTGACTTGATTATATGTTAGCTGGGTGTAGACAATATGTGCCTACTTGAAATTACCTTATTTCTAAGGATTTCACAGTTGCTTTGTCATGTTGCCTCAGTATCCTTCAGACATTTCAGAGAAAGAGGATATAAAGAATAATGTTTACATTGTAGAATTTGCTTCCACTTAGAAATTCTTTATCAGCCATTTCTTAGTACCATATATTACCCCTGTTGAAATAAATACCATTTCCCTTAGTTCTAGCTTTTTCTCTGTATATTTTTAATAAGTTTAGAGAGTTTCATTGAAATATTTAGACCAGTGTCTAACCACATAAAATTTTAAAAATGCATAACCTCTTTTTTCAAATTTTTATTTCAATTCTAGTTAGTTAACATAAAGTGTAATATTGGCTTCAGGAGTAGAATTTAGTGATTCATCACTTATATATAACATCCAGTGCTCAACACAACAAGTGCCCTCCTTAATACCCATCACCCATTTAGCCCATTCCCCCCCAACTACCTCCATCAATGCTCAATTTGTTCTCTGTTGTTACGAGTCTATTATGGTTTGCTTCCCTCTTTTTTTTCCCCGTATGTTCATCTGTTTTGTTTCATAAATTCAACAAATGAGTGAAATCATATAGTATTTGTCTTTCTGTGACTTATTTTGCTTAGCGTAATACACTTCAGCTCCATCCAGGTCATTGCAAATGGCAAGATTTCATTCTTTTTGATGGCTGAGTAACATTCCTGTGTGTGTGTGTGTGTGTGTGTGTGTGTGTGTGTACATATACCACCTCTTCTTTATTTATCAATCAATGGACATTTGGGCTCTTTCCATAATTTGGCTATTGTTAATAATGCTGCTGTAAGCACTGGGGTGCATGTGCCCCTTCAAATCAGTATTTTTGTATCCTTTGGGTAAATATCTAGTGGTGCAATTGCTGGGTCATAGGGTAGTTCTATTTTTAACTTTTTGAGGAACCTTCATACTGTTTTCTAGAGTGGCTGCACCAGCCTGCATTCCCATCAATAGAGTAAGAGGGTTCCCCTTTCTCCGCATCCTTGCCAACATCTCTTTTTTCCTGAGTTGTTCATTTTAGCCATTCTGACAAATGTGAAGTCATATCTCATCATGGCTTTGATTTGTATTTCCCTGATGATGAGTGGCCTTTTCATCTTGATGATTTCACAGTAGTTCATTTTTGCTCTTGTTTCCTTTACCTCTGGTGATGTGTCTGGTAAGAATTTGCTATGGCCGAGGTCAAAGAAGTGGCTGCCTATTTTCTCCTCTAGGATTTTGATGGATTCCTGTCTCACATTTAGGTCTTTCATCCATTTTGAATTTATCTTTATGTATGGTGTAAGAAAGTGGTCCAGTTCATTCTTCTGCATATTGCTGTCCAGTTTTCCCAATACCGTGTGTTGAAGAGACTGTCTTTTTTCCATTGGATATTCTTCCCTGCTTTGTCAAAGATTAGTTGACCATATAGTTGTGGGTCTATTTCTGGGCTCTCTATTCTATTCCATTGATGTATGTGTCTATTTTTGTGCCAGTACCATACTATCTTGATGACTATAGCTTTGTAATATAGCTTGATGTCTGGAATTGTGATGCCTCCAGCTTTGTTTTGTTTTTTTGTTGTTGTTTGTTTTTCTGTTTTTAAGATTTCTTTGGCTATTCAGGGTCTTTTGTGGTTCTATACAAATTTTAGGATTGTTTATTCTAGTTCTGTGAAAAATGCTGGTAGTATTTTGATAGGGATTTTATTAAATGTATAGATTACTTTGAGTAGTATAGACATTTTAACCGTATTTGTTATTCCAATCCATAAGCATGGAATGTTTTTCCATTTGTTTGTGTCCTCTTCAATTTCTTAAGTGTTCTCTAGTTTTCAGCTTACAGATTTTTTACCTCTTTGGTTAGGTTTATTCCTGGGTATCTTACAGTTTTTAGTGCAATTGTAAATGGGATCAATTCCTTGATTTCTCTTTCTACTTCTTCATTATTGGCTTATAGAAATGCAACAGATTTCTGTATGTTGATTTTATATCCTATGACTTTGCTGAATTTGAGTATCAGTTCTAGCAATTTTTTGGTGGCATCTTTTGGGTTTTCTACATAGAGTATCATGTCATAAAAAATGCATACTCTTTAGGGCAAAGTCTTGAAAAGTGGAAGCTTTAATGAGACCGTAACACCATCAAATGAAGATCATAAAGCAATATCAATTCTGTAATTTGAAAGAAGGTATGCCTGATTTACATGTTTGGGAAATGTTAGAGCTGGAACCTGTAGTTCAGTCTCTTATTTTCTGGATTAAAGAAAATAAAATTTTGAGCACTGAAAGTACTTGTTCAAGGTAATACTGATAGTTTGTGACTGAACTGGTAGTAAAATTTCAACTTTCTTTTTCCCTCAGTATTTATGTTCTTTTTGTTCTATCATTCTAAGGAAAGATGTGGAAGAAAATAAGGGTTGGCAGTAGGGAAGATATGGGATTGGGTTCATGTGGGAGCCTGGGAGGGAAGCGAAGTTGATAGGAGGACACATGAGAAGAGCACTGATGGTCAGTGTCTACCACTTGGAATATCATTGCCCTCATCTGCAAAAGGAGAAACATCAATTGAGTTCCTTGGGCACATTCACGTCTATGAGAACAAGCCACTGCATCCACTGCTATTTGAAAAGAATCCACATTGTTAATCAAAACAATTAACTTGATTTTTAGTGATGCTTTTTTTTTTTTTTTTGTCCTTTCAACCCCTCTCCGAAATACTGCAACACAGCATAAGGAAAATCAAGTGACATTTTTGTTGTTATTGTTGTAAATAAATTATTTTTGTAGCAATCCTTGAGATACCTGGGAATACCCTAAATTGTTAAAAAACTCTGGTTGGGAATTACCACTTTGGAAACAGATTGCCATGGTTACTATACTTTATGTTGTGATTAATGCCTCTTTGAGTTTGTGTGTGTGTGTGTGTGTATGTGTATGTGTATGTATAGATTTAGACATCTGTTTGTATTCTATTTGGTTAACATGTTAGATTTTTTCCTATCAGAGAAATAACAATTTCTTCAGTATCTTAAAAATAAGATTGTTTACATTCTTTCATGGATATTTGCCGTGCAGAATCATTTTTTGTGAGGAGTGAGATACTCAAAAAATGAAACTTGTTATAAAAGGTAATTGCTAGTTCTGTGTTTCTTGTTTGAAACTGTGTTTGCTTTTACTTTCCTTTATCATTTAGTATGGAAAGAACGATGTAGACATTATAAATGAGAGTTCTGCATCCTGTCTTTTCTTTCATATGTACTTCAAATAATACGTGCGACTAGACGAAGTGGCCATATAGGTTGTGTAGAATGTTGTTTCATTTATGTTGACCATGCTTCTTTTGCGAATCCTCTAATGCACTCATGGTTGCTTAGAGTGGTTAAAGGCCTAAGCTGCTTCATGCTTTATAGCAGAAAACATTCAGTCCCACAAACACTGCTCACTCCTAAGTAAATCAGCATGTTTGCAGCAGGATTTGTGCACCATCCGCAACTATCCTTTTTCTGTGATAAAGCCTTTGTACACAATTGTTTGGTTGTTTTTTTATCTCTTGATACTCACAAATAATTCCAGTAGAGAAACAAACTTAAGAAATACTCAACTGGCATCCTTTATATAGATAGCCATAAAATTTCAAAAACTGAAGTCTTTCCTATGAAGGTGATGTACTTTCAGAGTTGTTAGTCTAGATCAAGAAAAAGAGTCAATGAGTAATAGCAAAAGCAAAACCATCTCTAACAAGGGAACATATTTCTACAGTGAGATTGTTCTTAAACGTGTATGTATGATGATTGAGAGTATTTGTTTTATTGTGGGTTCTTGTTACATGTAATATGTTTAGAAATCACTAGTTATTAGGGGAAAAATGGTGTGTATATGTGTGTGTGTCTGTGAATATCATCTGGATATTCCTATCAGTGGTACCTCATGTCCTTGGTTAATGCACTGTTGTTCTAAAAAATAAATATGTATGTGAATATGATCTGGCTAAAACATCTGTCATGCCAAACGATTACCTGGTTTGATTCATCTCCCCTGATAGTCTGCTAGGTGATCATTTGTTTGGTTTTTGTTTGTTGATTTGTTTATTTTTTTTGTCAAACATTCACAAAAAATATTCAGACTCCTATGGTTAATCTTCATGTACTATCACCCAGCTTCAATAATGACCAAATTATGGCCAAACTGGTTTTTTCTGTAATTCCACCAAATCTACCCCAATATTATTTTGAAGCAGATTCCAGATCATATTATTGCATCTGTGAATATTTCAGTGTCCATCTCTAAAATATTAGAACTGTTTGTTTTTAACACAATCACAATCCTCTTAGTCTGTGTTCCCAAACTGAACTTGTCAAATGTACCTTTATACTGCAACCTGTCCTTCACATAGTTTCAGACATATATTCTTTTAATATTCTCATTTGGTTAACATGTTAGGGCTTTTCCTATCACTCAGAGAAATCAAAATGTCTCTAGTATCTTAAAACAAGATTGTTTAGAGGCAACTGTGTGGCTCCGTCACTTAAGTGTCCAGCTCTTGATTTCAGCTCGTCATGATCTCAGGCACGTGAGATGGAGCGCTGCATTGGGCTCTGTGCTCAGCACAGAGTTGCTTGAGATTTTCTCTCCCTCTTCCTCTGCCCCTCCCACTCATGCACTCTCTCCCTCTCTCTCAAATAAATAAGTAAATAAATATTTAAAAAAAACAAATGAGATTGTTTAATCTTACAATCATTTGCTGTGAAGTATTGGTCATTTTTTAAAATTTTATTTTATTATGTTAGTCACCATTCATCATTAGTTTTTGATGTAGTGATCCATGATTCATTGTTTTCGAAGTGTCTGTCATTTTAAGTGAGGCAAGAAATACTCAGAAAATCAAACTAGGTATAGAAGGTAACTGCTAGTTCTGCATTTCTTATCTGAAACTGTGTTTCCATTTTAAAAAATAATTTGGAAGCTCTGTGACCCCCAAAGAAGTTGTCAAGATTGAGATGTGGAAAAGAAGTAAGTCCTGAAGTTAAAAGAGAGTGAATGTTTTGTTGGTCAGCCCTAATCTTAGAATTCCTAAATATAGATCTTTGAAAATCTAAAATTGCCACAGTTACTTTTTAGCAAGTTTCCATTTATAGTACTTTTACTGTTTTTTCTCCCCTTTTTAAAAGTAAATTGAGCTTTCTTTTAAGTAAGTATTGATATAAAGGAGGGCATACCCTCTCCTGGGGCATTGACACTTGAAATGAGCCATAGTCCTGCATGATGTATGTCAAGATAGGAATAAATGGAAATTTATGTGCAGAGACTACTATATGAAGTGTGTGTGAATGTCTAGTCTCTGGTGTTAAAATTTTTAAGTGAATACAGTTTTTTTTTGTTGTTGTTAGTACAGTCCTGATTTTCGGCATAGTCCAGTAGGACAGAAAGTGTCTTAGTGGAGGCTTGGCTTTACCTTAATCCTCCACAAAATTGTAAGTTGTGGGGGAGTACACATTGCAATATCAAAAAGCCATCTGAAATGTCCTTGTTTCTCTGTGTGATGGAAGAAGGGGCTTTTAAAAAATGCGTGTTTAATAAAAGATCACCATTTGTAGCTTCTTCCTTCTGGAGTTTTCTTTAACACTTTGTTCATATCTCTCTTATAGCATCTATCAGATGATATTTTAAAGATATAACCATCTTTCCATATTAGATGTTCCTGTGAGCTTTCAAACATGCCTCGCTTAGTTTTCTATTGCTGGGATGGCATAGCACCTGACATATAGTAGGTGCATAGTACAAATGTTTGAGTGGGTGTGTGGATGATTAATTGATGACCTCCTGTAATGCTACAATAATGGCCTCAGCCCTAATTCAAGAAATGAAACTTCCTTTCATTTGAGGGTGGAAATCAAGGAAGGAAGGAAAGATGCAGAGCTTATGGAAGTTAGATGCAGGGATGACACTGAGAATGCTTCTTGTCTCATCACCTTTATTTAGCCTGTGCTTGCTTGACAACTTGTAAATGAAATCATTCCTTAAACTTTGCATAGAAGTGAAGAAATGCTACATGGATAAGTAGAGGCATACCTGGGCTTAATTTTTGTGGGCCATTTTGTTTATTTTGATGGATGGAGCTATGGATGCAGAACTGATAGAAGGAAGCCAGGGGGTTTTCTCTGCACCACCAAATCACATATGACTAGAAATTGCAACCAGACAGCAATCTGTGAAGCAAGCAATAGGAGCTCCACCGTCTGTGCCTGCTGTGGATGTCTGGCACCCAACAGTACCAGATTTGGTGTAAGTGGGGCTTCTGTTTAGGAAACTTTGCCAATTTTTTTTTCTTGAAAAGTGAATTCTGGCTTTGTTTCTGCATACTTGTATAGGACTAAAAATGTCTCATAATTACAAATTTGTTTATCATAACCAAAGCATTAGCTCTGAGCTACTCTTTCTATAGGATACCGTAATGTTGTGTGGGAACATCTTCAGCTGCTTTCGATAGTGTAAAATTATGTTAACGTTTTTCATTTTGATAGCTTTTAGATCTAAATAAAGGCGTAATTCCTAAATTATCTGCCCTCCCCCTATGCGTGCATTCAAGTAGTCAAATCTTGGTAGTTTCTATAAAATATTTTTTAAAAATTATCATTTTCTGTCTTTTTTTTTTATCCTTTGAAATGTTTTCTTGTGTGAGAGTACCACTTCTTATCAAATCATCCTTTTCATTTGACTCTTTCCCTGTGACAAATTTCACGTCTTTCTTTCTGAGAGTTGTATTATACCTTTCTTTACTCCTCTTCATTTTGGTCTGAACATTGAAACTCAAGCATTGAATTTCCCTTCTTATTTTTTTCTTTTTCTTTTTTTTTTTTTTCCACAACTCATGATGCTCTTTATTCTGCTGGGACAGATGTGAACACTTTTCACAGTGCCATCTTTCCCTATCTTTTCTGTGTTTATTATATTCTTGCTCTTTAGAACTTTTTCTTTTTTTTAAGATTGTATTTATTTATTTGACAGAGAGAGAGATAGCGAGAGAGGCAACACAAGCAGGGGGAGCAGGAGAGGGAGAAGCAGGCTTCCCACTGAGCAGAACCTGATGTGGGGCTCGATCCCAGGACCCTGGGATCATGACCTGAGCCAAAGGCAGACGCTTAACAACTGAGCCACCCAGGCGCCCCTTTAGAATTTTTCTGAAAATTAATTGAAGAAAATGTCTTTACTGTAAGTGAAATTCCTTATATGTAGTAAATTTCCTTATATGTCAAAAATAAAAAGTGATCGATAATGTTTTTTCTGTGCTCCCCTTTATAGGGTGCAGTGCCACAATTCATGCAGTTTGTCCAAGTCATAAATCCAGGAGTGGTTCTAAATTTTCACTCATTTACCCACCCTCTCTTTCTGATAAAGCCCCACATCTTACTAAATATTCCTTGTTGCCTCACTGTCCTTCCACCAGGGTTCCTCCTGCATGAACTCACAGTTGACTGCATTACTGCACTGGACTCCTAAATTGTCTACCTTCCTCCAGTTTCTTCCCATTCACCACTTACCCTACATCGTTTTAAACTTGTCTTTATGTCTTTCTTAATGACAAAGCTGAGTAGTCCTTCTCTGGCTTAAATTTTCCACTGGGTTCCCAAAGCTTTCAGGTTGAAGTTCAAGCTCATCAGCATGGCATACATGGCTCTTCATGACCTGACATTTTCATCTCTTGTCACTTTCCCAAAATACCACCTACTCAGCCTGTGACTAACTAGTTTTAGCCATTTATGTTGTGATATACACTATTGTGATTTTCCGGGTGCGTTTATTCACCCTCAGGTCTCTTTATCTCCTTCCCCTTATGTAACTAAACTTTTTCCTGGTTCTTTGACACTGGATATTTTTGTCACCTTCTTAGTGTCTAATTTGAATGCCTCTCATCTGTAGTCCCATAGACATGGGCACATTTCCTTCCCAGCACTGATCATCCTCTATTAATGCTGTTAGTTCACTGTCCCTTGATAGTGGGCATAGAGTCTCCAGGGTCTATTGTAGTATTGTTTGCAAATGCTTTGTATGAATAAATGGATAAAGGAGCCTAAGAAATAGGTTAATTGTTCTTCAGTGCTTTCTGTATTTTCATTTACTTTTAATCAAACCTTGGCCTCATTCAATTATATTTAAATCTTGATGAGGGTATTCAATTTAAGGCATTGTAACCTTAAATGTCGAATCTAAGAACACTACGAAGACTGGTATTGTTGACCCTAAATTCAGCCAAATAATCAGACACACAGAATAAAAGATTTAACCATAAACTCTATGAATTTATGGAAAGAGATTAGAAAAGAACTAAAGAGCTCTTGGCTCAAATATCACATGCTTGCTTCTGCTATATATTCCTGTTTCTTGTTATCGTTAAGTCATGTTAACTTTTTAAAGGTTAATATGAAGGTGCTAAGCCCTCTCTGGGTTTAAATGTAAACTACTTTGGTGACTGTGATATATAAAGTCATAGTGTTGAAAAAATTCAACAATAGCTAGGACCTTTAAAAAAATCAAAATTTGAAAATACGGGGTGCCTGGGTGGCTCAGTTGGTTAAGCAACTGCCTTCGGCTCAGGTCATGATCCTGGAGTCCCGGGATTGAGTCCCGCCCGCATCAGGCTCCCTGCTCAGCAGGGAGTCGTCTTCTCCCTCTGATCCTCCCCCTTCTCATGTGCTCTCTCTCTCATTCTCTCTTTCTCAAATAAATAAATAAAATCTTTTAAAAATATATGAAAATACTCAGGACAAATGAGAAGTCTTATATTGATAATCTTTGAGATTATAAATTTTAGTCTTGAGGCAGAGCTTGTTTTAATGAAACTATTTAGAAACATCTTGCATTTATAAAAGAAGACAGAGGTTATTTTTAGCTATCAAGTGAGATTCCGTGCTGGGATCTTTCACTATGAAAAGTGATTATGTATTTGAGTGCCTTTATCATTCTTTTGAGTGTGGAGGAACCACAGTTCATTCACCCTGTTGGTCTGTGCAAGGGTAAGTGAAAAGGACAGAGAAGAGCTGGCCAGGGCTTGTGGTCTTACCTGCCTCACGTGAGCAGGGCAAGAATGCTCCTATGTACCAAGAGGAAGTTTGTCATGAATTTGTGTAACTTAAAAAAAAAAAAGAAATACCATATGCACTTTCTGTCTGGTTCTTCTTGCTTTCTAGCTTCTTTAATTGCTTATCATGAGTGAAATGATCTATAAACACAGAGTATCCTATTATCATCTTTGGAGCACCGTGTCCTTTATACTTTCTTACTTTAATTAACCACCTGTGCCGTGGGTCTTAGCTCTAATTTAGAGATCGTGAAATCGAGACTTGTATTAAATGAGCATGCAACACATATTCAGAGTTAGAGATAATATTACACAGGAATAGCCCATAAAGGTCATGTTGTCTCTCTTGTCATATGGGTGAGGAAATGGACCTAGGGAGGTTCAGGGAGTTTCCCAGAGTCACATAGTTAGTGGTCACGCAGTGGCTAAATCTCATTCTTCCTGGATTTTAGTTCAGTATTTGCTTGGTCAGAAGAACTTTACTCCTTGTATTTATAAAGCATTTAATAAGTGAATTGATAATCCTTATATTCTCTCTCTCATTCACATATATGTGTATATATACACATATATATAAAGAAGAAAGGTATAAAGGTTAAGAATATAAATTCTGTGGTTACTCAAGTGCAAAATGTGGAGAGAAAACCTAGTGGAAGAGATGAAACTATTTTTTCTGCTTGAATAGTACCTTTAGGCCAAGGCCAATGGCATGTTCAGAGAGAATGTACAAAATTGCTTTAGTAACTCAATTTCAGAAGAGTTTGACCTTGTCAGAAAGATCTGCTGTATCTGCATGAGAAATATTAAGGAGTTCAAGAGAAAGATGACGTGTTCAGGATTCTCCTCCACTGCATTGGAGTATCTGGGCAGCTGAAGGGAGAAACTTCTGTTTGTTTTTTGAGTGACAAGTCTGTTAGTTAATATTGTCAGGCAGAGTATGCTTTTCAAGAGTTTGACCCTCGGACCTTCACCACCAAAATACTCTCAAGTGCTGTTTTTTTTTTTTAATTTTTTATTGTTATGCTAATCACCATACATTAAAGTGCTGGGTTTTAAGTAAATTACCTTTGATTATGGTTTTGAGAAATGAAAGGATGGCAACATTTTTACAAATCAAATACTAATGAATGTTACTAAAGATTTATAACGCTTATTTGTAGAGGAGCTTTGTGATAATGTGAAAGAATATGAGTAACTCTCCTTCATATTTGCTGTATGACCTTGGAAAAGTCATTTCCTTTTATTTTCCTTTGTAGAGTAGGCCTAATACTCTCCACTGGATTAAATATGATGCATATCAAAAAGCCTTGTAAATTGCTGAGCTCTAGGTTAGGGGTTGGCCAGATTTTTCTGGGAAGGGCCCAATAGTAGATATTTTATGCCACCACTCTATTCTGGTATTGTAGTGTGAAAGCAGCCCTAGGCAGTATATAAACAAATTAGTGTGGCTGTATTCCAATAAAAGTTTATTTATAGAGGGAAATGGAATTTCGTGTTACATATCATGAAATCTTCTTTTAATTTTTTTCCTCCCAACCATTTCAAAATGTAACAACCAGTGTTAACCTGCAGCCTGTGTATAAAATGCAGATTTGACCCAAGGCCTGCAGTTTGCCAGACTTTCTGCACGTGATTGTCCAATTAGAAAATAGTTGCAAATTTGGAGGGATTATGGTACAGTGGTAGTGTTGGAGGATTGCATTCACTTGAGCCATTTAGATGATTGACTCCTATTTCTTCCCATGACATTGAGAACATGTCTTTGTGTGTGTTCCCAGGTAATGTCTGAGAATACAGTCACAGAAACAATTTTCTGTTGTTTGCCTGCCTCACAGTGAGACAGAACGTCTTAAGTAGTGAAAGCATCACACTGCACCCACACAACTCAGAGTTGAATTGATACAGATAAGTGGTGTCAGCATTTCTCTTCAAAAACAAATTTTTCAAAGTTTTGAGGTCTCAGCACTTTTCCAGGCACCGCAGATTAAATCTTGGCACACAAATTCCCAGTCTCAATGTAAAATGCTCATCTTTCTTTTTATTTTTGCTGGTTCTATTCCAGAGCCAATCTCTTTATATTATAGAAACAGACTGCAATGGGAAACTCATTGAAATCAAAACAGCCAAAGGGGGAAAGAAACGTACTTATTTAATTTATTTATTTGCAACTGTTGGTCCAATAGCTTTATTTTAAAAGAATTTTTGCAAAATTCTTCTAAATTCTTCTGAAAAATATTTGCCCTTGGACTTTGTATTTTATACAGTTATTTTATAATGTTATACAGTTAGTTGAAGAGATTTCTATCACATGGATGGTTTTGTTATGTCTTATACAGGTGACAAGTGTGGTCACCACAACTGTTATTTAAGAGACAAACAGATGATTAAGGAGAATCACAAAGTTGCAGTATTGATGATCATACCTGTTTCATTGCCCTATTTGAAAGATCATAGTGATAGAGTCTGAAACAGGATTTGGGGATTACGACACATGAAATGGTGTCTTTATTGTAGGCCATAGAGCACAGTCTATATCGAGGCCGAATTCTTTTTCCAATGGTTCTAATGAATTATTTGCCATGAGAAAGGTCTGGTTGGTACAAATTAGAGGGTACAGCTTTGTAATCACTTACTAATAGGTGTCTGCCTGAGTATATATAAGAAATAACAAACTTCTATGTACCCAATTTTAATGAAAGATATTAAAAGAAGACATTAGCTGAGAAGTGTTACAAGATCAAGACTTTTTTAAAAAGGTCAACAACCACTTAGCCAACTAGTCTTCAGACCTGGAATTTCACTGGAAGAGAAACATGGGCTTCTATTTTGATGGAAAGAGAAACTTTATAAGGCAAACTTTTGGCATATAACTTATGAAACCAAAAAAATTCACATGCTTTAAAAATGGATTTTAGTAGATCAAAAACGAGGTCTGGAAACCTATTTTTTATTGAAGTTATATTAGTTTCAGGTATACAACATATTGATTCAGTAATTCTATACATTACTCAGTGCTTACCATGCTAAGTATAGTCATCATGTCACCAAACAATGTTATTACAGTGTTGCTGATTATATTCCCTATGCTGTACTTTTCATTTCTATGACTTATTTATTTTATAACTGGGAGTTTGTACCTCTTAATCTCATTTATCTATTCCACCCATCCTGTCACCTGCTGCCTGTCTGGCAGCCATCAGTTTGTTCTCCGTATTTTGGAGTCTGTTTGTTTGTATTGTTTTTTAGATTCCACATGTAAGTGAAATCTTATAGTATTTGTCTTTGGTTGGCTTATTTTACCTAGGATAATATTCTCTAGGTCCCTGTGTTGTCACAAATGGTTAAGACCTCATTCTTTTTTTTGGCTGAGTAATATTCCACTGTGTGTGTGTGTGTATACACACATCTTCTTTATCCGTTCATCTATTGATGGACACTGGGTTGCCTTCATATCTTGGCTATTGTACATCATGCTGCAGTAAGCATATTGGTACCATATATCTTTTCAAATTAGTGTTTGCATTTTATTTGGATAAATACCCTGTAGTGGAATTACTGGATCATATGGTATTTCTATTTTTAATTTTTTGACGAACCTCCATGCTGTTTTCCATAGTGGCTGCACCAATTTACATTCCCACTGACAGTGCACAAGGAATCCCTTTTCTCCACATCCTCGCCAACACTTGTTATTTCTTGTCCTTTTGATTCTAGACATCTGACAGGTGAAAAATGGTTTCTCACTGCATTTTGATTTGCATTTCCCTGATGATTAGTGAAGTTGAGCATCTTTTCATGTGTCTTTTAGCTATCTGTATGTCTTCTTTGGAAAAGTATCTTAGGTCATCTGCCCATTTTTAATTGGAATTTTTTTGGCATTGAATTGTTTAAGTCCTTTATATATTTTGGATATTAACTCTTTATTGGATATATCATTTGCAAATATCTTCTCCTACTCAGTAGGTTGATGTTTTGGTTTTTGATGGTTTCCTTTGCTGTGCAAAACCTTTTAATTTGGTGTGGTCCCAGTGGTTTATTTTTGCTTTTGTTTCCATTGCCCTAGGAGACCTATCTAGAAAAGTGTTGCTAAGGCTGTAGTCAAAGAAATCTATATTTTTGTAAAGCTCCACTAGCGTCTTAGATTAGGTTCCAGGGAACAGAGTTTGAGGCAGATAATACTACATAGGAGGTTTCCTGGGGAGTGCTCTAGGGAGTAATACCAATTGGAGAGAGAAGCATGCCTGGAGAAGAGGAAAAGCTGAACCTTGAAATATTTGCAGTACAAATCCACCTGGTGCTAAGGAGCCCTGGAGCTGGGATAGCCCTTGAGATGAGGAGGACTGTAGCCTTACCTTGAGCAATCACTGGATGCAGCCTCTTGCAGGAGGGGTTAAGGGCGGGGGCAAAAACCTGACTGAGGCAGCTCTCTTCAATAGAGGGTGGTTCCCAGAGAGGGTCTCCCTATGCATTATCAACAGTTAACACTCTTGGTAACCAAAAGTATGAGTACTTCAGTCCCAAAGGTGTTTCTGGGCAGTGCCCCAAGGCATCTACTACAACCATCTGTTGAAAAATGATTGTCTAAGGGGTTACTGGGGGAGCAAGTGTTTGAACTACAGAGCAGGCAAGGGGCATTTATCGATTTTTTTTTTAAAGATTTTATTTATTTGACAGAGAAAGACAGCGAGAGAGGGAACACAAGCAGGGAGAGTGGGAGAGGGAGAAGCAGGCTTCCCGCCGAGCAGGCAGCCCGATGCGGGAATCGATCCCAGGACCCTGGGATCATGACCTGAGCCGAAGGCAGACGCTTAACGACTGAGCCACCCAAGCGCCCCTATCGATTTCTAAAATATGTACTGAGTATCCACTGTGTGTCAGGTACTCAAGATATAAACATGAAGGAGTAAGTTCCCTATGTTCAAGGAGCTTATTTATCTAGTTGAAGGCAGACACATAAATAATTAAAGCATAATTGCTAAGATGGGGGGTATGTGTGGGTTTCAAGATGTTTTTAAACATATTAGTTTATAAAAAAGTGTTTTATGTGGCTTATTTTTATTTGGTAGATTACAGTTTTCAAATCTAAGAGTCAATTTAAGTTTCTTTTCCTTCACAGATGTTTCCATGTCTTCTAATTTCTTATCATACTGTGATGAGGCAACCAGAGGTCTTTAAAAAACAAATACTCTGCTCTTCTACAATCAAACCATTTGCTGAAAATGAAACCAAATGTATGAAGTGCCAGATAAAATAAACTTTTGGTATATACAGTGCATAGATCCTGATATCCTCTCTTAATTCTTCCAAAAAAGTTTTTTTTTTTTTTAGATTTGAGAGAGAGAGAGAGAACGCAGAGGGAGAGAAATCCTCAGGTAAACTTTGTGCCCGGCTTGGAGCCTGACTCGGGGCTCTATCCCACAACCCTGAGATCATGACCTGAGTTAAAAATCAAAAGTCATTGCTCAAATGACTGAGCTACTCAGGAGCCCCTTAATTCTTTCAAGTGAATGGCCACAATTACACCATATATTATCCTTTATAAAATACATCAAGGTAGAACCAAAACCTTGGGTATTCTTTTATACCCTCTGGGAGTCTGTAACTAAAGTAATTAGTAGTCCTACTTTCTGCATAAAAAATTGATTTCTTTGGTTGTATCGTATATTTCTTTTCATTTTTGTTCCAAGTATTAGTAATTTTCGGGAAATTTTCTATAGAATTATTATGCACATGATGACAAGCAACAAGAACAGCAAACCTCCCCCCCCACAAAACAAAACAAAACAAAACAAACCAGACCAAAAACAAAATAACAAAACAAAGACAACTCAGGAAGTTGCATCAGTGTGAGAAAGCTGGGATGTTAGTTATTGTCATTAAAGGATTCACTGCTGCCTGCTAAGTTCATAGCTCACAGAGTTCAAGTTTATGCCTTATAAAAATTACTGTTACAAGTCATAGATGTTAGGGTCGTTCACCAAGTTATCAAGAAGGTCAAAGGTAAATGTCAATATACTGTTGTATACTAATTTTTCACAAATTCCACTGGTGGCTTTTTATTTATGATCTTTATTTTAAAAATCCCTAGGGTCATAAAACAATGGGCTATTTAAATACCTGTTAACATATTTCAAAGAAAATGCAATTTTTTTGGTGAGGGAGAGAGAACTAGGAGAGATGAGAATAATTTGTTTTACCTCTAAATTCCACTGAGAATCATAGAATTAGAGAAGGCTTTAGGGTTCATCTGACCTCGGGGCTTTTAGTTTTGAGGTAATAAAGCATTTATTTACAAAAGGAACATTGATACAGTGATTAAGTTTTAATTTTGTGTGTATACTTATTTATACACATATGTACATGTGACAAGTGATGTTGAAGCAGTTTGCTTTCAGTGGTCTATTTCAGGTAAAGGTCAGAAATAATAATATTGACATAGGTAAATATTGGGATAGAAGTTGGGAATTTAAAATTTTAAAACAGTTGTTTTTCAATTTTAGGCTGCTTTGCAAGAAGATCATGTTAAAAATAAGTGTATTTTCTAACTTTAGAAAGTAACATGTTTATATACACTCACGTGTAGGTCTTGTTTGCTTTGGCAAGTACAGATGAGAGTATAATTTGGAAAGAGAAGAACATGATGATATCGGACAAAATAACATCACGAAAATATACCTTTGGACAATAATTTTCTAAAATATCTAGAGTCAGATTCTTTCTAAATATTATACCACTGAATGTGGTATAAACAGGCTTTTGCTGATCTCTAGTACAGATAGGTTTGGAAAACTTGGTCTTTATCAATACTAACCTCTTATCCATGTGGTAAAAGGTCCAGAAAAAATTTTTTTTCCTAGAATTTTATTTTATTTTTTTGTATTTATTTATGCACCAATCTTTTCTAAAACATATTTAAGGTACTTTATCAGAATATGTACCCTTAAGAAGGTAACATGAATAAGGAAATCAGGACAAACAAAGAAATGTTTTGAAAAGGAAGAAAGAGCTTGGAGTGAAATTAGCACAAACAGTGTTGGAGGTTCTGTTCATTTGCTGAAAGAGGGTCACAAATTTGCCTAAATATTGTGATGTCCTACTCTAGGAGAAAAAAGTTTTTTGTGTTCTCAGTATTAAAGTAAAATTAAGTCAGTGATTCCTGGAGACTCCTACTCTTCCTGTAAGAGAGACCAGAGAGAATTTTCCCTTTTGTCATCAGAAAGAGACCTGTAGAGTACAGGGTCTCCATGGGGTCAAAAAGCTGTATCTTTTACTGTCTCTTGAGTAGTCAGGTCATTTCAGGCCAAAGAGCAGTGTAGTCAAAACTGTTTTACTAGAAGGAAAAAATGGTCAGTCCAGGAACAACATTCCTGTGGTTTGATTAATCCAAAATTGGATTTCAAGTTATCCAGGAATGGAGTTCAGCACAGACATTAGGCAAATATCAATAATTATAATTTCTTTATGATTCTGATAATTGTTGAGGAGGTAGTGACATCAAGTGCTCCCTGTATTTCCTGACAGGTGCCTGGAGTATATCACTTATGTGTTGTCAATGAGTTTGGACATGACATGCCTTTGTCATTTGATAAGCTGGGGACAATGATATATAGAGATGGAAAGCCTAATGGGGGCCACTCTCTATCTTATATAAGAGTGTATGTGTGTATAAGTATGTATGCATGTTTTTTTAAATTTAATTTAATTTTATTATGTTAGTCACCATACAATGCATCATTAGTTTTTCATGTAGTGATTCACGATTCATTGTTTTCATATAACACCCAGTGCTCCATGTAGTACATGTCCTCCTTAATACCCATCACCTGGCTAACCCCCCTCCCCACCCCCCTCCCCTCTAAAACCCTCAGTTTGTTTCTCAGAGTCTATAGTCTCTCATGGTTCATCTCCCCCTCCGATTCCCCCCCCCTTCATTTTTCCCTTCCTTCTCTTAATGTCCTCCATGCTATTCCTTATGTTCCACAAATAAGTGAAACCATGTGATAATTGACTTTCTCTGCTTGACTTATTTCACTTAGCATAATCTCCTCCAGTCCCATCCATGTTGATGTAAAAGTTGGGTATTCATCCTTTCTGATGGCTGAGTAATATTCCATTGTATATATTGACCACATCTTCTTTATCCATTCATCTGCTGAAGGGCATCTCGGTTCCTTTCCACAGTTTGGCTACTGTGGACATTGCTGCTATGAACATTGGGGTGCATATGGCCCTTCTTTTCACTACATCTGTGTCTTTGGGGTAAATACCCAGGAGTGCAATTGCTGGGTCATAGGGTAGCTCTATTTTTAAATTTTTGAGGCACCTCCACACTGTTTTCCAAAGTGGCTGTACCAACTTGCATTCCCACCAACAGTGTAAGAGAGTTCCCCTTTCTCCACAACCTCTCCAACATTTGTTGTTTCTTTCCCTGTCCATTTTTGCCATTCTAACTGGTGTAAGGTGGTATCTCAATGTGGTTTTGATTTGAACTTCCCTGATGGCTAATAATGATGAACATTTTTTCATGTGTCTGTTAGCCATTTGTATGTCTTCTTCGGAGAAGTGTCTGTTCATGTCTTCTGCCCACTTTTTGAGTTGATTATTTGTTTTTTGAGAGTTGAGTTTGAGAAGTTCTTTATAGATTTTGGAAATAAGCGCTTTTCTGTAGTGTCATTTGCAAATATCTTCTCCCATTCTGTGGGTTTCCTCTTTGTTTTGTTGACTGTTTCCTTTGCAGTGCAGAAGCGCTTTATCTTGATGAAGTCCCAAAAGTTCATTTTTGCTTTTGTTTCACTAGCCTTTGGA
Source organism: Mirounga leonina (assembly GCF_011800145.1). NCBI lineage: Eukaryota > Metazoa > Chordata > Mammalia > Carnivora > Phocidae > Mirounga > Mirounga leonina. The sequence continues at coordinate 12,273,578 of NW_023270320.1, read as the reverse complement.
GATGTATCTTGAAAGATGTTGCTGTGGTCGATGTCAAAGAGGTTACTGCCTATGTTCTCCTGGATTGGATTTGGATGGATTCCTGTCTCACATTGAGGTCTTTCATCCACTTTGAGTTTATCTTTGTGAATGGTGTTAGAGAATGGTCGAGTTTCATTTTTCTGCATATGGCTGTCCAATTTTCCCAGCACCATTTATTGAAGAGACTGTCTTTTTTCCATTGCATATTTTTTCCTGATTTGTCGAAGATTAGTTGACCATAGAGTTGAGGGTCCATATATGGGCTCTTAATTCTGTTCCATTGGTCTACATGTCTGTTTTTGTGCCAGTACCATATTGTCTTGGTGATCACTGCTTTGCAAAATAGCTTGAAATCAGGCAACGTGATGCCCCCAGCTTTGTTTTTCTTTTTCAACAGTTCCTTGGTGATTCGGGGTCTTTTCTGATTCCATACAAATTTTAGGATTGTTTGTTCCAGCACTTTGAAAAATGTCATTGGAATTTTGATCTGGATGGCGTTGAAGGTATAGATTGCTCTGAGCAGCATAGACATTTTAACAATGTTTATTCTTCTGATCCATGAGCATGGAATGTTTTTGCATCTTTTTGTGTCTTCTTCAATTTCTTGCATGAGTGTTCTGTAGTTCCTAGAGTATAGATCCTTTACCTCTTTGGTTAGGTTTATTCTGAGGTATCTTATGGTTTTTGGTGCTATTGTAAATGGAATCATTTCTCTAATTTCTCTTTCTATGATTGCATTGTTAGTGTATAAGAAAGCAACTGATTTCTGTGCATTGATTTTGTATCCTGCCACATTACTGAATTGCTGTATGAGTTCTAGTAATTTGGGGGTGGAGTCTTTTGCGTTTTCCACATAAAGTTTCATGTCATCTGCGAAGAGAGAGAGAGTTTGACTACTTCTTTGCCAATTTGAATACCTTTTATTCCTTTTTGTTGTTTGATTGCTGTTGCTAGGACTTCTAGTACTATGTTGAACAGTAGTGGCAAGAGTGGGCATCCTTGTCATGTTCCTGATCTTAAGGGAAAGGCTGTATGCACATGTATATGTATATACAGAGGTGATTATATTTATATGCATATATACACATATAGATGCATTTAAGAATTTGTTGTTTGATAAATCTGATGTTTAAAATCCTTGGGGAAAGATAGGTTTGTTAACAGATGGGATTGAGAAATTTGCTCTCAATTTGACCAGAAATAAATGTAGATTTTTAGCTTACTAGGTATATAAAATATAGATGGGTTAAAAATTCATATAATAAAATTATAAATGTTTAGAGGAAAATACAGAATAATTGTATATAGTCTTGTGAAGGGGAATGATTCTCAAAACAACCAAGCAGTCTACATACCATAAAAGAATAATTTGAAATATTGATGCAAAAGCAAGAAGAAACAATGAAGCAAACTTTGGTAAGGCACAACTATAGTAAACATTTAAAAGTCATTATAAATAAAGTTAAAAGAGAAGTGACAGACTTATAAAATGTATTTTAAACATTTTGACCAATAAAAATCTGTGACTTTTCAAGAATGTTAACATATTAATATAGAGGGTAACAAAAAATCGAAAAATCAGTAAAGAGCATTTTTTTCTTTTTGAACTCAAAGAATTTGAAACAACTATTTTTCTCTTTTCAGGGGTAAGACTTTTCACAAAGTTTCAATAAATTATACTAAGTTCTGGGCAACATATAAAGAAAGAAGCCTTATATTTCTGGAAAACAGTTTGGCAAATATGTATCATGAAACTTCAACATTACATACATGCCGACCTAGCAAATATTCATAGAGAAATTGTGTCTAGAAATACACCAGAGATAAATACAAAGATGTATAATCAAAGGGTGTTTACTAAACATTCTTAGACCAGAATTTTGGGAAAAGCCCACATGTCCAACTGAAGAGCATTGTTAAACAGTGATGATTTAATAAGTCTTGGAGATACTGTGAACCTATTAAAATTGTGTTTTCAGAAACTAATGATGTAGTTTTGAAAAAATCCATGCTATAAAGTAAAATGAAAAAGGATACAAAATTATATAAGATAGGGGGCGGAGCAAGTTGGCGGAGGAGTAGGAGACCTGGATTTCGTCTCCTCTGAGGAATTCAGCTGGATAGGGATCAAACCATTCTGAACACCTACAAACTCAACAGGAGATCAAAGAAAAGAATAGCAACAACTCTCTGAACAGAAAGGCGACCACTTTCTGGAAGGTAGGATGTCTGGAGAAGTGAATCCAAGGCGATATTCGGGAGGATAGACGGTGGGGGAGGGGCCTCTGTTGGCCACTTCTGGCAAGTGATAGAGCCACGGAGCACAGAATCGGAACTTTTAGAAGTCTTTGCTGAGGGATGTCACTCCGGTGGCTAAGTGGGGGGTGGAAGCCTCGTGGGACAGTGTGGTCTCAGGACCCTCGGGGTCACAGAAAGACCGGGGGTACGTGAGTGTGGCAGAGCTCCCAGGTATCAGAGCAGGGAAGCCGGCTGCAGAGACGGAGCCCAGGCGCGGTCTCTCAGCTCATGGTTGCCATAAACCGTGATCCGCGGCACAGTCGGGCCACTGCTCCTCCAGCAGGGACCCAACAAGCGGCAGATCCGGGGAGACTCCCCTTCCTCCCCCGGGAGGAGCAGCGCAGGAGTGCACCACAGGGATCTGCTGGGTTTGGAGACTCCACCCGGGGTCGGGTGCCAGAGATAGAAACGCGCGGTCACAGGCTGGGTGAGCATGGAGTGCGGCCGGAGACTGGGGAGAAGGGAGTGACTGACGGCTTTTCTCTGGGGGCGCACTGAAGAGCGGGGCCCCGAGTTCTCGGCTCCTCCGGGGTGGAGATTGGGAGGCTGCCATTTTCACTCTCCTCCTCCAAAGCTGTATGGAAAGCTTGCAGGGAACAAAAGCTCCTGAGACCAAGCCCGAGCAGATTACTTAGCCTGGACCGGCAAGGGCAGGGCAATTCCTCCTCCAGCAAAGACGTTTGGGAACCACGGCAACAGGCCCCTCCCCCAGAAGATCAGCGAGAGCAGCCAGCCAAGACCAAGTTTACCGATCAACGAGAACGGCAGAGCTCCAGCACTAGGGGAATACTGCACATAGAATTCATGGCTTTTTTGCCATGATTCTTTAGTCTTTCAAAGTTAATTTTTTTTTAACTGTCTTTTTTTTTTTTTTTGTATTTTTCTTTTTCCCTTTTTCAACCAACATCTTATCAATCCCCTTTTTTAAAAAACATTTTTATTTTTCATTTTTAGAATCATATTCTATCCCTTCAGAGTAGTTACCCATGTTTTTGGCATATATATATAAGTTGTTCTCTCTTTAAAATTTTGAGATAGTTTCTTCTAACAGATCAAAATATACCCTAAATCTCTAGTGTATGGTTTTTTCCTACTCCCTGCCTGATCACATTCTCTCCCCTTTTTTTTAAATCCTCTTCTTTCTTTTCTCAAACAACTTCTTATCAATTCCTTTTATAAAATTTTTTATAATTTCCATTTTTACAGTCATATTCCATCCCTTCATCATATCAACCCTTATTTTTGTACATATATAAGTTTTTCTTTCTTTAAAATTTTGGGAGGCACTTTCTTCTAACAGACCAAAATACACCCAAAATCTAGGGTGTGGCACTGATCTATATATCAGCCTGATCATATTTGATCACATTCTGTTTTTGTTTTGTTTTGTTTGTTTTTGTTTGTTTTTGTTTGTTTTTATCTTTATCTTTTTCTTTTTCTTTTTTCTCTCTTTCCCTTTCTTTTCCCACTGCTTCAGGTCTTTTCTGATTTGTTTAGAGTATATTTTCTGGGGACGTTGTTACCCTGCTAGCATTTTGTTCTCTCATTCATCTATTCTCCTCTGCACAAAATGACAAGACGGAAAAAATCACCTCAACAAAAAGAACAAGAGGTAGTACCGACTGCCAGGGACCTACTCAATACGGACATTAGTACGATGTCAGATCTAGAGTTCAGAATCATTACTTTAAAGATACTAGCTGGGCTTGAAAAAAGCATGGAAGTTATTAGAGAAACCCTTTCTGGAGAAGTAAAAGAACTAAAATCTAACCAAGTCGAAATCAAAAAGGCTATTAATGAGGTGCAATAAAAAATGGGGGTGCTAACTGCTAGGATAAATGAGGCAGAAGAGAGAATCAGTGATATAGAAGACCAAATGATGGAAAATAAAGAAGCTGAGAAAAAGAGAGATAAACAACTACTGGATCACGAGGGCAGAATTCGAGAGATAAGTGATACCGTAAGACAAAACAACATTAGAAAAATTGGGATCCCAGAAGAAGAAGAAAGAAAGAGAGGGGCAGAAGGTATAATGGAGCAAATTATAGCAGAGAACTTCCCTAATTTGGGGAAGGAAACAGACATCAAAATCCAGGAGGCACAGAGAACCCCTCTCAAAATCAGTAAAAATAGGTCAACACCCCGACACCTAATAATAAAACTTACGAGTCTCAGAGACAAAGAGAAAATCCTGAAAGCAGCTCGGGAGAAGAGATCTGTAACCTACAATGGTAGAAACATTAGATTGGCAACAGACCTATCCACAGAGA